>NC_134898.1:35953271-35958271 GCF_041734735.1 Babylonia areolata | reverse complement strand
GTATCTTTTGAATGGAGAGAGTTACCACTCTTTACTATTTGTGAACCGGTATAGTCAAAATGTGTGTGGCTGAACTAGTAATGGTCATAATGAAAGGCTGAACCGGTACAGTCAAAATGTGTGGCTGAACTGGTAATGGTCATAATGGAAGGCTGAACTGGTATGGTCAAAATGTGTGGTTGAACTGGTATTGGTCATAATGGGAGTTGAACCGGTATGGTCAAAATGTGTGGCTGAACTGGTAATGGTTATAAGGGAAGGCTGAACCGGTACAGTCAAAATGTGTGGCTGAACTGGTAATGGTCATAATGGAAGGCTGAACCGGTATGGTCAAAATGTGGGTCACAACAGAAAGCTGAACTCATAATGAAGGTCAGAATGGATAGGACCATGGATAGTCATGAACAAGTATGATCCACCATTCTGCTGATTTTGAGTGGGAATATATCCATTATCCTGGACAGGTAAAGCATTGTGCCCTGTATTAAGATGTGATGTACCCGTGATGAGAAAACACTCTAACACTGCACCGGTTTCAAGCTGGCTCGATTGGTGGCCATGATGTCTCTTACAAATCAGCTGATAAGTAACGTCAGCTAGCTCATTGATATTGCGTGCGTACAGGACAGAAGACTGGATTCAGTATTTGCTTCCAACTGCTTCCTGGTGTCCAGCAAGGCGACCTTCTCTTCATATAGGTGGTAGAACGGTTAAGACACTTATCTGTCAGGACAGTGTTCGTGAGGAGCTTGGTTCAATTCCCACTCTTGTCCTTTCTCCCAGTTTTGACTGAAAACCAAAATGAGGCGTGTAGTCATACGGATGAGACTGACGATGATGAACCGAAGTCCCGTGTGCAACGCGTACCTAGCGCACTGTAAAAGAACCTATGGCATCAAAAGTATTGTCCTTTGGCAAAATAATGTGTAAGAACTCCATTCTGATAGGCACGACACACACACACACACACACACACACACACACATACATATATTAAGTTAGACATTGAGTTGGGTTCATTCTCTCGTCAGCTAATCTACCTAGCAGTTGTGGCGCCGCAGCGTATAAGGATTTGTCCGAAAGCAGTGACGCCTCCTTGTGAAACTGAAACTGAAACTGGCCTTCTCTTCCCGATCCTTCTCGCTGTGGCCAGTGATCAGGTCACGAGGACCGCCGCCACCAACCAGGGAACTGACTGGTGTGAAGGGAACACGCTGTGTGACTGGTGTGAAGGGAACACGCTGTGTGACTGGTGTGAAGGGAACACGCTGTCTGGTGTGAAGGGAACACGCTGTGTGACTGGTGTGAAGGGAACACACTGTCTGCTGTGAAGGGAACACGTTGTGTGACTGGTGTGAAGGGAACACGTTGTGTGACTGGTGTGAAGGAAACACGTTGTGTGACTGGTGTGAAGGGAACACACTGTCTGGTGTGAAGGGAACACGCTGTGTGACTGGTGTGAAGGGAACACGCTGTGTGACTGGTGTGAAGGGAACACACTGTCTGCTGTGAAGGGAACACGTTGTGTGACTGGTGTGAAGGGAACACGTTGTGTGACTGGTGTGAAGGAAACACGTTGTGTGACTGGTGTGAAGGGAACACACTGTCTGGTGTGAAGGGAACACGCTGTGTGACTGGTGTGAAGGGAACACGCTGTGTGACTGGTGTGAAGGGAACACGCTGTCTGGTGTGAAGGGAACACATTGTGTGACTGGTGTGAAGGGAACACGCTGTGTGACTGGTGTGAAGGGAGCACACTGTCTGCTGTGAAGGGAACACATTGTGTGACTGGTGTGAAGAGAACACACTGTCTGGTGTGAAGGGAACACATTGTGTGACTGGTGTGAAGGGAACACACTGTCTGGTGTGAAGGGAACACGCTGTGTGACTGGTGTGAAGGGAACACACTGTCTGGTGTGAAGGGAACACACTGTCTGGTGTGAAGGGAACACGGTGTGTGACTGGTGTGAAGGGAACACGTTGTGTGACTGGTGTGAAGGAAACACACTGTCTGGTGTGAAGGGAACACGCTGTGTGACTGGTGTGAAGGGAACACACTGTCTGGTGTGAAGGGAACACACTATCTGCTGTGAAGGGAACACATTGTGTGACTGGTGTGAAGGGAACACGCTGTCTGGCGTGAAGGGAACACACTGTGTGACTGGTGTGAAGGGAACACGCTGTGTGACTTGTGTGAAGGGAACACGCTGTGTGACTTGTGTGAAGGGAACACGCTGTGTGACTTGTGTGAAGGAAACAAGCTGTGTGACTGGTGTGAAGGAAACGCACTGTGTGACTGGTGTGAAGGGAGCACGCTGTGTGACTGGTGTGAAGGAAACACGCTGTGTGACTCGTGTGAAGGGAACACGCTGTGTGACTGGTGTGAAGGGAACACGCTGTGTGAATGGTGTGAAAGGAACACGCTGTGTGACTGGTGTGAAGGGAACACGCTGTGTGACTCGTGTGAAGGTAACACGCTGTGTGACTGGTGTGAAGGAACACGCTGTGTGACTGGTGTGAAGGGAACACGCTGTCTGACTGGTGTGAAGGGAACACGCTGTGTGACTGGTGTGAAGGGAACACGCTGTGTGACTGGTGTGAAGGGAACACGCTGTGTGACTGGTGTGAAGGGAACACACTGTGTGACTGGTGTGAAGGGAACACACTGTCTGGTGTGAAGGGAACACGTTGTCTGACTGGTGTGAAGGGAACACGCTGTGTGACTGGTGTGAAGGGAACACGCTGTCTGACTGGTGTGAAGGGAACACACTGTCTGGTGTGAAGGGAACACGCTGTGTGACTGGTGTGAAGGGAACACGCTGTGTGACTGGTGTGAAGGGAACACGCTGTGTGACTGGTGTGAAGGGAACACGCTGTGTGACTGGTGTGAAGGGAACACACTGACTGGTGTGAAGGGAACACACTGTCTGGTGTGAAGGGAACACGCTGTGTGACTGGTGTGAAGGGAACACACTGTCTGGTGTGAAGGGAACACACTGTCTGGTGTGAAGGGAACACGCTGTGTGACTGGTGTGAAGGGAACACACTGTCTGGTGTGAAGGGAACACACTGTGTGACTGGTGTGAAGGGAACACACTGTCTGGTGTGAAGGGAACACGCTGTGTGACTGGTGTGAAGGGAACACACTGTCTGGTGTGAAGGGAACACACTGTCTGCTGTGAAGGGAACACGTTGTGTGACTGGTGTGAAGGGAACACACTATCTGCTGTGAAGGGAACACATTGTGTGACTTGTGTGAAGGGAACACGCTGTCTGGCGTGAAGGGAACACGCTGTGTGACTGGTGTGAAGGGAACACGCTGTGTGACTTGTGTGAAGGGAACACGCTGTGTGACTTGTGTGAAGGAAACAAGCTGTGTGACTGGTGTGAAGGAAACGCACTGTGTGACTGGTGTGAAGGGAGCACGCTGTGTGACTGGTGTGAAGGAAACACGCTGACTGGTGTGAAAGGAACACGCTGTGTGACTGGTGTGAAGGAACACTCTGTGTGACTGGTGTGAAGGGAACACGCTGTGTGACTGGTGTGAAGGGAACACGCTGTGTGAATGGTGTGAAAGGAACACGCTGTGTGACTGGTGTGAAGGGAACACACTGTGTGACTGGTGTGAAGGGAACATGTTGTGTGAATGGTGTGAAGGGAACATGTGTGAATGGTGTGAAGGGAACACGCTGTGTGACTGGTGTGAAGGGAACACGCTGTTTGAATGGTGTGAAGGGAACACGTTGTCTGACTGGTGTGAATTGAACACCCTGTGTGACTGGTGTGAAGGGAACACACTGTGTGACTGGTGTGAAGGGAACACGCTGACTGGTGTGAAGGGAACACGCTGTGTGACTGGTGTGAAGGGAACACGCTGTGTGACTGGTGTGAAGGGAACACGCTGTGTGAATGGTGTGAAAGGAACACGCTGTGTGACTGGTATGAAGGGAACACGCTGTCTGACCCGACCTTGACATGGCAGCAACGTGGGATGGCTCAGAGTCTTGATTCAGAACGTGGTGAACGTCACTGGCACCTGAAGCCGCAGGAAGGATGTTTGGCTCGTCAATCATCAGCAAGATTAGCTGGATAATGTTCTCAGGAGGCAGTCACCGAACACCCACCCACAAGCGTCGTGAGCCAGCACAATTTACAAACATTGTTTGAAGACTGTCTTCGCAAGAAAGCTTCATCCACATCCAAAGTATCATGGTCTGTACATCACATCAGCTGTCGATATCTCCCACCACCTTTATCTCACTCAGTACGGCCAGTCCTCTCTTCTCCTCTACACAGACCCCTCGGATGTCCAGTGGGTGTTTGAATGACCCAACCTTTAACTTCCGTCGTCAGAATTGTGGTATTCTTTGTCAACATTCACCTCTTCAGTGTAAGAGCCTTCCGCATGTAATATTTTGATGGAGGTAATTGGGGAGAAACGCTGTTAACGTCGTCTCTTTCGCCGTTCGTACGGAGAGAGTTAAGCTCAGATTTCGGACAAGTCTGAACATAAGAAAAATCCTGCCACACAAAAAAATAAAAAGCGATCCCACATTCAAGTAAAACAAACTTTGGTGAATAAGAAGTGGGTGATTTAATCCCCGACTCAGAGCTGTCATTTCTAAGATTTTTACACTAGAACGAGTCAACACTTCAGCGGAGGCATCATCACTTCGAAAATATCGCAAGCTGTTTTTCACTGCTTCATGGATCCAAATTCATCTGGAATAAGGCAAACGTCACAAACTGTTGGTGATGACTTACGTCCTGACGTCACAAGCGACCGGTGACGTTATAAGAGGCTGGTGACAACATAAATGGTTAGTGACCTCAGAACTTGAAGTGATTGTTAAAGTCATGATTGGCTGGTAACGTTACAAGTAAGTGACTGTTTACGTCATTGATGTGGAAACTTTGAGCTTAATCGGATGATAGTTGTGGGCGTGCATCGTGGTTCATTGCACAGAGCATGGTTCACAGAGAACGTGTGTGTGTGTGTG
>NC_134898.1:35943271-35948271 GCF_041734735.1 Babylonia areolata | reverse complement strand
GTTTCCCCCCCCCCCCCCCCCGTCCTCACCCCCCCCCCCTTTCCTGCATTAGACCATATACACCGTGAGTCCTCACATACTTTTTTTTTTTTTTTTTTTTTTTTTTTTTTGACACGGAGGAACACCCACACCCACATCCACACCCACACACATCTACACACCCATACCCATACCCACACACACACACCCACACCCTCCCCCATACACACCACACCACACCACACGTCCAATGTCTGCACACTCCCCCCCATCCCCCACTCCACACCCCGCTCTATATATTCACCCACCCCTTCCCCAAATCTCCCTCTCCCACCCACCCACCTCGTCACGCTTCTGCACAACGCGAAGGCCGCGCGCAGCCAGGCGTGGTCAGTGGACACAGGACGTCTTCAGGGGAAGGGGGTGGGGAAGGGGGTGGGGGAGAGGGAGGTGAGGAGGGGCGGTGGGGGCCGGGGGGGTGGGGGGTGGGGTGGAGAAAGAAAAGAAAAGGTCAAGCCATGATAACTTGTCTTCTTTTCTGTGTTAAAAAAAAAAAAAAAAATTCCGATGTCACTTTCTTTCCACCCCGCCCATCGATCCGGTCGTGTGCGCTTATAGTTGACTTCATCAAGTTTTTGCGCCTTATACATATTATTATTAGTAGTAGTAGTTATTTTTTTAATGTATTTATTTATTTTATTTATTTATTTTCTCAAGGCCTGACTAAGCGCGTTGGGTTACGCTGCTGGTCAGGCATATGCTTGGCAGATGTGGTGTAGCGTATATGGATTTGTCCGAACTCAGTGACGCCTCCTTGAGCTACTGAAACTGAAACTGAAACTGAAGAACCGCCACTCTCGTCTGCTTCTTTTGGGGGGTGGGGGTGGGGGTGGGGGCGCTGGAGGGGGGGGGGCAGTCGCTGAAAACGGTACCCAGGGTGTGTGGCAGTGTCCTCCCCTTCGACTGTTCTGCGCCAGGTGTTCCTTTGCCTTCCTCTCTCTCTGCACGGTCTACCTTCTGCTGTCCAGTGAGGGGTAAGCTGCCCAGGTGATGTTACTTCGCTGTCTTCGCATGGCATGTCCAATCCATTTCCACCGCCCGAAGAGATCTTAATCCTCATCAACCAACGACAAAACAACATATGCCAGAAAGGGGGAAAAACATACCCAAGAAACAGATGATGACTATGATGATAATGGATACTTATATAGCGCCTATCTTCGGTCGGAGCGCGCTATGCGCTTAACAAGCACGGAACCATTAATTTTGCACAACAGGCTACCTACCAGGGTAGAACCGACTGACAGTAGCCATTTGGGTGCTCGTCATTCGTTTCCTGTGTTATTCAGTTAGGTTTCAGTCACGCACACATATTCTCTTTCAGACATGTAACATTTTACCCTGCCATGTGGGCAGCCATACTCCGTTTCTGGGGGTGCGCATGCAGGGCATGTTCTTGTTTCCATAACCCACCGAACGCTGATATGGATTACAGGATCTTTAACGCGCGTATTTGATCTTCTGCGTGCATATACACGTGAAGGAGTTTCAGGCACTAGCAGGTCTGCACATATGTTGACCTGGGAGATCGGAAAAATCTCCACCCTTTACCCACCAGGCGCCGTTACCGAGATTCGAACCTGGGACCATCAGAATGAACATCCAACGCTTTAGCCACTCGACTATTGCGCCCAGATGGAGAAGATAACATAGTCTGATGATCTTTTTTCCCCACATAGATTCCCAAGACACTTATGATACGTGGAGTCAGTGATTCTATATACTTTGTCGACACTTTAAAAATAATCTAACCACCTCCGAAACCATATACGATGCCCACTTGATGACTTGTTCGCGTACAGTTCTAAGCCACTCTCAATGATTTATAACATTGTTCGAGACACTAACATATCAAATATTATTTACTTCTTCGTATGCGGTTATAAGCCACCCTCACCAAAGTGTAATATTGTCCGAGATACAAAGATATAATAGTATTTTACTTGTCCGCACATACTTCTAAGCCACACTCACCAAAGTATGATGTTACCAGAGATTCAGATTGCAAAGTACATTATATTTTCTGTAGAATTACAAACATTACAGATACTCTTCTTGTACTGTTTATGCCTTCGGACTATCCCCATGTGGCTGTATTTACGGCATACATCTCCCAGAAATATAGGTCTTTGTGGAAAAACAAAGCTGGTTCAGGTTATGTTGATTTTGATTTAAATGTCACGTGGCAAAATGCCCACAGTTGACGGTAGAAGTTCTCTCAAAAACGCTCTTATTTCACACACACAGACATAAACAACAACAACAACAACAACAACACACACACACACACACACACACACACACACTGAATCCCCCCATCCCCCTCACACACACACACACACTGACCGACACACACAGTGACACACACACACACACACACACGCACACACACACACACACACACACACACACACACACACACACACACACTGACCCTTCCCCCCCACCCCGATACACACACACGCACACGCAGATAATATACAAAGACAGTCTGCAGTCGACCAGACTCATCCTCCGCTTTTGAGGCCGGGTGAACAAATGTCTAGGGGTAAAAAGGGCGGACACCACACCTGTATCTCTGTGCACGTTGATACACATACAATTATATGGTTCTTTGTTGTGAATCACAGTAAGTGGCTGGTATAACATGATATACATTGACTGTGTTGTAAAAAAAAACAACCCCAAAAAACAAATGATGTGAACCGCAATGAGAGATTGATATAACATGAAATGTATTGATTATGTTATGAAAACAACAACCATACTAAAGACAACGCGCATACTGGTCTATGATAAAAAAAAAAAGCAAAATCGTATCATCTATTTTTCAAAACACACATCTCTTTGTGCATGTAGCCTACTGATACACTGTAACATGAATGTGTATTTTATTCACATACGGTACATGATATATTGTATGCGTATATATGTTGCTTACGTATTCCACAGTACATAAAACGCATACTTATGTCAATTATTCACCAATGTACAAGGTTTCAAATGACATGGAAACTGTTACACACATTCCTGAATATCTTTATAGAGCATAGGGTGTACTGCTTAGTGCATTGGTCATGGTTGCTTATACACTGAGTCGAGTATAATATAAACAACAACAAACCCAACAGTCTATAAATAAATAAATGAATAAATAAACAAACAAACAAATATATATATATATATATATCATCATCACGGATTGGACTCGCGGATTATCATCATGGATTGTTACGTTGTCCACGAATACTTTTTTTTTATTTTCATTTTCTTATCACGAGAAAACATTTTGATTTTCCAAAAGAAAGCAAATATACACTCGACATAAAGAACCAGACATCACCAAAAGCAAACCAACAAAAATTTCGCGGGCAAAGGGCAACATAGATATTTTATACATTCCACGACAATAATGAGCTTCTCCATGAAAAATAATACAAGACGTACTTTTCTTTCCCTCATCGGTTTTAGCATGTTGTGGATTTGAGTGATTTAACCCCCCTCCCCCCAACCCCCCCCCCCCCAAAAAAAAACAAAACAAAACAACAAACAACAACAACAACAAACAAACAAACAAACAAACAAAAAACAACAACAAAAAACAAACAAAAAACAACAAAACAACAACAACAACAACAAACAACACCAACAAAAAACAAACAAACAAGCAAAAAACCCGACATTCTATTCATAAAGGGGGACACATTTTAGCAGATGCTACTCGTATGACGCGATGCTGGTCAGTTTCGTTGATTGCGAATCTGTACTTTACAAAAGAAAAGAAAAAAAACAGTAGTCTGCAGAAAGTCTACATCAGCTCACTGTGGTCATCACCAGTAGTAAGTCCTGGTTTGTGTAGCATGCAGGCAAGGTCACAGACACACGACTTCACAACCTCCAACTTGATTCACTATACATCATTCACCAGTGGAGCAAACCCACTTTTCTTGGTGGTGTTTTTTTTTCTTTTTTTTTTTTTGGGGGGGGGGGGGGGGGGGGGGGGGGGGGGGGCATGCTTGTGGAATGCACGGTAGAAGGGAGGGAGGGAGGGAGAGAGGGAAGAATAGAAATGAGGAGAGGAAGAGAAGCAGGTGGTTAAAAAAAAAAGAAAAAAAAAAAAAATGAGGGAGGCGGCGAAGGTGAACACCCTGGAGTTAGGGAGGTGAGAGAGGAGGGGGGAGACAGGCGAGTTTGCGTCCACGTTTTATATTAGCATACTCTCCTCCTCCCCCCACCCCCACACTCCTCCCTCCCCATCACCCTCCCTCACCACATGACCCTCAGCCTCGAGGTCAAGGTTCGCGTTCCAGTGACGTTGCCCAGTGTCGCTGTCTCCCGTTTCAATATGAACAAGATATCGTGTTTCTTTTTCCCCCCGTTTCAAGTACATTGCGGTATGGCGATGAAAACCTTTCATACCCCATGGCAGTTTTCAGTTTCAGTTTCAGTTTCTCAAGTAGGCGTCACTGCGTTCGGACAAATCCATTATTATACGCGACACCACATCTGCTAGGCAGATGTCTGACAGCAGCATGACCCAACGCGCTGGTCAGGCCTTGAGTGCATGTTTATTTTGGGTACCTATCAGAGTGGATTTCTTTTGACTGCATATGTGAATGCGTGTCTTCATGTTTTACATCTATTTGCTTATTTATCATCATTGTTATCTTATCTATTTATTTATTTATTATTGTTATTTTTATTATTATTATTATTATTATTATTATTATTATTATTATTATTACTACTACCTTTAAATTTTTTTTTAAAAATAATCATTATTATTTATTTATTTGTGTAAGCTTATCTATTATTTATTCACCTTTTTTTTTACATTATAATTATTATTTATTTATTTAGTTAGTTAGTTAGTTGTGTAAGCTTATCTATTATTTATTCACCTTTTTTTTTCTCCCTCAAGGCCTGACTAAGCGCGTTGGGTTACGCTGCTGGTCAGGCAT
>NC_134898.1:35935771-35938271 GCF_041734735.1 Babylonia areolata | reverse complement strand
CTCCACCCCTCTCTTTCTCCACCCCCCTCTCTTTCTCCATCCCCCCTTTCTCCATCCCCTCTCTTTCTCCATCCCCCCTCTTTCTCCATCCCCCCTCTTTCTCCATCCCCCCTCTTTCTCCACCCTCTCTTTCTACATCCCCCCTCTTTCTCCACCCTCTCTTTCTACATCCCCCCTCTTTCTCCACCCTCTCTTTCTCCATCCCCCCTTTCTCCATCCCCCCTCTTTCTCCACCCTCTCTTTCTACATCCCCCCTCTTTCTCCACCCTCTCTTTCTCCATCCCCCCTTTCTCCATCCCCCCTCTTTCTCCATCCCCCCTTTCTCCATCCCCCCTCTTTCTCCACCCTCTCTTTCTGCATCCCCCTCTTTCTCCATCCTCTCTTTCTCCACCCCCTCTCTTTCTCCACCCCCCTCTTTCTCCACCCCCCTCTCTTTCTCCACCCCCTCTCTTTCTCCACCCCCCTCTCTTTCTCCACCCCCCTCTTTCTCCACCCCTCTCTTTCTCCACCCCCTCTCTTTCTCCACACCCCTCTCTTTCTCCACCCCCTCTCTTTCTCCACACCCCTCTCTTTCTCCACCCCCTCTCTTTCTCCACCCCTCTCTTTCTCCACACCCCTCTCTTTCTCCACCCCTCTCTTTCTCCACCCTCTCTTTCTCCACACCCCTCTCTTTCTCCATCCCCTCTCTTTCTCCACCCCCCGCTCTTTCTCCACCCCTCTCTTTCTCCATCCCCCTCTCTTTCTCCACACCCCTCTCTTTCTCAATCCCTCTCTTTCTGAACACCCCTCTCTTTCTCCATCCCCCTCTCTTTCTCCACCCCTCTCTTTCTCCACACCCCTCTTTCTCCACACCCCTCTCTTTCTCTACCCCCTCTCTTTCTCTACCCCCTCTCTTTCTCCACACCCTCTCTTTCTCCACATCCCCTGTCCACCCCTCTCTCTTTCTCCACACCCCTGTCCCTCCCCTCTCTTTCTCCACCATCCCCTCCCCCATACCACTACACACTCTCCTCCCCTCCCCCTCCCCCCATTCCTCTCTCACCTCACTCCCTCCTCCCCACTCCTCCTTCCTTCCTCTTTCCTCCCCTGTCCCCTCCACCCCGCCCCCCCCCCCCCCCCGCCTTCTCTTCCTCCTCTCTCTCCCTCCCCACACACACTGTTGTACAGAACAGCTGAGGGGTACAAGAGTCTTTTCTCGTGGTCGTGTCTCCACATTTTTTTCTCCCCACCCCCCACCCACCTTTCTTACGACCACCAGAAACTCCAAATCCTCTGTAGACAGCAGGATTTGCTTCGGTGATGAGATAGGCCGCCATCCCCTTTAATGGTTTTGTTTGTTTGTTTGTTTTTTGTGTGTGTTTTTTGTTGTTGTCCACCTGTTAATACAGGCGCACGCATGCATGCAAACACACACACACACACACATACAAGTGCGCACGCACGCACGCACGCACGCACAGGCATGTACACACATAGGCATGAACACACACACACACACACACACACACACACACACACACACACACACACACACACACACACACATGCATATTTTCATACATACATATTTATCTGTTTGTTGTGTTCAGTTTTGGTGTCCATAATTTCTTGGATGGATTTTTACGACAAATATATTGAGCCTCAATTGATTTGTACAGACATACACGCATAATACACAACCACACATACGTTCACGCACACGGACACACACACACACACAAAAAACATATACACAGACACGTGATACAAGCACACACACACACACACACACACACACACACACACACAGTCTCTCTCTCTCTCTCTCTTACACAACGCAGCCCCCCACCAACCACCATACCTGTTTGCTCTCTGTAACATACTCGAATTCAAACATGCATTTTGTACACACTGACAAAGACTGAGAATGGATTGAGATAAAGAGAGAGAGAGAGAGAGAGAGAGAGAGAGAGAGAGAGAGAGAGAGAAAGAGATGGGGAGAGGAAGGGAGAGAGGGAGGAAGAGAGATTGGCAGACAGACAGATAAACAGACAGACAGAGACAGAGCATACAACAGATAGTATCGAACATGTCTCGTTCGTCATTTATCAGATGGATTCCCCCGTCTCCTCGACGAAGGCGGCAGTACGTCACAGGTCCTCAAGTCCTCCGTAGAGCTTCCGGGCCACTGGGATTGGGTCGGGCCAGGTTTTCTCTCGGAGCGCTTTGTGTAGTGGGCAGGACTGCAAGCAGATGTTCTGTTGTCTGGCTGCCTGTTCTGCAGGGGCACTGCTCTGTGTCGCCGATACGGAGTTTCGTGTATAGGTGGTATTTCAGGCGGTTGTGCCCTGTCCTGAGCCTGAAAATGGCTACCTGCTCTCGGTATCAACATAAGAATGAACACTTTCGAATTTCGTCAACACTTCGTTTCCTCCAATAGAATGATGATCACGACACCACTAGCTGATACTGTTATCCTACTACTTCTACAACAATAACTACTACTAATACCACCACTACT
>NC_134898.1:35920771-35928271 GCF_041734735.1 Babylonia areolata | reverse complement strand
CCACCATCGTCACATCATGAGAGCTGAAAACATTCGCATTTCCGTCACCTCCCAATTTGATTTCATTTCAAATCACAGTGTTGTCAGTGAATCTTCTGAAGTGTTGGGTCACTGGTATACCCATGTGTGTGTGAGAGCTCTGTGCACGGGGCGAACTTGAAATGGTGCACACTCACTTGTCTTCATTATCTTGTGTGTGTGTGTTTGTGTGTGTGTGTGTGTGCGTGTGTGTGTGTGTGTGTGTGTGTGTGTGTGTGTGTGTGTGTGCGTGCGAGCGTGCGTGCGTGCGTGCGTGCGTATGTGTTTGCGGCGTGTGTGTCTGCGTGTGTGTCCACGTGTGTGAGTATGTGTGTCTGTCTGCACACGCGTGCGCATGTGTGTGTTTGTGTGTGTGTGTGTGTGTGTGTGTGTGTGTGGATGGATGTGTGTGAGTGTTACCTGCGTTGGAAACGAATGGACAGTAAGCAAACAATGAAAACAAAGTGAAGTTGCTGGCATGACTTGTACAAGTTTTCCAACAGTATGATTCTGGACAACCGCAATGTTCCTCCTGCTGCTGCTGCTGCTTCTGCTGCTGTTGACACTGACACACAGACACACACAGACACACACAAACACACTCACACACACACACACACACGCGCGCGCGCACAGATACACACACACAGACACACACACACACACAGACACATAGATACACAGACACAGACACAGACACACACACACACACACACACACACAGGTTCGAATCTTGGTGGCGCCTGGTGGGTAAAGGGTGGAGATTTATCCGATCTCCCAAATCAACATATGTGCAGACCTGCCAGTGCCTGAGCCCTTTTCGTGTGAATACGCACGCATAAGATCAAATACGCACGTTAAAGATTCCATAATCCATGTCAGCGTTCGGTGGGTTATGGAAACAAGAACATACCCAGCATGCACACCCCCGAAAACGGAGTGTGGCTGTCTACATGGCGGGGTAAATAAACAAAACGGTCATACACGTAAAATGTTAAATGTTACATGTTTGTCTGAGTGTGTATGTGTGCGTGCCTGAAATCTGATTAAATGACACAGGAAACGAATGATGAGCACCCTGTGGCAGCCGTCAGTCCACTCTACCCAGGTGAGCAGCCTGTTGTGTAAATGACCCCGTGTTTGTAAAGCGCTTAGAGCTTGGTCTCCGACCGAGGATAGGCGGTACATAAGTATCCATATGAAGTATCCGTATCAAACAGTAATTCAGTGACTGGCAAATCGGGGATAGGCGAACTCCGGAATGGACGAAACGGGAAGAAGAGAACCAAGGAAGAGGTAAATCAGAACAAGGAGAGTCGGGGGTGACAACACTGGCCCACCACTACCACCCCCTCACCCTACCCCCTTGCCCCCTTTCAATGTCCATTGACTCAGGACGCCATCAGTGGACATCAGTCAGGAGGGTTATTGAGCTGGCTGCCCCACCCCAACCCCACCTCCACCCACCTCAAGACCGCTCCCCCGCCTCCTCCTCTCCTCCACGCCCCCCCCCCTCAACTCCCCCCCCCGTCCCCCCTACCCTCTTCCCCCCACCACACACACACACACCTCTCAGCGATCACAGGCACGTTCCAGGCGTTTCTTCACGGTCCTGTCATGCAGCCACCGACGCGGAACATTTTTACGTAAGGTACTATCGTCCAACCACCACTTTAATCAGTCTGTTCCCCCAACCCAGACGCTTCAAGCCACAGGGGTAGCAGCCTTTTGACCACTGGTCTCTCGGGTGACCAAATAGCTCGTGACAACTGTACCCGGTAGGGCGGGTGGGGACAATGGGCAAGGAATCCGGGGTGGGGGGTGGGAGGGGGGCAGTAGAGTGTGTGTGTGTGGGGGGTGGGGGGGCGTGGGGGTGGGTGGGAGTGGGGGGGGTTGGCAGTTTTGAATGCGGTGCCCCACGGACAATACTTTCGGGGAGGGGGGTGGGGGTTGACTCCACCGGCAGAGTGATCCAATGTGTCCCTTGACGATAGTGATTTCTGTCAACGGGCCGCGCTGACGTTTATGTCGTTCGAGTGAAAACACTCCTTCTCCTCCTCCTCCTCTTGACTTGATTACAGTTTTGTGGAACGGCAGACTTTATTTTGGTGTCCTGGGTTGTGGTGTCGGTCTTCATTATGGACGATTCGCTGGGAGAGGGAAGGAATGAATGAACTTGATTTGGGTTTGGGCGCGTATTAAAATGTCCATACTTAAGTTGTGTGTTAACTGCGATACCCTACACACAAACACACAGAGATGGAAACAAGGGACATGTACAGAAGACAACACACACACATACACACACACACACGTACTGATTTAGAAAGTAAAAGAAAATCGAAATAATCCGACAGTGTTTGTGAGTGTGTGTGTGTGTGTGTGTGTGTGGTGCTTTGGTGCGTGCGCGCGCGTGTGTGTATGAGTGTGAACGTGTGTATTTGTGTGTGTGCATGCGTGTGTGTGTGCGTTTATAGTCCCTCCAGACTGCCACGACACTGACACCACCAACAACAAAAGAGCACCTGAAATAATCAATCAGCATTATTTTATGAGGCTGACAGAGGGGAATCGAACTCAGCAACCTTTGGAATGCTTGACAGACCCTTAAACTACAGACCTGTGAAATCTGGTTAAAAACAAAACAAAGCAGCAACCCCCCCCCAAAAAAAAAAAAAAAAAAGTAAAAAAAAAGAAAAAAAGAAAAAATAATAGAAACAAAAAAAACCAACAAAACCAACAACTAAAAACACTCAAACAAACAAACAAAAACAACAACAAAACAACGACAACAAAACAAACCCATTCATTTTGTCATTTCAGCCATACCCTTCACCAAAAACCTCCAACCCTTCCAACTACACACACACACACACACACACACACACACACAGAGCAAATGCTCTAGATTCGTTATCGATGCCCATGTAGTTCAATGATTGTCCTAATATTCACTTCCCTGTATCAATTCTGTTTGCTCTTGCGAACTCCATTGTTATGGATCTGTGGTCTGACAATTAAAATATTTCGACTTCGACTTACACACACACACACACACACACACACACACACACACACACACACAGAGTTTCAGTTTCAGTTTCAGTAGCTCAAGGAGGCGTCACTGCGTTCGGACAATTCCATATACGCTACACCACATGTGCCAAGCAGATGCCTGACCAGCAGCGTAACCCAACGCGTTTAGTCAGGCCTTGAGAATAAAAAGAAGAAAAAAAAGGGTGAATTAATAATAGATAAGCTTACATAAATAAATAAATAAATAAATAATAATTATAATAATTATTAGAAAGGCACACACACACACACACACACACACACACACACACACACACACATATATATATATATATATATATGTACGCACACGATACATACGCACCCGGGCCGGCAGTGCAGTACACACACCTGGCGCGCACAAAGGTGATTAATCCAAGTCCCCTCTCCCCGCATTCCTTGTTGCCATCTTTCACGTCGCTAGAGCTGTATACACTTTCAGCTTCCCTCAGACCACGTGCCTCGCTCCGTCGTGTAATGTCTTCATTCCAAGGACTCCGAGGTAGCCATGTCAGCGTTGCGAAAAGAATCGTCGAATTAGATTAAGAGTTCTGCACTGGAAAATTTTGCACAACATCTACCCCACCAATATCATTCTAAACAAAATGAAAGTAGCAGAAAACAATAAATGTCCCTATTGTAAAGATTTGGTAGATTACATTGAACACTTTTTTTTTGATTGCCCAGTAACACACAACTTCTGGAAGTATATTGAACAAAAACTACTAACAGAAACAAGTGTCCACTTGAAACTGTCAGCATCAGATATCCTGTTTGGGATTGAAAATTCACCATATCTAAAAGGAAATTATGCGTATATCAATAATATAATATTAGTGGGTAAAATGTGTGTCAGTATCTATAAAAAGACCAAATCAGTCTTTCCCTTACAGGTTATTTTTGAACGAGAATTTGAAACAAGACGAATTCACATGGAAAAAAACACTTCCATCTACAAATAACGTCAAATGATCAAATGAGAAGTGAGAAAGAGACAAATACGCACACAGAAAGCACACCAGAGCATGAACACCCCCCCCCCGGCCCCCTCAACCCCTCCCCACCCCCCAGACAAACCAAACAATCTTCCAACACTAAAGTTTTGCAACGTGATTGTCCATAAATGAAGAAACAGACAGACTTAGAATTGTGTATGAATGAAAGTGAAAAAAAAACAACAAAAAACAAAAACAAAAAAAAAAACCCAAAGAAAAACATAGATAAGTTTTGTACACTTAATTGTATGACTTGTACATTTTCCTTCAATATTATTGTAACAAGCCCAAAATCAGTGAGTGAAAAGTCGTATTTATTCCATAAACGCTATTGATTTATTTGGCATTGTGTGATTTATATACAAAATAAAACGGTGGTCGACCCAAGAAAGTCCGGGTAAAAAAAAAAAAAAAAAAAAAAAAAAAGAATCGTCGAATCAACGTCACTGTAAAAAAAAAAAAAGAAAAAAGAAAAAGAAAAAAGCGAAGACGTGTCGTTTTGATCTCTGTATCAAAATAAATTACAATTGAACGCGGACAAAACTGAAGCAATGATCATAGGAACTAAACAAAAACTGTCTTCCATCACAATTGACACAGTCAAACTTGGCAGTACATCCATCCCTCTTTCCAGGTCAGTCAGGGACCTCGGTGTTGTCCTTGACAATACACTGTCCATGCAAAAAATTATCAGACATGTCAGCCCTGCTACTGTCAACTGCGGCGCATCAGTGCCGTCCGGAAATATCTGTCCACTGACGCAATATCTAGACTTGTCGTTTCTCTCATTCTCTCCCGCCTTGACAACTGTAACTCTCTATTGTTTGGTTTGCCTGCTTCATCGATTCAGTCCCTTCAGCGCATACAAAACTCTGCTGCCCGACTCGTCCCCAGAAAGAAAAGATCTGAGCACATCACTCCTCTTTTGCAACATGTCCACTGGCTCCCTGCCTCACACCGAATAAAGTACAAGATCAGCACTCTATGTTATAGATGTATTCACAAAACTGCCCCTTCCTATCTCTGCGGCTGCCTTCACCTCTACACTCCATCTCGCTCACTACGATCGGCTTCGGATCCACTCTGTTTACGCATACCCAGATTCAAACACTCGACTGTTGGCCGTCGTTCTTTCTCTGTCTCTGGACCTTGCAATTGGAATGAACTTCCTCTTTCGCTTCGTCAAGTCTCCACACTCAGCTCTTTCAAGTCTGGCCTTAAAACCCACCTCTTCCCAAAATAGCCTCCCTTGCCTGCCTCTTCCTTGTCTTTAGTTTCTACAGTTTTAGAGTTATGCATGCGTGTGAATGACTGGTGCGAAAGCGCTTTGATTTGTCTACACAAGATTCAGCGCTATATAAATACCGTTATTATTATTATTGCACTTCACAAGAAACCGCCGAGGGAAGAAAGAAGGGACGCCCCCCACCCCACCCCTCACCACTCACACGCCACCACTACACCTTGCCCATGATCTCTCCCGTCCCTCTTTGCTCCCATCGCCCACTCTCTGTCCATATAAAAGGGGAAAAAACAACAACAGAGGAAGAAAAAATGGGGGGGAAACAGGAGGTTGAAGGATCTACCCACCTCCCTCAGGAAACCAATCAAAGAGTGAGTGAATGAATGAATGCGAGTGAATAAACTTTCTTGCTTACTTCATCCATCCGCTTGCACCCGTGTTTGGCTCAACGCATGGCATATATCACATAAGCTTACAGTTAGGCCAACAGCAAAGTGAGGGCTGTATGATCGAAGTTTTCTCCATTACGATGGGGATTCCTTTACTGTTTAGTCTTTTGTGAAGGACTATCACACTCAGAGTTGGAGGCAAGACTGCACTTTGCTGTTATGTCGCAGCCTCGGGGGCGGGCTGACCTTTGGGACCCATCCCAACGCCGACTGTCCTAAAACCCCCGTGGCCGAAAGAGTGGGGATGTAACTTGGGCGAAGACACTCTCCTCTATAATCAGTGTTTTCCGAAGATACTCGGGACAACAGTTGTCTCCTCTGCTGGCGGATGTGGTGTAGCGTATATGGATTTGTCCGAACGCGGTGACGCCTCCTTGAGCTAGTGATACTGATACTGATACTGCTGATGGTCAAAGTTGGGAACGCCTACCGTACAATTATACCCGTCTGGCGTGTTGCTGGGAGAAAGAGCTTAGCTGACGGTCAAAAGCGAGTGGAAAAGTTTGGAGAGGTGGGATGTTGTGTGTTCTCAAGACCCGAGTTCTCTTCACATTGTCAGCCCATGTTTCCCCTGGTTCTTCACAACGTCAGCCCATGTTTCCCCTGGTTCTTCACAACGTCAGCCCATGTTTCCCCTGGTTCTTCACAACGTCAGCCCATGTTTCCCCTGGTTCTTCACAACGTCAGCCCATGTTTCCCATGGTTCTTCACAACGTCAGTCCATGTTTCCCCTGGTTCTTCACAACGTCAGCCTATGTTTTCCCTGGTTCTTCACAACGTCAGCCCATGTTTCCCCTGGTTCTTCACAACGTCAGCCCTTGTTTCCCATGGTTCTTCACAACGTCAGCCCATGTTTCCCCTGGTTCTTCACAACGTCAGTCCATGTTTCCCCTGGTTCTTCACAACGTCAGTCCATGTTTCCCCTGGTTCTTCACAACGTCAGTCCATGTTTCCCCTGGTTCTTCACAACGTCAGTCCATGTTTCCCCTGGTTCTTCACAACGTCAGCCCATGTTTCCCCTGGTTCTTCACAACGTCAGCCCATGTTTCCCCTGGTTCTTCACAACGTCAGCCCATGTTTCCCCTGGTTCTTCACAACGTCAGCCCTTGTTTCCCATGGTTCTTCACAACGTCAGCCCATGTTTCCCCTGGTTCTTCACAACGTCAGCCCATGTTTCCCCTGGTTCTTCACAACGTCAGCCCATGTTTCCCCTGGTTCTTCACAACGTCAGCCCATGTTTTCCCTGGTTCTTCACATCGTCAGCCCTTGTTTCCCCTGGTTCTTCACTCGCCTTCAACGCTTGAGAATGACGAAACACACAAATGGAAATTAAACAAGAAAGAAAAAGAAAAACAACAACAAACAAACAAAAAAAAAAAAAAAAAAACAACCCGAAAAAAAGACTGGCTCACGTGTGAAGACAAGATTCACACAGTCTATTTTATTCTATTCAGTTGAGCTCTGCTCTGTTCTATCATTCTATCATTCCATTCTATTCAATGCTGTGTCAGCAACGTTTTCGGGAAAATGTGTCTTTGAGAATATCGCTGCCACTTCCCTCAGCAGTGGGTCTTCCATTTTGCTGTGTTGATCACAGTCATACGGATATCTGTTTTCTTTTCTGCCTGTCTGTTTGTGTATGTATCTAATCGTCTGCATATCTGTCTGGTAGGAAAAGAAAGGGATAAGGAGAGGAGAGAGAGAGAGAGAGAGGTAAAGA
>NC_134898.1:35905771-35910771 GCF_041734735.1 Babylonia areolata | reverse complement strand
TGTGTGTGTGTCTGCGGGTGTGTGTGTGTTTATTTTTGTGCTTTTGTTACTGATGTGTGTGTCTGCAGTCACACATACACATAAGTGGACACGCGCACACATGGACATATTTTTACACACACACACACACGCGCGCGCGCGCGCGCGCATGCACGCACACACACTTACGCGCGTACACGAACGGCGTGCGTATACACTGGCACTGGCACGGTCACGAAAACACAGCAGTGCGCGCGCACAGATACTTACACATGTACATGCGCACACACATGGACATCAGTTTACACACACACGCGCACGCGCGCGTAGGCACACACACACACACACACACACACACACACACACACACACACATATCTATATAGAGATATCATAACAGCTCCATGGTCAGTCTTGCTAGAGTTCAATGAAAATATCCAGGGCAACTTCCTCAATTCTAAAATTTCAATTTAGAACAGTTAAACTTTTAAACTTAATAAACAAGTAAGACGAAACTGCAGTGTTATGCAGACAATGAAGAGCGTTTTTGTCACAGATTTTTTTTTTCTTCTTCATGTATCTTTTCTCTGTCAGCTCCACCCCACTCACCCACCCCCCACCTCTCTCCCCCCCTCTCTTTCCCCCATCCATACCCGCCTCTCCTCCCCCCTCTCTCTCTTTCTTTTTCAATCTTTCCTTTCCTTTGAAAAAAAATATTGTTTATTTCTTTCTTTACGTATCCGTTATTCCATCTGATGTTATTATGTTGTTGTTTTTTGCTATCATCATCATCATCATATGATCATCATCAACATCGTCGTCGTTGTCCTCTTGATGAATGAGTGAATGTATGATGAATGATCATAATAACGAATCAGAGTTTAAAGAAGAAGATCACACAGGTCACGTGAAAAGCATGAGTCACAATTTCCACCAATAAATAATTTCTTTTCTTGCCTTTTTTCTGTCTTAAAAAAAAAATTTTTTACCCGGGGACGGACAGGGTTTTTACAGGTGAGGTTACTTGAGTGAGGGGGACACCGGTGCGTCAACCAGGGAGAGACAATCAGAGTGTTGTGACGAGGGGACACAAGAGGGGACGGTGTGTGTGTGTGGGGGGGGGGGGAGGCGGGAGCGGGGGAGGGACGAGGGGAAGAGGGGGATTGGGGGGGGGGGGGCGAAGGGGGAGGGAGGAGAAACCCTTAGATAGTCGGGTGGGATGGGGGCGGAGGGGGGATGAGGGTGGAGTTGGGGGGAGGGGGGGGGGGGGGGGAGCAGGAGAGGGGAGAGGCGACAACAATTCTTGCTAATGGTGCTGTTACGACGGTCAAGAAAATGCTTGAGGGTCAGTTAGTTGTGCGGCAACAGCGTGAACAGAACTGAAGGTGGAACAGAGACTGTCGGCTCGGCGACAACTCGTATGGGAGTGAGACTCTCTCCCTCCTCCCTTGCCCCCCCTACACCCCACTCTCTCTCCTTTCTGCCCCCTTGCTCTCCCCCCGTCCCCCCTCACCTCCACCTCCTCCACTGTTAGTCTGTTCTTCGACCTGATTGTCTGCTGCTGCTGTCACTGTCACCGAGGAAGCGTGGGAAATCCCATCTGCGCTCTTTGATTACTTTCACGCACGCAACTGAGTACGCAGTCTCTCTCTCTCTCTCTCTCTCTCTCTGTCTCTCTATTAGTGTGTGTGTGTGTGTGTGTGTGTGTGTGTGTGTGTGTGTGTGTGTGTGTGTGTGTGTGTGCTTGTGTCGATGGTGAACTTAAATATTTTTTTAATCAAATTCATTTTCGGTGGAAACAGTTTGTCTGTCGACACCAAGTTTGGTGTGTGTGTGTGTGTGTGTGTGTGTGTGTGTGTCTGTGTGCCTATCTGTGTGCCTGTCTGTACCTCTGTACGTGTGTGCTTTTCTTCATCAGAACACATGGGTGTCTCTGAGCGACATTCGGGGCTGCAGTCTCCCACAGCAAAGGAAGCCCTCTGTAGACTGCTGTCTTTGTGTCCCAGTGAAGCAGTGGAGATGACAGCAAGACAGTGGATGATAATCTGGTGCTTGTAAAACTGATGGATGGGGCTGTCATCACATCACGTTGATGCAAGTTAGCTGAAGTGAATAAAGAAAGATTCTATCATTCCGCTGCAAAGGAAAAAACAAGATTCCAACCAGTTAATCATACACGCACACATGCATGCACATACACACACAATAAACAAAACAAAACAAAAACGAACACGCGCACACATACAAGTGCGCACACGCACGCACCCCCCTAATCCCCCCCTGCACACATACACACCCACACGCGTAATTTACTTGCCTACCCACACACCCATCCACCACAGAGACATAGACACACAGACACACACACAAACACACCACACACACACACACACACACACACACATACGGACCAGTGCACTCCGCACACGACCTTACATAACGACACACACACACACACACACACACAAGCAACCAAATAAACAGTGTGCAAAGTCCCTCACCCCCGCCCCCCCCCCCCCCCTCACCTTACAGCCACACCCCCACCCACCCCCTCCACCCCCAAGTCGTGAAGACAAGAGAGGCGGGACAGTTTGTACAAGTGACACATTCTTCTCTTGATCCCCGAAAGCCACAATATTGACGCAAGACTGGCTCAGGTATGCGTTCTGTTTTACAAATGGAACTCGTCATACATCGCCATGAAATGCTCAAGTTTATTGTTGTAAGCTGCCCTGCGTTGTAGCCAGCTGCAAAGCTGCACGAATAAAATATGTTTCCATTGTTCACCCTCCCTCTCCCCCCACCCCCCTCTTTTTTATTTATTTATTTTTCTTCAAATTTCGCAGATGTGGTGTGTACCGAATGTGGACCAGCCCGCACGCTTTGAAACCTGCTTGAAACTGAACCGAACTGAAACATGGAATAAAAAAAAGTTACTTCACAGCATAAAACTGCATATTGAAAATTTTAATGTGAAGTATTGCGATTTTAACATCATCATCCAGTATCTTTATCTATATCAGATAGTTATGTTTTATTACATGAAAAAAAGAAAAAAAAGAATAATGGAATAAGAAGAGAGGGTTAGAAGAGCAGTTTGCTTGCACTTCAAGAAAGTGCCCAAGAAGTGTATGTGGAGTGCATAATCTTTTTCAGTTTCACCCTCACTACAGTGTATCAACATTAACTCACTCAGTACGGCCAGTCCTCTCTTCTCCTCTACACAGACCCCTCGGATGTCCAGTGGGTGTCTCAATGACCCAACCTTTAGCTTCCGTCGTCAGAATTGTGGTATTTTTTGTCAACATTCACTTTTTCAGTGTAAGAGCCTTCCGCTGGTAATATTTTGATGGTGGTTATTGGGGTGAAAAGCTGTTAACGTCGTCTCTTTCGCCGTTCGTATGGAGAGAATTAAGGCAGATCATCTCATTAGTTTACAGGTTAAAGCTAACTGCGTTTAAAGACAAACATAGCATGCACTTAACGCGCGTAAAAGAACCCACGGCAAAAAAAAGCGTTGTCCCTGGTAAAATTCTGTAGAAAAATCCACTTCGGTAGGACAACAAATCAAACTGCAGGCAGAAAAAAATACAACATAAAAAAACACACCAACCCCCCCCCCCCCCCCCCAAAAAAAAAGAAAAAAAGAAAAAAGAAAAAAAAAAGAAACAGGTTGGCGCTCTCAGTGTAACGACGCGCTCTCCCTTGGGAGAGAGCAGCCCGAATTTAACGCAGAGAAATCTGTTGTGACAAAAAGAATAATGCAATAGAATCTCTACCACCAAGATACTTCCACATCTCATGTGTCACCTTCCTCTCAGTTCCTACAGCAGGCTACTGATAGTCAGACTACACGCTGTGATGACATGTATACTATTTTTGTGCATGTTATTATTATTATTTATTTATTTTATTCTTTCTTTTTTTTTTCTCAAGGCCTGACTAAGCGCGTTGGGTTATGCCGCTGGTCAGGCATCTGCTTGGCAGATGTGGTGTAGCGTATATGGATTTGACCGAACGCAGTGACGCCTCCTTGAGCTACTGATACTGATACTGATAGTGTGCATGTGACTAACCACCATCTTAGCGCCGATACAGTATCCTAAAAAATGTATCATAAAACCAAGGTTGTAAACACTCAACTCAAATGCCAAGTTACTTGTCGTTTTGATGGGGGGTGGGGGCGGGGGTGTTGGAGGAGGAGGAAGGGTGGGGGTGTGGGTGTTGGAGGAGGAGGGGTGGTGGCTGGGGTGTGGGTGTTGGAGAAGGAGGAGGGGTGGGGGCTGGGGTGTGGGTGTTGGAGGAGGAGGAGGGGTGGGGGCTGGGGTGTGGGTGTTGGAGGAGGAGGGGTGGGGACTGGGGTGTGGGTGTTGGAGGAGGAGGAGGGGTGGGGGCTGGGGTGTGGGTGTTGGAGGAGGAGGAGGGGTGGGGGGCTGGGGTGTGGGTGTTGGAGGAGGAGGGGTGGGGGCTGGGGTGTGGGTGTTGGAGGAGGAGGGGTGGGGGCTGGGGTGTGGGTGTTGGAGGAGGAGGAAAGGTGGGGGCTGGGGTGTGGGTGTTGGAGGAGGAGGGGTGGGGACTGGGGTGTGGGTGTTGGAGGAGGAGGAGGGGTGGGGGCTGGGGTGTGGGTGTTGGAGGAGGAGGGGTGGGGGCTGGGGTGTGGGTGTTGGAGGAGGAGGAGGGGTGGGGGCTGGGGTGTGGGTGTTGGAGGAGGAGGGGTGGGGACTGGGGTGTGGGTGTTGGAGGAGGAGGAGGGGTGGGGGTGTGGGTGTTGGAGGAGGAGGAGGGGTGGGGGCTGGGGTGTGGGTGTTGGAGGAGGAGGAGGGGTGGGGGCTGGGGTGTGGGTGTTGGAGGAGGAGGGGTGGGGGCTGGGGTGTGGGTGTTGGAGGAGGAGGAAAGGTGGGGGCTGGGGTGTGGGTGTTGGAGGAGGAGGAGGGGTGGGGTCTGGGGTGTGGGTGTTGGAGGAGGAGGAAAGGTGGGGGCTGGGGTGTGGGTGTTGGAGGAGGAGGAAAGGTGGGGGCTGG
>NC_134898.1:35890771-35895771 GCF_041734735.1 Babylonia areolata | reverse complement strand
AGTAGGGGAGAGAGAGAGGGAGAGTGGGGAGAGAGAGAGGGGGTGGTAAAGAGAGAGTGGGGAGAGAGAGAGAGGGTGGGAGAGAGAGAGATAGAGAGTGAGAGAGCAAGACGGAGGGGGAGGGAGAAAGAGAGAGTGAGTGAGTGAAAGCCAGAGAGAAAGAGAGAGTGAGATGGAGAGAGAGGAAGGGGAAGAGAAAGAAAGCGTGAGAGAGAAAAGAGGGGGTGAGGGGGGAGGGGGGGGGAGAGAGTGAGAGAAAAGGGGGAGAGAGAGGGTGGGGGAGGATGAAGAAGGGAGAAACAGTCCCGTCTGGCCTTGGTCGTTGTTGAGCTTCTTTCATTTGAAATGAAAAAAAAGACAGATACCATTTGCTGGAACGACGGGAACAGGTCAAGATCTTCCGCCTGAGGACTGGACACAACCGCCTGCTCCACCACATGCACACAAAATTTGGCATTGGACAAGAGTGGAGAGTGCCCTTGTGGTGAGGGACCAATGACAACCGTCCACATCCTTCAAGACTGTACGACGCATGCAGCATCCTGGAGGAAGTACTGGCCAGCACCGACAGCAGTGGAAGCCAAACTGTACGGCACCCTGGAGGAGCTGCGACGGACGGCAGCCTTCATCAAGGACACCGTGCTGCTCATCTAACGGGAGGCGAACGAGGAAGAAGAAGAAGAAGAAATGAAAAAGAGAGAGACAGAAACAGCGACAGAGACAGAGATGGAGATGGAGAGAGGGAGAGAGAGAGAGAGAGAGAGAGAGAATGAATGAATGAATGAATCTTTTATTTTCCAACGGTGAAGATATTAGCACTTTGGCCGACTTACACATCTGCCGTTGTTCTAAGAGACACACAAACATGTACGCATATAAATGTAGTTATACTGAATACTTAATACATGTATAATGTACGAGTATAACACAGCGTCAAAGAGAGATAGAGATAGAGAATGAGAGAGACAGAGACAGACAGACAGACAGAAAGACAGAGACAGAGAGAGAGACAGAGACAAGATACAAGATACATGATTCTTCATTCCGTTCATGGACGGGCAGTATGATAAATGAACAAACCCATTAGTCAGACAGGTACAACAGGTCCTTTCAAATTCCAAAATCAAAGATGTTTACCGCACAGAAGGACAGAGGGACAGAGAGGGAGAGAGAGAGAAGGGGAGAGAGAGGGAGAGAGAGAGAGAGAGAGGGAGAGAGAGAGGGAGAGAGTGAGAGAGAGGGAGAGAGAGGGAGAGAGTGAGAGAGGGAGAGAGAGAGGGAGAGAGACAGAGAGACTGATATTTGATTGACATTAAATGCAAAGTTCTAATGTCAAGTGGATACAAGTGTTTATTTTATTTCATTTCAAAATTTTTGTTGTTGTTCTTTTTAAACTTTTTTTTTTTCTAGTTGACACACCAAATGAAAAATACAACAACGCAAATGGAGAAAGAATATGCCTGAAAAGTGTCCCCAAACGTTCACGAAACGGACACGTATGTTTGTAACAGCAGTTGCTCTCGAATGGTTAAGCATTTGACAGCATTCTTGAGATGCATTACAAGAAAATTGATGACGAAAATACCTCACACAGGAAAAAATATCTTTTTAAATTTTTTTTATTTGGCACAACGGCAACCTGCATAGTCTGTTGCTCACTGTCGTTTTTTTGTCGTTCTGGTCCATTTCTACATGCGTAACTATGGCCATGCAGTTGTGGGAAGATGTTGGGTTTTTTTCTTTCGCTTTTCTTTTTATCTCACATGTGTTAACAAAGTGAGTCTGTGTAAAAACTAGGTGTTCTGTTCTCTCGCTCTGTCAGTCTGTCTGTCCGCCTCTCTCTCTCTCTCTGAAACTTTAACAAGATCGTTTTCTCTGGAAACTTAATTTGTCTGTCTGCCAACACCGAATTTGGATTAAACACAGTGCGAATTGAAAAAACAAATTACAGTCAGGCTTAAAATGGGTGTTTGTAAGTCTTCCGGATTAGGCCGTATCTCCGGATCATGAACGGTTTATTTTGTTGAGGCTCCGGATACTGACAATTCATTGGGCTCTTCCCAATTAGTTGCCTGAAGGTTTGTTTGGGTTTGGAGACGGCATGACATCGTTTTCCTCGTTCTGTCTGTTGGGATCCATTTGGACTCCAGACTGCATCCGTGGGTCAGCAGCATGGGGCACCATCTTTCCTGTGTAGATATGTATAGAGCTATAAAGGGAGATCAGCATCTATGGGTCAGCAGCATGGGGGGCCATCTTTCCTGTGTAGACACGTATAAAGCTATAAAGGGAGATCAGCATCCATGGGTCAGCAGCATGGGGGGCCATCTTTCCTGTGTAGACACGTATAAAGCTATAAAGGGAGATCAGCATCCATGGGTCAGCAGCATGGGGCACCATCTTTCCTGTGTAGACACGTATAAAGCTATAAAGGGAGATCAGCATAATCCCAGGACTAAATCCCTGATTGACTTCACACCGGACGGATGTCACACCCAGAAGGGCAGCCAGGATCTCACCACTCTTTGGACAGCCAGAACTACCCCCTTGGAACGCCAGAAGAACAGCCAGGACTTCACCCCCCTGCAGACAGCCAGAACTACCCCCTTGGAACGCCAGAAGAACAGCCAGGACTTCACCCTCCTGCAGACAGCCAGAACTACCCCCTTGGAACGCCAGAAGAACAGCCAGGACTTCACCCCCTGCAGACAGCCAGAACTACCCCCTTGGAACGCCAGAAGAACAGCCAGGACTTCACCCCCCTGCAGACAGCCAGAACTACCCCCTTGGAACGCCAGAAGAACAGCCAGGACTTCACCCCCCTGCAGACAGCCAGAACTACCCCCTTGGAACGCCAGAAGAACAGCCAGGACTTCACCCCCCTGCAGACAGCCAGAACTACCCCCTTGGAACGCCAGAAGAACAGCCAGGACTTCACCCCCCTGCAGACAGCCAGAACTACCCCCTTGGAACGCCAGAAGAACAGCCAGGACTTCACCCCCCTGCAGACAGCCAGAACTACCCCCTTGGAACGCCAGAAGAACAGCCAGGACTTCACCCTCCTGCAGACAGCCAGAACTACCCCCTTGGAACGCCAGAAGAACAGCCAGGACTTCACCCCCCTGCAGACAGCCAGAACTTCCCCCTTGGAACACAAGGAAAACAGCCAGGACTTCATCCCTCTTCAGACAGCAAGCACTCCCCCCTCCCCTCCCATCTCCATTCCATGGAACTCCAGAAGAACAGCCAGGAGTTCACCCCTCTTCAGACAGCCAGTACTTCCCCCTTGGGACCTCAGCAAAACAGTCAGGACATCGCCCTTCTGCAGACAGCCAGGATTTTCCCTTGGAACATCTGACGGATCTCCCACCCAGACAGACATCAAGGACTCACCCCCTCCCCGAACAACCAAACTTTCACCACGTCACATCCAAGCCCTGAAAAACTTGGTCTCAAGGCCGTTGGCCATTAGGTTGTTCAACTCAACGGCAATATCCACGTTTCTTCCACTTCACTCCTCTGTGTGACTGACGGAGTGAACGTCCACGCCTTGTTGTGAACGCTGTTCATTCCGTCTTGAGGGGGGAAAAAATTGTGGATATTGCCCAACTCAACCCTCAACTCTCACACAATACCGAAGTAAACGATTTTGCGCAACGGAGATACTTCAATCACGTTTTATGTTTAACTCACTCAGTACGGCCAGTCCTCTCTTCTCCTCTACACAGACCCCTCGGATGTCCAGTGGGTGTCTGAATGACCCAACCTTTAGCTTCCGTTGTCAGAATTGTGGTATTCTTTGTCAACCTTCACGTCTTCAGTATAAGAGCCTTCCGCTTGCAATATTTTGATGATGGTAATTGGGGTGAAACGCTGTTAACGTCGTCTCTTTCGCCGTTCGTATGGAAAGAGTTAAAAAGACATAAGCTCAGCACAATCTTTCCACTTGTTCCCCTCTTTCTCTCTCTCGACCTTTCTCTCCACCCCACCCAGGCCTTGGTTATTGTTGTTTTTTTTTTTTTGGTTTTGTTTTTCCGTTGCCTTTCTTCTTGTCATGTTATCTTGTTTCATGTTGGCGGAGTTGGGGAAGCAGTAAGGGGAGCTGCAGTCTTTTGAGCTCCTATCGATGTCTCTCCACCCAGTCCCTGACCCCATCCCACTTCCTCCTACCCCCAACCCCTCTTTCTCTCTCCGCCTCCCCCCCCCTCCACCCCCTCCCACTCTCTCCTTACAAAACGTAGGACCTTGGCGAGCAATATTCACCCCGGTTTGCACTCTGTGAAAAGGGTTTGTGAGGAGAGTTAAACGCATACCACAGTCACGGGGCTTTTCTTCTGTGACAGGCTAATTCAATCACAGAGAGAGAGAGAGGAGAGAGAGAGAGAGAGAGACTGACACGTTCTGGAGCACTAGAGGTCAATAAACTCTCTCACTCGCTCGCTTTCTTTCTCTGTGCGACTTCTCCCACCCACACCCACACCCCCACACCCTCATCCCCAACCGCCCCCTCCTAACTCCTTCTGTCTTTCCTCCTCCGGGATATACCGGTAAAAAGACACATTTTGTTTCATGCAAGTATTTGAAGTTTTGTCTGCTTTGAGAGGAAGTGAAAACGAGCTGCTCACGCGCACTTTTGGGCCGTGTGCGTAAATGAAATGTTCCTTTCTCTCCAAATCTCAGAGCTCTGTATTTGGGTTTGAAAGCCGACATCCATCTCTGGTGACGCGGCCAATGGGGGAAAAGTAGGGTTCGAATCAAATCATGTTGTGTGTGTGTGTGTGTGTGTGTGTGTGTGTGTGTGTGTGTGTGTGTGTGCATACATCTGAACACCCTTTCGCGTATATACGCACTCAGATCATATGCGCACGTTAAAGATCCTGTAGGCCATGTCAGCGTTCAGTGGGTAATGGAAACAAGAATATATTTAGCTTGCACACCCCCCGAAAACGGAGTATGGCTGCCTAAATGGCGGGGTACATGAACAAAACGGTCATACTCGT
>NC_134898.1:35883271-35885771 GCF_041734735.1 Babylonia areolata | reverse complement strand
GAGAGAGAGAGAGAGAGTGAGAGACAGACAGACAGACAGACACAGATTTGGTGAAAGGGCGCGGCGCGGGATGGGTGAGAGATTGAGAGAGGGGAGGGGAGAGAGGTGGGGAGAGAGAGAGAGAGGTGGGGAGAGAGAGAGGGTGAGAGAGAGAGTGGGGAGAGAGAGAGAGGGAGAGAAGTGGGTGAGAGAGAGAGGTGGGGAGAGAGAGGGGGGAGAGAGAGAGGTGGAGAGAGAGAGGCGGAGGAGGGGGGAGAGAGAGAGGTGGGGAGAGAGAGAGAGGGGGGAGAGAGGGGGGAGAGAGAGAGAGGTGGGGAGAGAGACAGAGGTGGGGAGAGAGACAGAGGTGGGGAGAGAGAGAGAGAGGGGGAGAGAAAGAAGTGGGGAGAAAGAGAGAGGTGGGGAGAGAGAGAGAGAGAGAGAGAGAGGTGGGGAGAAAGAGAGAGGGGGAGAGAGAGAGGGGAAAGAGAGAGGAGATATATATATATATATAAAATTAGAGAGAGAGAGAGAGGGAGATAGGGGAGAGAGAGAGAGAGGAGAGAGAAAGGAGAGAGAGAGAGAGGGGGGAGAGTGAGTGAGTGAGTGAGTGAGTGTGTGTGTGTGTGTGTGTGTGTGTGTGTGTGTGTGTGTGTGTGTGTGTTCTTCACTTTAACGTGTATTCAAACTGTGTGATTGTAGATGGGGAAGAACATACAAAGGAGCGTGAACCAAACTGTAAACCAAAATAGAGTAAAAATCCAACTGGAGTGTAAAACAAACTCTCTGTCTCTCTCTCTCTCTCTCTCTCTCTCTCTCTCTCTCTCTCTCTCTCTCTCTCTCTCTCTCTCTCTCTCAGTCTCTTTTTGTTCCTATGTCGATTAGTAATACCATGCTTGTGTGTGTGTGTGTGTGTGTGTGTGTGTGTGTGTGTGTGTGTGTGTGTGTGTGTGTGCTTTCTCTCTTTGTCCATTTTAAGTTCTTCCTCTCCCTCTCTCCCCCCCTTCTCTCTATGTTCTCTGTGTGTGTCTCTCTCTCCCCTTACCTTTAAAAAAAAAAAATCCTATCTCTTCCCCTACCTCTCTCTCTCTCTCTCTCTCTCTCTCTCTCTCTCTCTGTGCGCCATGTGTATGCTCACTAATACAGTGAAAATCAGGCATGTCGATACTGTTTGCTAATCATGTTAACCACTCACCCGCATTAAAAGAATGTTTCTGCCTCCTCTCACACTCCCCATACATTAAAAAAAAATCAGATCTCTCTCTCTCCATTTATATATTATAATTATTCTTTATTTATTTATTTATTTATTTACTTATTTATGTACGCTTATCTATTATTTATTCACCTTTTTTTTCTCTCTAAGCGCGTCGAGTTACGCTGCTGGTCAGGCATCTACTTGGCAGATGTGGTGTAACGTATATGGATTTGTCCGAACGCAGTGACGCCTCCTTGAGCTACTGAAACTGAAACTGAAACTCTCCAATCTCGCAGCCCTTTAACTAAATCTTTGTCTGTCTGTCTGTCTGTCTGTCAGTCAGTCAGTCTGTCTGTCTCTCTCACACTCTGTCTGTCTTCCCCCGTCTCTCTCTCTCTGTTTGTCTGTCTCCCCCCTCTCACTCTTTCTCACCAATCTTTCCTTTCCTTTTTCTCTTTATGAATCAGTTAGCGGTGTTATTTTCTTCTCAAATTCATTTGGTAGGCATTCCAAGTGTGTGAGTTATGGTAAAACAACGACGGATATATATAGATATGTCATTTAATTAAGATGCCTTTGGAAAGACAACAAAAAGAATCAGTCATCCCCTCCCCACTCTCTCTGTCACTGTCACTCCTCTCTCTCTCTCTCTCTCTCTTCTCTCTCTCTCTTCTCTCTCTCTTTCTCTCTCTCTCCTCTCTCTCTCTCTTCTCTCTCTCTTCTCTCTCTTTCTCTCTCTCTCTTCTCTCTCTCTTCTCTCTCTCTTTCTCTCTCTTCTCTCTCTCTCTCTCTCTCTCTCTCTCTCTCTCTCTCTCTCTCTCTCTCTCTCTCTCTCTTCTCTCCCTCTCTGCCTTTATTTTATTTTTTATTCATCTTCAGCTCCTCCCCCAAACCCACACGGAAAAAAAAAGAAAAGAAAAAAAAGAGAGATGTTCACCTTCTTGAATCCAGTGGTTTCTTTTTTCTTCTAGTCATTTACTTTCTTCACCACCACCCCACACCCCCTTCTCCCGTCATCCTTCATTTCTGGGTTGATTCTTGGTGGTCTGGCATCGTTCTCCAATTATCCATTTGTGTGTCTTATTCTTCTTTTGTTAATTTTCTTCCATACATCAACTTAAAAAAAAAAAATTAAACAACAATAAAGAGAACGTAAATTTCCTCATGGAAAAGGCACACAGCTGAATGCAGACTGCCTGTGCTGCTAATCCAGCTAGCACACAAGTGAATAAAAGGTAAATTTATACGAACAAACCCAGACACTTCATCAAAAGAGGAACTTGCCTGGTCGTCCTTATTGCTCAAATGATGACATGTTCCTAC
>NC_134898.1:35875771-35880771 GCF_041734735.1 Babylonia areolata | reverse complement strand
AATACTTTACTTACAAATACTGCCAGTATTTTCGCCAAATATTCAATCGTATATACATATTTTTTTTTTCTTCCTCTTGTAAGATAGTGTGTGTGTGTGTGTGTGTGTGTGTGTGTGTGTGTGTGTGTTCAATGTTAATTGTAAAGCGCTTTGAGCTCCCTTTAAGAGAGGAAAGCGCTCAACACGTATCCATTATTATTATTATTGTTGTTGTTCTTCTTCTTATTGTTATTATCATAAAAAGAGTAAAACTGAACAATGGAGGCTGCCAATAGATTCTTTATATAGGAATTAATGCATCTCTAAGAGAGAGAGAGGGGGGTGGGGAGAGAGAGAGAGGGGGGTGGGGAGAGAGAGAGAGGGGGGTGGGGAGATAGTGAGAGGAGTGACAACTTTATTTATTTATTTATTTTTATTTTTATTTATTTATTTATTTTTTTTTTTACAAAAAAATCAATATGAATTAACATGTCAACAATAATGAATGAATGAATAATTATAAACGTCTGGTAAATGTTCGGAACCCAGATTGGCCAGTAAAGCCACAGGATGCACCTACAAGCAGCCTAGTTTCCATGTGTAAGACGTATAATGAAGAAAAAAAAAGGTAGGGTGTGGGGGTTAGACTTCCATTGGATACCCCTGCGGTTATATGGCGACACCACCTGTAGAGGACACATCTATGGCGGCACAATTTGGAGAAGCAGTCCCTTTTGTCACGCCCGCCCCTCCCTCCCTTCCCCCTTCCCATCCTTCTCGTCATAACTGGGTTACTTCCCTTCAAACATTTAGGTCATTTCAGTTACAATGCTTTGAACTACCGAAAAGAACGTATTCATGTCAGAAGTTTTGTTGGTAGTTTTTGTTTGTTTGTTTAAAAAAAAAAAAGAAAAAAAAAAAGAGTTCCAAATGACAGCAGCAAAAGATTTTTATTGTGTAAAAATGCTGAAGAAACCCATGCTTGCGTGTTGTGAAAGCGAAGAGAACTCTGAACAAATCCTCCCCCCCACCCCACCTCCACCCCCCCCCCCCCCAAAAAAAAAGAAAAAAAGAAAGCAGTGCTCCTTAGCTTTGCATTATTGTAATAATGATAATGAGTAGTAGTAGGAGTAGTAGTAATATTGTAATAATGATAATGATAATGAGTAGTAGTAGTAGTAGCAGTAGTAGTAGTAGTAGTAAGAGTAGTTGTAATAATGATAATGAGCAGTAGCAGTAGTAGTAGTTGTTGTTGTGATAATGATAATGGGTAGCAGTAGTAGCAGCAGTAGTAGTAGTAAGAGTAGTTGTAATAATAATACTGATAATGAGTAGTAGTAGCAGTAGTAGTAGTAAGAGTAGTTGTAATAATGATAATGAGTAGTCGTAGTAGTAGCAGTAGTAGCAGCAGCAGCAGCAGCAGAGGTAGTAGTAGTAGTAAGAGTAAGAGTAAGAGTAAGAGTAGTAGTAAGAGTAGTTGTAATAATGATAATGAGTAGTAGTAGTAGTAGTAGTAGTAGCAGTAGTAATAAGAGTAGTTGTAATAATGATAATGAGTAGTAGTAGCAGTAGCAGCAGTAGAAGTAGTAGTAGTAGTAGTTGTAATAATGATAATGATAATGAGCAGTAGTGGAGTAGTAGTAGCAGTAGCAGTAGTAGGATTATTATCATTCCGATATCAACATTACGATGCTGTTGGTGGTGGTGCTGCTGCTATCATTATCAGTACTATTGTTACTACTACTACTACTACTACTACTACTACTACTACCACCATCATCATCATCATCATCACCACCATTATTATCATCATTATCGTTATTGATATCGTTGTTGTTGTTGTTGTTGTTGTTGTTGTTGTGAGGTGTTATTATTATTATTATTATTATTATTATTGTTGTTGTTGTTGTTGTTGTTGTTGTTGTGAGGTGTTGTTATTATTATTATTATTATTATTATTATTATTATTGTTGTTGTTGTTGTTGTTGTTGTTGTTATCATGATTGTAACTGTGACTGTTATTGTTGCTGTCGTTGTCGTTGTCATCATCATCATCAAGGCATGCCCACACTGACGGAAAGAATCCGTCAGGAGGAACTCAACAGAAAGAAGGAGGGTGGTGGTTGTGGGGGAGGTGGGAGGGGGAGCTGATGGGTGGTGGTGGTGGTGGTGGTGGGGGGGGGGAATGGGAGGGCGGAGGTGGGAGGGTCTTGCTGATCCTGGGCAGACAGAAATGAATGACACAGCTCTCAAGGAGATTTTCTCAACGACACCCCCCTCATACCTCCCCCGCCCCCCCCCCCCTTTATCCTCCTTTCTTCCCCACGCACACACACACACACACACACACACACACACACACACACACACACACACACACGCACACACGCACACGCACACACGCACACATACACACACACACAATTCGCACACACACATAAACACACAGACAGACAGACTGACAGACAGGCAGCACACACACACACACACACACACAAACACTGACACACACACACACGCACACACACATACACACACTCACACACACACACACACACACACACACATCAGGGACTGATGCCACAAGGGGGATGCCATGAGGGATGGGAAACGTCAAGAAAAATTAGGTCAAGTATGTCAAGAATGAGGTCAGGGTGTTAAGGATGTTATTCTTGAACCTTTGTCGATAAAACAAACATCTCTGAAGTAAAAAGGGAAGATGTCATGTTGGTAGTGTGTGTGTGGGGGGGTGGGGGGGTGGGGGGGGCCTGGGGGGGGGGGGGGCGTGTGCGTGGCGTGTGTGTGTGTGTGTGTGTGTGTGTGTGTGTGTGTGTGTGTATACTTGTGTGTGTGTGTGTGTGTGTGTGTGTGTGTGTGTGTGTGTGTCTGGTTGTGTGTGTATGTGTGTATGTGTGTGTGTGTGTGCATGTGAGTGTGTGTGCGTGTGTCTGTGTGTATATATACGTGTGTGTGTGTGTGTGTGTGTGTGTGTGTGTGTGTGTGTGTGTGTGTGTGTGTGTGTGTGTGTGTGTGTGTGTGTGTGTGTGTGTGTGTGTGTGTGTGTGTGTGTGTGTTAAATGGCAACCAATGGTACCCTGACAACCATTATCACCGTCCCAATATTCTCAAAAAATGAAGATAGGTACATGAGACAGAGAGAGGCAAGGAGGCGGAAAGGGAGAGAGAGAGAGAGAGAGAGAGATTGGCAGACAGACGAAGAGAGAGAGAGAGAGAAGGGTGTGGGGAGGCAGACAGGCAGACACAGACGGACAGAAAGAGACAGAGAGGTTTAGACAGAAAGACAGACAAAGAGAGAGACAGAGGGAAAGGAAGACAAAGCCAGGCAACAGAGAGAGACAGACAGAGATGACAGAGAAGAGACAGAGAGATGGAGAGACAGACAAAGAGAAGAACAAGTCAGTGACTCAGTCGCAAAGTTACCGTAAGACAATACGCTTGTGAAGAAGAACGCACACACACACACACACACACACACACACACACACACACCACACACATGCACACACACACACACACACGCACGCACGCATACACACACACGCACACACACATACAAACACACACATGCACGCACGCACGCGCGCGCACACACACACACACACACGCACACACACATGCACACACACACACACACACGCACACACGCATACCCGCACGCACGCACGCACACACACACACACACACACACGCACACACACATATACACACACACACACGCACACACACATGCACACACACACACACACGCACACACACATACAAACACACACATGCACGCACGCACACACACATGCACACACACACACACACACACATTCACACAGATACACTCATACACACCTAACCCCCTACCCCCAATCCCCACCCACACCCCCCAATAAAATCCCTGCTGCCCCCACCCCACCCCACCTCACCACCACAAAGTTGAGGTGCGCCCTAGGTCAGCAAAAGAATGGGGGCGTCATCACAAACTGCGTATCACTGGAGGGGGGGTGGGGGAGTGGGGGCGGGGGGGGGGGGGGGGCAGTAGGTAGGGGGCAGGAGGGGAGGGGCTGAGGGGGGGGGTGGGGGGGGGGGGGTGCGCGCTGTAATGGGGTGCAAGCGTCGTGGGATTGATTACCCAAGGTACAGAATAGGAAGAAACGGAGAGCCCTTCCCTTTTGAAAAGAAACGATACACGCTATCACGTACTCTCTCTCTCTCTCTCTCTCTCTCTCTCTCTCTCTCTCTCTCTCTCTCTTTCTCACACACACACACACACACACACACACACACACACACACACACACACAGACACACACACACACACGGCGAAGGTAATACATAATGCACAAATGCACGCACGCGCAGGAAGAGACAGAGAGGGAAGGGAAAATTATATATATATATATATATATATATATATAAACACACACACACACACACACACACACACACACACACACCGCCGTCACCATCAACTGGTCACGGTTATAAAGATCAAGGTTGGACAGAATTCCTCTCTCTCTCTCTCTGTCTCTGTCTGTGTGTGTGTGTGTGTCTCTCTCTCTCTCTTTCTCTCTCTCTGCGTCCCCTATCTCTCCTTCCCCTCTCTGTCTCCACTAACCCCCCCCCTCCCACACACACACACAGACACACATAACCCCCGAACCCCCACCCCTACACACCCCTCCCACACCATCACACACACCCGAAAACGTCGGGCGTGCCAAGGTCAGGAATAATTGACACCAAAAACCTCAATACAAGTGGAGAAGAAGAAGAAGAAGAAGAAGGAGGAAGGAACGAAGCAGAACGAAGCTACCAACGAAACACGGGCCACACGGACACACGGACACACAATGGAAGATGAGAAGGCAGTGAGAATGATAGGTATGCCCAGAATGGGAGTGGTTGGCCACCCGTACATACATGACTGAAAACACATACATATATATACATATATACAATACTTTTTTTTGTACACGGACGAAACAAGAAGCGAAAGAAAAGATTAAAAA
>NC_134898.1:35863271-35870771 GCF_041734735.1 Babylonia areolata | reverse complement strand
AGTGTGTGTGTGTGTGTGTGTGTGTGTGTGTGTGTGTGTGTGTGTGCGTGTTTCTGTCTGTCTGACTGTGTGTGTCTGTGTGTGTCTGCGTCTGTCTGTATGTATGATTTTTGAGAGAGAGAAAGAGAGATAGATAGATAGATATAGAGAGAGAGATAGAGAGAGTACTCGTTTTTTATTTCAACAAGCTTACTCATACACTTTTTTTTTTCTCTCTTCAAAAATGACCCAGTGAAATAAAGTATTCATTCTAAAAAAGAACACACACACACACACACACACACACACACACACACACACACACATCACTTGCTGTCCTCAAACTGACAATCAGGTCAGCTGACATGTGTGATCACAGCAAGGCTCTCAGGGTGTCGCCTCAATTTCAGTTTCCTTACGGTGACGTAGAGTGGGTAACAAGTCAGTTTGGGCCGAATTATTTCACAACTCCGTGGTTCTCTTCAACTCCACTGTACTGTTCGCAATGTTTGCTTCCAACAAGGAAAATCTCAACACAGCGAAACTGAACAAGATATTTACAGCTCAAGATTTTGAAGAAGAAAAAAGAAAAAGAAAAAAAAAAAGAAAAGAAAAAAGGCACAGGATCAGATTCGAACCCAGCATGTCACTTTATCTTTGTCACTGCACAATATTGCGGATCTATCAATGCTTTTTTTAAGCGTGATAAATCGATTGCGTTATTTGAAGTGGTAACATTGTTCAAACCATGTTATTTTGGTATATCTCGGGCATTTAAGAATTCTTTAAAGTCTGCGATAGAGGAGACTTGCGATCGTCTCAAGCACACCATAACATTTAGCCGTTTTCTCTGGATCTAGATAGATGTACGACAAGTTTAGTTACATTCGCCGGGAAAGTACGACACGGTCGATTCAATTTCTCTTTAATGTTCATTCTAGTTAATTGAATATCCACTCTGAAATATTCATAAGCAGTAAACACGTCGATGATGTAGTCTGTGTCACTGTACGCGTTCTGTCCAGAATTCGCATTTCTTTCCTTTTAATTGCGAACAAGAAAAACGAGTTCATGACATCTTCTTAACAAATATAGCATACATTCCTGCAAATGGGATGCGGTAATATGGTGTTTTCGGAATCCGGAAATAGCCTCAACGAAATGAATTGTTAATGATCCGGAAACACGGCTTAATTCGGAAGACTTACAACCTATTAATGGTATGACTGTGAAGATTTTTTTTTCCTATTGTCTTTAAGCCAAATTTGATATTGACAAAGTATTTCCAGATAAAATGGCAATGTTAAAGTTTACCACGGACACACAAATATACATACAGACAGCCACACACGCACACACAGACAGTCAACCAAACACCGGACTATAACATAGACTCACTTTGTTTACACAAGTGAGTCAAGGGAGAGAGAGAGAGAGTGTTGGCTAATCCAAAGAAATCCGGCTTTCAAGACATAATAGCGTCACTTTTTTGCTCGAGCGTCATTGTGACGTGATTGATAAACTACGTCATTAATTTGCTGCGTAATGGATGTGTTGGGTCGGCACGGCAAACACTTTTAAGAGGCGTGACAGTTTTCTATGGGCCCGCTGCATTGTCATGACAGGACGGGAATACATACAGTTAGTTACCTCCCCTTGCCTCACCCCTCCCCTTACCCCCTGGCCCTCCCCCCCCCACTCCCCGCCTCCCCCTTCCCCGCCTCCCACCCCTAAAGCCAGATTCACTGATTGTAAAGAGTGGCTGAAACATCTGGCAATTATCATCATCATCATCATCAGTAGTAGTAGTAGTAGCCTAGTAGTAGTAGTAGTAGTAATAGCCTGGTTGTTATTGTAGCAACAGCAGTAGTAGTAGTAGTAGTAGTAGTAGTAGCAGTATCATTAAAACCTTCATCATCATCATGATTAATTTGACACTTTTTTCTGTCTCGGACAGTTACAGGCCAATTTCTGTGACAGAAGAAGTCTCTTACACACAACAACTCTTCAGCAGACAACATACGAGATGTGACAGCAGCCACAAATTAGGTCCAGGGACAGTAATTGTTTAGCGAGTATTTAATCCTTTCACTGAAGTTAGTTTTCCCACAGGAAAAGGAATGGGACTGGTGTAGGTGTGGTGGTGAAAAGTGTTTTTATATTAAAAACAAACAAACAAAAAACCGAAAAAAAGGGAAAAAAAGAAAAGAAAGAAGAAGAAGTAAAAAAAAAAAAAACACAAAAAAAGCAAAAAAAAAAGCAACGCATATGAAATATTGGCACTCTTGCCTCATAAATTTCTGGAGACTTGCAGTCTCTCATTCGCGAGTGCAGACAAATGCAAAAGATGAAAAGCGCATGCTCACACAACCACTTCTTCTTCCGTCTCACGTGTATGTGTGTGTATGTATGTGTGTGTGTGTGTGTGTACGCATGCAAGAGCCCCCCCCCCCCACCCCTACCCCCGCGAGCGCGCACGCGTGTGTGTATATGCAGGCGTGCATGCATATGAGAGTAATTGCATGTTCAGGTTCATAGAGAGACAGACATACAGACAGAGACAGAGAGAGAGAGACAGACAGACATACAGACAGACAGACACAGAGAGAGACAGACAGACAGACAGACAGACAAGAGAGTGAGAGAGTGCTATGCCCAGCTTTGCAAACAGATTCCCACCTATCCCTCTTCATCTTCAACTGTGCAACCACGCCCCCCCCCTCACCTCCCCCACACCACCCCACCCCCACCCCACCCCCACCCCACTCGCCTGTCCCCTATTCCCCCACCGTCCTCCCCCCCCCCCACCCGTCCCCTCCCCCCCCACCCATCCATTCTCGTTGCCTCCACCCTCACCGCCCACCACCCCCACTGCCCACCCGATCCTCCTTCCACCCTTCACCTTCCCTTCCCATGCCACCCTGTCAGTACTATTACCTCGGGTATTACCTATATACCCCATTCGTTGACGTCTTTCCTTGTTTTTTGTTTGTTTGTTTGTTGGGTTTTTTTTTAATTTCCACCCTGCTGGTAGCTTTTACTCCATTTCACTGGAAGAACAAACAGTGATACCATTGTCAGGGTTGAGGGTGCCGAGAGGTGGGGGTGTTGGGGGGTGGGGAGGGGGGGGTGGAGTGAGAAAGAGTGTGGAGATAGGCGGGGCAGGGTGGGTGTGTGGGAGGTGGGGAGGGGGAGGGGGAGGGGAAGATTGCAGGGGAAGGGGAAGGGTGGGTGTCGGTGATGGGGAGGGGAAGGGACAAATCCATATACGCTACACCACGTCTGCCAGGCAAGTGCCTGACCAGCAGCGTGACATAACGCGGTTAGTCAGGCCTTGAGTGCTCATGCATATAATTATATTTGTGTACTTATCGGAATGGATTTTTTCTACTGAATTTTGCCAGAAGACAACCCTTTTGTTGCCAAAGGTTCCTTTTCAGTGCGCCAAGGGCTATACCGGACATGAGACCTCATCTCATTCCGATATGACCAGACGCCCAGTGTGATGGTCCAGTCAATCTCGGGAGAAAGGGCGAAAGCGGTTATCGAACACAGACCCCCAGGGGCACTCTATTGGCAGATATGCATCTTAACCACTCGGCCACCCCCTGCACTATTTCAGGAAAGCAAGCCCAGAAGTTCTTTTGATAGAAACCATATTCAGATTGAGTCATCTCCGTGTTCAGACGAAAACCAACCCAGAAGTCCATTTGAAAGAAACCATATGCAGATTGAGTTATCTTCCTGTTTAGACGAAAAGGTGTGTGTGTGTGTGTGTGTGTGTGTGTGTGTGTGTGTGTGTGTGTGTGTGTGTGTGTGTGTGTGTGTGTGTGTGTGTGTGTGTGTGTGTTTGTCTGTTCAGCTCTCAGATGACCCTTGAGTTTGGGAAATAGAAACAACAGGAACTGGTTTATCTGATCTGACCATCATGTCATTTACGAGGGGAAAAAACAACACCGTGTTTGTGATCCGACAAGAGTGTAAGTGAGTGTGCGTGTGTGTGTATGTGAGTGTGTGTGAGAGAGAGAGGGATGGGGTGTGGGGGTGGGAGTGGGGTGTAAGGAGGGAGCCATCTGAGTTAGTCATGTGAGAGCATGGAACAAGTTTCTGATTGGAAGAGACAATAGAGAGAGAGAGAGGGGGGAGGGGTGGAGGGAAAGGGGGTAGTGGAGAAGAGAGAGCAGGGGAAGGGACAGAGTGTTGTCAATGTGAAGCAGTGTCAGTGATCGTCAATAGGTCGTTACTGTCCACACAACTGTTGAGAGTGGCTGGACTTCAGCACAGGCAGACTCCACCAAAAGCTTTCCACTCTGTGCGTGCGTGTGTGTGAGCGTGTGAGTGTGTCTTCTTCTTCTGGGTAAGCACTGGAGCTTTTTGGTATGTCATTAGTATTTTTGTTGTGTTTTGTTGGTCTTTTCTTCTACTGCTCTTGTTATTGTTGTTGTTGCTGCTGCTGTTGTTATTGTTGTTTTTGTTGTTGTTGCTGCTGCTGTTTCTGCAGTGTTTGGTGTTCGGTTTGTATTGCAATGTTGTTTGAGTCCTTTTCACAGCTTAGTTCTTTGCGACTGCAGGGTGATTTTCCTTTTGTATCATCTTTTTTTTCTACTGTTATTATTATTATTTTTTAATTAGTTTTTAATGTTGATTTCTTGTTTTTATTTAAGTGTACACTGTTGTTGTTGTTTTTTTTAATTCTTTATTCTTTGTGTTTTTTGTATGTTTTTTTTTCAATCAAATTTAGGCTGTTTTTTTAATCTTCTTTTCTTTTTTCGTATGTGGACCATGGGTTTGTTTTTTTTACTTTAAAAAATGAAAGCTATTTAAGCACTTGAAAAAAAAAAAATCCCGTCTACATAATTATATTGCAAATCAGGATGTGTCTATTTTATTTGAAGATGGACAAGCAACGCTGTTACAAATATCATTACTCAGAATTCGGTAGATATCAAAATTTAATGCTTACATAATATATCGTTTATCGGTGACGAGTTTCTTGTTTAAGCACAGCTTACAAATCGTAAAAGCAAACAAACAGCATCATGCAGTCTTGTGGCCACACCAGTTAAAGGTTGACATATTTGAAACGGTGAACCAAAGACCCCCACCTTGTTGTTCAGCCGACAAAGAATGCGGCTGTCCTAAATTCTAATCAGTCATCGAGGTAACCTTACTACTACGGAGTATGTAACACATGCCACCACACCTTGCTACGACGAGAGTACAGGAGTCAGTGAATCGCCCACGTGATGCCCTGTCAGAACATTTCAACCATTCATCAACGTGAGGCTTTCTACGAACACCATAGTGTCTGAGAAATAACTATTGCCGAGCCTCATTACGACGTGATGAAAACTCCCCCATTCCCCCACCCCACCCCCTAAAAAATTCAGTGTAAAGGGGAACTTGATTCTTAAGACAGTTTCAGTTTCAGTTTCAGTAGCTCAAGGAGGCGTCACTGCGTTCGGACAAATCCATATACGCTACACCACATCTGCCAAGCAGATGTCTGACCTTAACTTAAGACAGACGCACAACAAGGTGGATAGATTGAATCAAGGTCAGAGAGATTTGAGAGAGACAGTGGTGGGTTGGGGTGGGGTAGGGAGGGTAGAGAGGTTTAGTGGTTGTAGGGATTTGCACGTTTCACATTCCAACAGGCTTGCCAAGCCCGCGAGGTTCAGTCAGTTATCGTCCGGAGAAGCCCGTATCGAACCAGGAATTTGAGAACGTGCCTGTTACGTGGTGGTGGGGGTAGGGGGCTTAAAGTTGAAGTGCTTTATTTTCTTGGGTGAGTCGTGTCCCCGACCTCGTGACTCACTGACTCACTGATCGAGAGTGTGACTGTGAGGAACGGTACGTGAGGGTAGGGGTGAGAGGGAGCAAGGGAAGGGAGGGGAGGGAGAGGGATGGAGGGAGACATTGTGCGGTTTTCTGTTCTTTTATCTTTCACGTCCTGGAATGTTTTTCTTGTGTGTGTGTGTGTGTGTGTGTGTGTGTGTGTGTGTGTGTGCCGAATTTCCTGGAGTGTTTTGATCTACAGTTCACTATCTCTATCTGTCTTTCTCCCTGTCTGTCTTTCAATCTCTCTCTCTCTCTCTGTCTGCCTTTCTTTCTCTCTCTCTGTCTGTCTTTCTTTCTCTCTCTCTCTCTGTCTGTCTGTCTTTCCCACACTCTCGTTCATTCTCTTTTATCTGTCTTTTTTGTCTCTTGTCTCAGTCTCTCTGTTATTGTCTCTATCTTTCTGTCCTCTCTGTCTGTCTGTCTTTCTCTCTGTCTATAATTATGTCTGTCTGTCTGTCTTTCTTTCTCTCTGTCTGTCTGTCTGTCTCACACACTCGTTCATTTTTTTCTGTGTCTGCGTATCTCTGTCCCTTCCTCTCTTTTTTCGCCAATCTCTCTATCAGTGTGTCTGTCTGTGTGCCTGTCTGTCTCTCTTTCGCTCCGTCAGTCTTTCCCACACTCGTTCATTCTCTCTTTTTAAAAAAAAAAATTATCTTTTGTCTCTTGTCTCAGTCTTTCTGTCATTGTCTCTGTCTGTCTGTCTGTCTCTCTGTCTTTATTCCAGTACCCCCTGTCATTGTCTCTGTATGTTTGTCCATCTGTCTGTCTGTCTTTCTATCTGTCTGTCTGTCTCTCTTTCTCGCACTCTGGTTCAGTCTCTCTGTGTCGCTGTCTATGTTTATCTGTCTCTTTCTATCTCTTGTCCCAGTCTCCCTGTTCCAGTCTCTGTCTGTCTGCCTGTCTCTCTAATTCTCTCTCATTCTTCTTCTCCTTTTTCTTCTTCTTCTTCTTCGTGGGCTGCAAGTCCCACGTTCACTCGTATGGACACGAGTGGGCTTTTACATGTATGACATTACCGTTTTTACCCCGCCATGTAGGCAGCCATACTCCGTTTTCGGGGGTGTGCATGCTGGGTATGTTCTTGTTTCCACAACCCACCGAACACTGACATGGATTACAGGATCTTTAACGTGCAGGAGGTGCTGGAGAGAAAGGTGTGTGTGTGTGTGTGTGTGTGTGTGGGGGGGGGGGGGGTGAGGGGGGGGGTATGGAGTTGGGAAGGGTGTTGATGGGTGTTAGGGAGGGCTTTGTGACACACTACCGTGACATTATGTAAAGGAAATAATGGTGACTATGATATGCACATTCCAACACCCTCCCTTCCCTCTCCCTCTGTCCCTCCTTCCCCTCCCTTTGATCACCCCCCCCCCACGCCCCCCACCCCCACACACACGCACCCACTCTCTACTCTCCCAGGAATTCAGGTCCCCAATCCTTACGTCCTCATTCACGCAGAATGAGTTCTATTGCACAACTAAACCAGCAATCTGGTAAACTTACTGCGCAAAAAAAAACCCCATCTTCCCCACCCCACCATCACCAATTCTCCCCTCCCCACTCCCCCCCCCCCGCCCCCCCATGATCTGTTGCTGTCTGCAGTGTTGGTTGGAGTGAGAAGGGGGTAGGTGGGGTGTGGGGGAGAGAGAGGGAAGGTAGGTGGGTAAGGCGGGAAGTGAAAGA
>NC_134898.1:35850771-35858271 GCF_041734735.1 Babylonia areolata | reverse complement strand
ACACACACACACACCACACACACACACACACATACTCTCTCTCTGTGTCTGTGTGTCTGTCTCCCTCTCTCTCCCTCACACACACACACACACACACACACACACACACACACACACACACACACACACAGAATCTGTGCCACTTGTAAAGATAGGTATTTAACAGCGAGAGGGAAAGAGGTTTCTGTGACGAATTAAACTGATTTGGTTAAACAGAGCGAGAGAGAGAGAGAGACAGACAGACAGACAGACAGACAGACAGACGCACGCATACAATTAGCCTATTGTTAATCCTAATAAATCCACTTAACAATAATTATACATTGTCAGGAGGAGTGTCAGGGTTTAGATACTGCTGATCATTCTGAATGAAGAAAGAAACCGGGTTGTTGTTTTTTTTCGTTTTTTTGTTTTTTTCATTCCAGGATTGCGTTAAAAAACGAAAAGGGGGAGGGAGGTGGGTAGGGAGGTTAGAGGGAGTGGAGGGTGTGTGTGTGGGGGGTGGGGGGGGGGTGGGGGGTGAGGGGCAGGATTTATCATGCGTGCATTAAGAGCCCTCATACGGACCGGAGGACACTAATTACCTGAGGCACTGCGCCTCGCTACCACCACCGTCACGAAAGAATGCTGGAAATGAGAGGAGACTTCCACGGGCCCGGTGTACCGCCCCAGAATGACCCCACCCTCAAATTCACTCCATGAAGTTGTTGTTGTTGTTGATAGGCCTGGAATGACTCAAAGCGTGGAGTCAGTTAGGTAGGGACGACTCCAGCCCTTGTCCTGAAATGACTTCCCTTCCTTAGATTTTAGAACAGGAGTAAAATTAACCTGAAAGAATATTTCAGTATATTGCTGACCCCCCAAAAAACCCAACCCCAAACAAACAGGGTGGATTTATTTCAGGGCAGCCCCAAAACACACCCCAGTCTTTGTCCCCAAAACACCCAGTCTTTGTCCCCAAAACACCCAGTCTTTGTCCCCAAAACATCCTCCAGTCTTTGTCCCCAAAACACCCCCCAGTCTTTGTCCCCCAAACACCCAGTCTTTGTCCCCAAAACACCCCCCAGTCTTTGTCCCCAAAACACCCCCCAGTCTTTGTCCCCAAAACACCCAGTCTTTGTCCCCAAAACACCCAGTCTTTGTCCCCAAAACACCCCCCCAGTCTTTGTCCCCAAAACACCCCCCAGTCTTTGTCCCCAAAACACCCCCCAGTCTTAGTCCCCAAAACACCCAGTCTTAGTCCCCAAAACACCCAGTCTTAGTCCTCAAAACACCCAGTCTTTGTCCCCAAAACACCCCCCAGTCTTTGTCCCCAAAACACCCCCCAGTCTTAGTCCCCAAAACACCCAGTCTTAGTCCCCAAAACACCCAGTCTTAGTCCTCAAAACACCCAGTCTTTGTCCCCAAAACACCCAGTCTTTGTCCCCATAACACCCCCCAGTCTTTGTCCCCAAAACACCCCCCAGTCTTTGTCCCCAAAACACCCCCCAGTCTTTGTCCCCAAAACATCCTCCAGTCTTTGTCCCCAAAACACCCAGTGTTTGTCCCAAAACACCCAGTCTTTGTCCCCAAAACATCCTCCAGTCCTTGTCCCCAAAACACACCCCAGTCTTTGTCCCCAAAACTCCCAGTCTTTGTCCCCCAAACACCCAGTCTTTGTCCCCATAACACCCCCCAGTCTTTGTCCCCAAAACACCCAGTCTTTGTCCCCCAAACACCCAGTCTTTGTCCCCCAAACACCCAGTCTTTGTCCCCCAAACACCCCCCAGTCTTTGTCCCCAAAACACCTAGTCTTTGTCCCCAAAACACCCTCCAGTCTTTGTCCACAAAACACCCAGTCTTTGTCCCCAAAACACCACCCAGTCTTTGTCCCCCAAACACTCAGTCTTTGTCCCCAAAACACCCAGTCTTTGTCCCCAAAACACCTAGTCTTTGTCCCCAAAACACCCTCCAGTCTTTGTCCCCAAAACATCCTCCAGTCTTTGTCCCCAAAACACCCCCCAGTCTTTGTCCCAAAACACCCAGTCTTTGTCCCCAAAACACCTAGTCTTTGTCCCCAAAACACCCTCCAGTCTTTGTCCCCAAAACATCCTCCAGTCTTTGTCCACAAAACATCCTCCAGTCTTTGTCCCCAAAACACCCCCCAGTCTTTGTCCCAAAACACCCAATCTTTGTCCCCATAACACCCCCCAGTCTTTGTCCCCCAAACACCCAATCTTTGTCCCCATAACACCCCCCAGTCTTTGTCCCCAAAACACCCCCCAGTCTTTGTCCCCCAAAACACACAGTCTTTGTCCCCATAACACCCAGTCCTTATCCCCAAAACACCCCCCAGTCTTTGTCCCCATAACACCCAGTCTTTGTCCCCATAACACCCAGTCTTTGTCCCCAAAACACCCCCCAGTCTTTGCCCCGAAAACAGTCCATAGTGAGTCCGGGTTGGGATCTTTTCCACTCCGACAGTCAATCTGGGGCACTACCAGGTTAACGCCACATAAACGCCAGTGGAGCAGATTCAGGACTAGCCTAAAACATTTCAAGGGGCAGTCATTTTGGGCTATCAGCCAGTATATGATTCCTTTGGAACCTTTTAGCGGCATATGATGAAATCATCCTGGTTCTTTCCAAGACTGACTCCTCTTTGGAGAATGCGTTTTTCATTTCTTTTTAATATGATTATTTTTTTAATGTATCTATTTTTTCATGTATTTATTCACTTACTTATCTACTTACTTATTCATTTATCTTTTCTGTTTTTTTGTTTTTGTTTTTGTGTTTTGTTGTTGCATAAATACGTGCTATTGCTCAGCTGTTTGATGGAAGAGGATAATTATAGTTTGGAAGGGAGTTATTGTGGATCAGCCCAGAACGACTTCATGAATATATTTTGGCATCTTGCCTTGTGAATGCAATGATACGCTATTTTCGAGATGTGCATTTTACAAAATCAAGCTTTTCCAGTGGAAGAAGGGGTTGGATTTAAACTGAGATGGGAGGTGGAGTAATAAAACATATAACCTGTCCTGAAACTTGTAACTCCAGGGGGAGTGTTTCAGGGCTGACTCCAGGGGAGTCACAGCCGTTCTTGGGGGTGGAGGGAGGGTTGTGGGGGGGAGGGGGGGGGGGGTCATTTTCTGGTGCTACACCGGACGTCTGGTGCGTGTCCAAACTCACGTTGGAGCTCGCTCACAAAGAAAACCACGACCAATTTGTCAACAAAGTCCACAAGCAAACCTCTACCTTCCACCCTCCCCCCCCCCCCACACACCCACGCCCCAACCCCCCCATTCGTCACAGACCCAGCAACGTAATACGCCTTGGCATTCCTCCTCGTCCATCATCCGTTTCACTGCGCATGGCGGATATGACGTAGATCCACTGGGGAAGGCCAATGGAATGGTCGCCTGTCCCCTGTCACGGAAGATGGCCGTCCGTCCATTTTGTAAGCGGAGGAGACGGTGGCGGTGGTGGTTGTGGTGGTGGTGGGGTAGCTGATGATGATCTGGCAGGCGAGAGGTGTTAATTGTCTGAATTACCTATCGCCTACGTCCCTCCCCTTATAGATGGAGACTGAAAACAGTGTTGACGGTAGTGACGGCCTCAGGAGATTTTTTTTTACGACACGTGCCATTGATCAGATGGGCGTTTCAGGTTCTTTGGGGCGCCAACATGATCACGGCATATATATATATATATATATATATATATATATATATATATATATATTTGTGTGTGTGTGTGTGTTTGTGTGTGTGTGTGATAGATATATTAACATCATTATTTATGATATTAAAAGAAACGGATAGGATATCTAATCAATATAACACACACACACACACACACACACACACACACACACACACACACACACACACACACACAGAACTCGAACTCGAACTCGAATAGTTTAATCAGTATAGGCCATGGCCCCTTCTGAAGGGGGTACAGTATTTGTGAATAATTCACACAAATTTTCAGAGTAACTCATTGAAACAATAATATACTGACAGAAGGCATTACAAAAGCAGTTAGTCAAATCAGCTAAGCATAATGGTGCGTCTCTTAAAAGCTTTGCATAAATACATACACACATTCCTTACTGCTGGTTCACTTCGAGATGCCATAAGCAACGCAGTCCGGAACGAGAGAGAACGAACGAACGAACGAAATTGTTTTAATGAACTTTGGCCATGGACCACAATTCAAAACCAGGGGACTGGGGGTGGGCATGGGAAGGGGTATTATAACACTTGAACAGATGACGCAATATCAAAATATTCATGGACGGAACGAGAGAGAGAGAGAGAGAGAGAGAGAGAGAACAACAAACTACAAAAAACAAAACGATGGAAAAGAACTGTCGCAGTGAGTGCACAATGCCCTTTGCCAGCACCCCAACGCCTCAAGAAACAAGCGAGCAAGCAAACAGAATAGGTCTGCATCCGTTTGAGAATAAAAGCAAAAGCAGGTGTATCAGTTTTAAACATCGTTTTCCTTTCTCCGTGCCGTTCCTCATATTGTTGGTCACATTGTGTAAACAATGTATGTTATTTTTTTTAATAAACACACACACACACACACACACACACACACACACACACACACACACCCGCCCCCCACCCCACACACACGCACACACACACGCACTCTCTCTCTCTCTCTCTCTCACACACACACATACACACACACACACACAGAAAAAAAAATTGATGTCATTAAGACGAGAAAACATTTTCTATAATACATAAAAAAAAGCCTGTTAGCCTGTGTGAAGAATAGGTGTGGTTTGTTTATTGGAAGAAGAAGAAGAAGAAGAAAGAAAGAATGAAAGAAAAATCTGTTTCCTGGCGTCTGTCCGCATCTCTGCACAAATATTTCATTCAACTTCACTTCCTGTCCGTCTAGTTGCGACCCCACCCACCACCCACCCCTCCGCCCCCACCGCCCGCACACCCATCCACCCTTTTCCACTTCCTGCGTCTCTCTGTCACCACCGTGTGTGTGTGTGTGTGTGTGTGTGTGTGTGTGTCTGTCTGTCTGTCTGTCTGTCTGTGTCTATGTCTGTGTGTGCATGCACGCACTGCAGCAAATGCCTAACTATTGCGCGGTCACCCTTCCTGTTTATTAAGTTAACAACGCGCTGTGTTCCACACACCATGGTGACTCTCACTCAAACATCAAGACAAGGCCTTACCAAAGCACGCGAGAGGATAATATAATAAGGCTGCTGCGATGTCAGCAAGAGCAGGATCAAGACCCACGAGCAAAGAGCCTGACTTGACCCATTCAGAGTGACCAAAGACAATGATGCAACAACATCGCTACAGACAGTGATGAATGAGTATGTTGGCTGCTGACAGAGGTCGACAAGAATTTGACCAGGGGCGGCGGACGAACCATTAACAGGGTTATACAGCCCTTATCACAACCAGCTCCCCCCCCCACCCCCCCCACCCCGCCCCCCGCACCCCCCACCACGCCGACAGATCCTTGTCAATGAAGACAACAACAACACTACTCAGCAACGTGCTAGATGGGATGACGCCGCTGGCCATAATACTTCCGTTTCCGGGGCGGCGGCGGAGGTGGCTCTCCTTGCGCATGCGCGTGGCTAGGTGAAAGCGGTTCTGAGGGTTGTATTATTTTGAGAGCCGATTGTTTTGGAGCAAGAGTGAGAGTTTTTGGCTTGGCTTGGAATTTGGGCCAGTGAGGGGTTGGGGGGGAGAGTGTGGGTTTCACAGCCGTCGGGAAGACGTGCTTTTCGTCGTCTTTCTCGCTTCCAGTGGACGAGAGGGGTTGTGTAATATGGTATAGACTGTCATTGACATCACTCCAACAGGCACACTATTTCGCGCTGGTATGTGACACTTCACAAGGTGAGATTTGGGGGGAAAAAAAGAAGAAAAGAAAAGAAAAAAGAAAGAAAAAAAAAATCCTTTCGTGTGCATGGTTGCACAAAGTCTCTGTGAGTGTGTGTGTGTGTGTGTGTGTGTGTGTGTGTGTGTGTGTGTGTGCATGTGTGCGTGCGTGTGTGTGTGTGTGTGTGTGTGTGTGTGTGTGTGTGTGTGTGTGTGCCTGCAGTTTTACATGTAGTCATAAGTAGGTCATCATTTTGTGTCTTTTATGTCAACACGTGTTATTTTATTCGTTTTTCTGTGTGTGTGTGTGTGTTTTCCCCTTGTTTGTTTCTTTTTTTGTTTTTAACGCGTTTCGAGTCTCCGCTACAGTCATGGGTAGAATGTGCTGAACATAAGTTTTCAGTTTTAGTTTCTCAATGGGGCGCCATTGCGTTGGGATAAATCCATACAGGCTACATCACATCTGCTTGGTCAATAAATGCATGACCAGCAGTATAAAACCCAACACGCTAGTATGGCATTGGGTACATGCATACATACTTATATTTATGTGCCTGTCTGAGCAGATTATATTCAGTGAATATTCAGTGAATATATTATTATTATTATTAATTACTTATTAATTTATTATTATTTTTTAATTATTTATTTATTTATTTATGTACGCTTATAGTTGACTTCGTCAAGTTTTTGCGCCTTATACATATTATTATTAGTAGTATTAGTTCTTTTTTTTATGTATTTCTCCTTTTTTTCTACTTTTTTTTTTCAAGGCCTGACTAAGCGCGTTGGGTTACGCTGCTGGTCAGGCACCTGCTTGGCAGATGTGGTGTAGCGTATATGGATTTGTCCGAACGCAGTGACGCCTCCTTGAGCTACTGAAACTGAAAACTGAAACTATTCAGTGGTAAATATAAGAACGTGAATCACCTGACAGGATACGTAGGCGTGGTCATCCGAAAACAGGACTAGAACAACGCGTAAAAACTTTAACTCACTCAGTACGGCCAGTCCTCTCTTCTCCTCTACACAGACCCCTCGGATGTCCAGTGGGTGTCTGAATGACCCAACCTTTAGCTTCTGTCGTCAGAATTGTAGTATTCTTTGTCAACATTCACCTCTTCAGTATAAGAGCCTTCCACTTGCAATATTTTGATGGTGGTAATTGGGGTGAAACGCTGTTAACGTCGTCTCTTTCGCCGTTTGTATGGAGAGAGTTAACCATTATGTATTGTTCATCCGGAAACATTTGCTTGCACAAAACTCTGCCGTCTTTTAGGACTTGGACACACCGACTCATACTTTTTTTGAAATTTTTTTTTTCTTTTGTTGTGGTAGATACATGCGGCCTGTTTCTTTTCGTTGTTGTTTTTGTTGTTGTTGTTGCTGTTGTCTTCTTGTATTTTCTTCATTTATTCATCCATTCGTTCTTCTTTTTTTTCTTTCTAATAATGTTTAATTACTTTCGATCTTCGTGTCTGTGCGTGTCTTTTTTTTTTCTTGCTCTTCTTTCTTTCATTATCTCATTGATTCGAGTTATTTATGTATATATATATATATATATATATATATATATATATATATATTTATAATTATTTTTTCATTTCTTGCTGATATTTTCTCTGTCTGTCTGTCAGTCTGT
>NC_134898.1:35835771-35845771 GCF_041734735.1 Babylonia areolata | reverse complement strand
CTACTACTACTACAGCAATAACAGTACAACTACTACTACTACCAACAGTAGCAGCAGCAACAGCGACAACAATAGTAATAAAAATATTGACAATAACAATAATAACAATAGTAATGATAATGATAATAATAATGATAAGAAGAAGAAGAACCACAACAACTAACTACTACTACTACTACCAACAGCAGCGGTAGCAACAACGACAACAATAGTAATAAAAAATATTGATAATACAGCAGCAACAGCAACAACGACAACGACAACAATAGTAATAAAAAATATTGATAATACAGCAGCAACAGCAACAAATAAAAAATATTGATAATACGGGACAACAGCAACAACGACAACAATAGTAATAAAATATTGTAATACAGCAGCAACAGCAACAGCAACAACGACAACAATATAATAAAATAATATTGATAATACAGCAGCAACAGCAACACAAACACGACAACAAAGTAATAAATATTGATAATACAGCAGCAACAGCAACAGCAACAACGACAACAATAGTAATAAAAAATATTGATAATACAGCAGCAACAGCAACAGCAACAACGACAACAATAGTAATAAAAAATATTGATAATACAGCAGCAACAGCAACAGCAACAACGACAACAATAGTAATAAAAAATTATAATATAGCAGCAACAGCAACAGCAACAACGACAACAATAGTAATAAAACTATTGATAATACAGCAGCAACAGCAACAGCAACAACGACAACAATAGTAATAAAAAATATTGATAATACAGCAGCAACAGCAACAACGACAACAATAGTAATAAAAATATTGATAATACAGCAGCAACAGCAACAACGACAACAATAGTAATAAAAATATTGATAATACAGCAGCAAAAACCATAACAATAGTAATAAAAATATTAATAATAACAATAATAGTGATAACAATAATAGTGATAATAGTGATAATAATAGTGATAATGATAATGATAAGAAGAAGAAGAAGAGGAACGCTCATTATATATATATATATATATATATATATATATATATATATATATATATAAGAGAGAGAGAGAGAGAGAGAGAGAGAGAGAGAGAGAGAGAGAAGGTAACCGATGTTTTTCTCCCCCCCTCTTCCCCCCCCCCACCAGAATCTTCCAAACGACAATCCTACACCCCGGGTGTGACCCAAGATGCGGGTTTGCCGTCAGTCTCGGCGGCAGAAAACGGCGACATCAGAAGCGGCGGTGCCAACGGGCAGGTGCAACTCATTTCGAGCAGAGAGTCACAGTACGGTGACGTCATTTCCGCTGACGTCATGACATCGTCACCCGTGGACGCCACTGCGTCATCTCCGCCGGTGGCAACTGGTGAGTTGTGTTGTGTTGTGTTGTGTGGTGTGTGTGTGTGTGTGTGTGTGTTTTGGTGTGTGTGTGTGTGTGTGTGTGTGTGTGTGTGTGTTGTGTGTTTTGGTGTGTGTGAGTTGTGTGTGTTGTGTGTGTGTGTGTGTGTGTGTGTGTGTGTGTGTTGGTGGTGTTGGTGGTGGTGGTGGTGGTGGTGGTGTGTGTGTGTGTGTGTGTGTGTTTGGTGTGTGTGTGTGTGTGTGTGTGGAATGATGAGCATCCAGTGACGGCTCTCAGGTGGCTCTATCCAAGGAGGCAGCCTGTTGTGCAAATGACTCCGTGTTTGTAAAGCGCTTAGAGCTTGGTCTCTTACCGAAGATTGGTGCAATACGCGTATGATGTCGTATCATTCATCATATACCATACCATACCATACCATACCACGTCATATGCCATGCATACCACACCATACCATCATACCATACCAAACCATACCATACCACACCACACCACATTACCATACCACAACATACCATACCATTGAAATAAGCTGACAATTTGACCGACAGCAAAGTGAGAGCTGTATGATCAGTCATTTCTCCATTGCAATGGGAATTCAGTTACAGCCCAGTCTTTTATGAAGGACCATGACTCTCAAACTGGGAGAAGCAAGACTGCACTGGCTCTTAGTGCTGCAGCCTTGGGAGCTAGTTTGGCCTTTGGGAACCATCCCAACGCCGACTGTCCCAAAACCCTCTTGTCCGAGAGAGTTGAGGATGTAACTTGGGCAAGACACTCACCACCATAATCAAATTCTAGCCCAGATAGTCGGGACAGCAGATGCTTCCTCTGCTGTTCTGATAGTCATATAGTCGGACACGACTGACTATCACACATACCAACACTAAAGGGTCTCCCCTGGACTGTGCAGAGAAGGAGAAGAAGAAGCGGAAGGCTCCTCGTTTCGTGTTCACCCTCAGGAGGACGGGGTCCGGCAAGAGGCCCCGCAAAAACAGGAAGGAGACCAACGGGGTTCGACCCACCTCCTACCCCGCGGCCCTCCCCTCTGAAGAGACCGCTGAGCCACGGGCAGCCACTGACCGGCACAGGAAGGCGCAGAGTGAGTGTGTGTGTGTGTGTGTGTGTGTGTGTGTGTGTGTGTGTGGTGTGGGGGTGGGTGGTAGTTGGGTGTCAGTGTGTGTGCATGTGAGTGCCAGTGTGTGTGTGGTGTGTGTGGTGTAGTGTGTGCTGGTGGTGGGGGTGGGGGTGGTGCCTGTGTGTGTATGTGTGTGTGTCTGTGTGTGTGTGCGTGTGCGTGTGTGTGTATATATATATGCGCGCGCGCAGATAGATAGAAGATGGATAGATAGAGAGACAAAGACACAGAGAGAGAGACAGATAGACAGACCGGGACAGGAAGGCACAGAGTGAGTTTGTAGGGGGTGGGGGTGCATGTGTGTGTGTTTGTGTGTGCGTGTGCGTGTGAGTGAATGCGCGCGCGCGTGCATGTGTGTGTGTGTGTGTGTGTGTGTGTGTGTGTGTGTATGTGTGTGTGTGTGTGTGTGTGTGTGTGTGTGTGTGTGTGTGTGTGTGTGTGTGCTTGCTTGTGTGCTTGCGATTAGATAGATAGATACGTAGACAGATCCCTAGACAGAGTTGATAGATACATAGATAGCTAGACAGATGGATAAGGAGATAGATAGATAGATAGATAGATAGATGAAAAGGCAAACAGAGAGAGAGGGAGAGACAGACAGACAGACAGACAGACAGATTGTAGTCCTTTTTTGTTGTTGTTGTTGTTGTTGTTGTTGTTGTTGTTGCTGCTGCTGTTGTTGTTGTTGTTGTTTTCAACCTGCAGAGTTGGATGGTCTGGTCATTTTGCAGGTATGTTTGTGGAGGTGGTTTCGGAAGGAGTGGTGGAGGAGGTCAACGCCTCAGCATCGCACGGTACGTTGCGCGGTAAGGAGAGGAGTGTTGCTTGTATGTGCATGTTTTTACACACATCATACAAACAAACACATTGATGCCAATAGCTTAGCAAAGTCAAGAACTGAGTAAACAAACAAGCAAAACAACAACAACCAAAAAGCCCACTGAGTTAAACATATGCGCACAAACAACTCATTTCCCCGCAAACAACAGGCAAAAACTCTTTTTCGTTACTTCCCTCCCTCCTTCCTTCCTTCCCTCCCTCCTTTCCTCCCTCCTTCTTTCCTTCCCTCCCTCCTTTCCTTCCCTCCTTCCTTCCCTCCCTGCTTCCCTCCTTCCTTCCCTCCCTCCTTCCTTCCTTCCCTCCTTCCTTCCCTCCCTGCTTCCTTCCTTCCTTCCCTCCCTGCTTCCTTCCTTCCTTCCCTCCCTCCTTCCTTCCTTCCCTCCCTGCCTCCTTCCTTCCCTCCCTCCTTCCCTCCTTCCTTCCCTCCCTCCTTCCCTACTTCCTTCCCTCCTTCCCTCTTTCCTTCCTTCCCTCCCCCCTTCCTTCCTTCCTTCCTTCCCTTCCCTCCCTCCTTCCTTCCTTCCTTCCTTCCCCATTAACATACCCAGTCTCATGTCTTCAACAGGTGAGCTTGCACTCCAGTGACTGTTTTTTTTTTCTGTAGCTTGCAAACTGCCGACGCTGAAAGCTGCTCTTCAAACAGCCAGTTGGACCATTCCTGTTCTTGTTTTTGTTTCTGCTGATCTGTCTGTCTGTCTGTCTGTCTCTCTCTTTCTCCGCCCCTTCTCCGTCTTTGCCCCCGACTCTGTCTGTCTCTCTGTCTCTGTCTGTCTGTCCCTGTTCCTCTCTCTGTCTCTCTGTCCATGTCCCTGTCTCTGTCGCTGTCTCTGTCTCTCTTTCCCTGTCTCTGTCTCTCTGTCCCTGTCTTTGTCTCTGTCTCTGTCTTTGTCTCTGTCTCTCTGTCCCTGTCTCTGTCCCTGTCTCTGTCTCTCTGTCTTTGTTTCTGTATCTGTCTCTGTCTTTGTCTCTGTCTCTCTGTCCCTGTCTCTGTCTCTCTGTCCCTGTCTTTGTCTCTGTCTCTGTCTTTGTCTCTGTCTCTCTGTCCCTGTCTCTGTCTCTCTGTCCCTGTCCCTGTCTCTGTCCCTGTCTCTGTCTCTGTCTCTTTGTCTCTGTCTCTGTCTCTGTCTCTGTCTCTCTGTCCCTGTCTTTGTGTCTGTCTCTGTCACTGTCTCTGTCTCTCCGTCCCTGTCTCTGTCCCTGTCTCTGTTTCTGTCCATGTCTTTGTGTCTGTCTCTGTCTCTGTCTCTGTCTCTCTGTCCCTGTCCCTGTCCCTGTCTCTGTCTCTGTCCCTGTCCCTGTCACTGTCTCTGTCTCTCTGTCCCTGTCTCTGTCTCTCTGTCCCTGTCTCTGTCTCTGGCCTGTCAGAATGAATGCCCTGAATGTCTGTCTCCCCCCCATCACCCCCCCCCCCCCGTCCCCCTCCCACACCTCTCTCCCTCTCTCTCGTCACTGATGGAGCCAGTTCTTGTCGCCTCCTCTTCTTCAACCTCCTCCCTCCTCCCCCCCACCCTCCTCCACCTGTTCCATCCCTCTCCCTTCTCCACTCGCTCTCGGATCATGGATCCATAAAACTGTCATAAAACAGGGGTTGAAGCAAAAAAAAAAAAAAAAAAAAAAAAAAGTTTGAAAAATTTCTAGGTTCTGAAGCACGGCACGAAGACAGACAGAGAGAGAGAGAGAGGGGAAGATAGAGAGAGAGAGGGAGAGAGAGAGAGAGAGAGCGGTGGAGGGGGGGGGGAGCTAAAAAACCCTGAAGACCGTCTTTACGACCCTTGCCGTCTGAAGACAGTCACTCTTTTTAGTTTACGAGCGGATTGATTTACCCGAGTGCGGCCTTCCGTACACACACACACACACACACACACACACACACACACACACACACACACACACACACACACGCACGCACGCACGCACGCACGCACACAAACGTGAGGTATGCACGTGTCCAATCCTTGGCTCAGCCTAGCTTGGTCCTCTGCTTGTTTTGCTCAGTCTGCTTTTTTCCAGCGCCAAGCTGGCGGGTTAGGGGGTTGGAGGTTCGATCCAGGTCCAGGCGCGCCCGGAATGTAAAAAAATAAAATAAAATAAAGACAAAAAAAGAAAAAAAAAAAGAAAAAAGAAAAGAAAAAAAAAGAAAAGAGAAGACATTCTTGATGCCTGCCTTAATGTGGTGTTGTTCTGATGGGGATCAGAGTTTTGTCGGACAGTTCTCTCTTCAGACACGCCACCACTACAAAACAACAACAACAAAAAACAAACAACAGCAACAACAAAAAACAACAACAGCAACAACAACAACAAAAAACCCCAACAGCAACAGCAACAACAACAACAACAAAAAGCAACAAAATAACAACAACAAAACAAAACAAACAAACAGCAACAACAACTCCACAAACAGAAACATTAATGAAGCATTCATACTTGAAATCTTTTTTGTTCTTGCTTTTCTTCTTATTCTTTTGCTGCTGCAGCTACTACTACTACTTTTGTTATTGCTGCTGCAGCTGCGGTTGTTGCTATTGTTTTTGCTTTTCAAATTGCTTTGCACAATGTAGTGATTAATGGTACACCATACAACAGAAATCCTTATTAACAGAAGTCCATTCATTGACAATATGTTGCAGACGACGGGACAGAAGCGGGAAAGGAGCACAGGAAATCGACCCCACCAAAAAAGACTTCCTCAGACTCCACCGCCTCACCATCCAAAGCCCACAGAGACAAAAAAAGGAACGGGTCCCAGAAGCAGAAAAGCCCTTCGAAGAAGAAGGAAAAGGATTCCAAAAAGAAGTCCAAGAAGAAGGACAAGACAGACGAAGCCAAGACAGGAGAGGGAGAAGACAGAACAGCAGTAGCATCATCATCAGCAGCAGAGGGGCCTCTGAACTATGTTCCTGCAGTCGACAAACCACCTCTGGAACTCTCACTCCAGGCAACGTCCACTGACTCAGGCAATGGTACTGGCAGTGCGGAGGAGGTGACAGCAGTAGAGACCAAGACACAAGTCACTCAGGAACAGCCGACAGAGGCAGCAATGGAACTCGCCGTCGCCGCTGTGACGGAGAGCGACGTGAAGCTTTCATTCCCCGACAACACGGCAGAACAACCTCTGATCGACCCGCAGGAACCTGACATAACAGCGGACCAGCTGCTTGCTGAAATAGACGAGACGATCCTCAGGAAAGAAGAGAGAGAGTCGTCGCTAGAAAAGGAGACCCAGGATGACGTCCAGTTGAAATCTGAGACGTATCTGACAGCGCCTGAACAGAAGGCCGAGGCATCAGCTGAGGAGCAGCTGGCCACGCAAACGACACCCGCAGAAAAGGTGGAGCTGGCCGGACACACCATTCACGAGGACATCCTCGAGCTGATCAACATCCCCGGCTCATCCTCAGACTCCACACAAGAGAACTCTGGTCCTAAAGAAGAATCAGCCGCGGACGAGGCCGCCGATCGGAAAACCGATGCAGTGGGTGACACTTCAGGAGACGCCAAAGAAGTCGTGGAAAGCGTGATGATCGTGGAGGTGCAGTCGTCTTTAGAAACAGTCAGACAGGAAGAGCCAGTGTCAGAGACAGTTCTCCAACAAGTGGAACAACTCGTGGAGTGCACACCTGATGCAAAAACAAGCGTCGCTGTTGCCCAAGAAGGAGCTGAACAAGAAATCGGTCCCAGTGGAAAGCAAAGCAGCGTCATCGCTGAACAGGCAGAAGGACCGCCCAAACCTTCGTCATCAGAGGAACCGGTGGCAGCAGACACCGCCAGCAAACCTGCAGAGGGCGCTCCTTCACCTCTGACCCCTGCGGAACTCAAGGCGCTGGAGAAAGAGCTCAAAGCCGCTAAAAAGAAAGAAGAAAAGGAAAGAGCGAGAAAGGAGAAAGAGGAGAAGAAGCGGTTGAAAGAAGAGAAGAAACGGGAAGCCAGGGAGCAGAAGAGGAGGGAGAAAGAAGACAGGGAGCAAAGACTGCGGGAGAGTAGAGCACAGGCCCGGGCCTCCGCCAGCATGACGGTGGAAGTCAGGCCGGAAGAGGCGGTCCAGCCAGCAGCAGAGGAAGCCTTCACAGCGTCACAGACCGTGGCGGTGCAGTCCATGCCTGGAGCGTCCGCTTCCACAGACATCCAGCCACGGGAAGACGGGAAGGAGGCTGCTGTGGCCGAGAAGACAGTGGTGGTGGAACACGTGCCCAGCACCTGCGCAGAATGCACGGGAGTGGAGGGAACCATCCAGATGAACGTGGAGACTGACGTCACAAACCTTCCTGCCCCGTCCACCACCCCGTCCTCACCACCACCCACCACCACCCATGAGAACGAAGCAGACGACAGGAAACTGGGATCCTCGGTAAAAGAGATCGTTACCTCCATCGAGAGCACCGTTTCTGTGGAGACCAAGACCTACGATGAGCACACTCCCCCTGAAGTGCCCGACGCCCCCTACCCTGACGAAGAAGAGGAAGAAGAGAAGATGCAGCAGACCTCTGCCGTGTCTCAGTTCTCTGCAGCCCCCGTGTCTCCCGAGGCACAGCACGGCAGTGAAGACACCGGCGAATCTTCCTCTCCCAAAAGCGTCTTCCCCCCGGAGGTCAGCGAGAGCGCGCGCTCCAGCGTGCTGCGTAAGATCGAGCTGGGGCCCCGTCTGCGCACGGCTATCCTGAGGAAGAGCAGCAGCGGAGCGGAGAGCGACGAGAAACGGGTCAGCCTGACCCAACCCCGCCACGTGCAGGTGTCGGACCTCACACCCCCGCCCCGCAAGCCCCGGGCACGTCGGCCTCTGGAGCACACCCGGGACTCTACCGGCAACTACTGCTACAGCAGTCCCTCCACCTCTCCTCTCAAAGCGCCTGAACCTGTCGTTGAAGAGCAGCTGTCTGTCGAAGCTGCTTCTTCGGAAAATGCTGCTTCCTCAGTCAACCTTTCAGAGCAAAAAACAGAAGGAACAGAAGTGGAATCAGAGGGAACAGAGATCACAGAGCGGGTGACAGTGATCACAGTTTCACTCAGCCAGTCAGCACAGCTCCCCTCTCACTCCCCTCAGAAGGCGGACAGCCCCGAGGAGGAGAAGCCGTCAGTTCAAGAGAAGGAGGACAGCATCCAGTTAAATGCCCAGCTGATGAAGAATCTGATTTCTTCCCAACCTGCCCAGTCCATCTTGTCAGAACCAGAATCATCATCCCCAGCGTTTGTGGCAGTTGGCAGCATCGTGCTTGCAGGTCAGACAGGTCCCTCTGACACTGTGCTCAGCCAGTCACCTGACAAGGCGTCTGAGCAGGAGGAGGAGGGAGAGGGCGGCACAGTGAAGACAGAGGGGCAGATCGAGGACCAGGGACGGCCAGACGACGTCATGCTACAGAAGATGGCCGCTGAGGTGGTGGGGCAGGTACAGAAGGCGGCCCAGGAAAAGGCTTCCACCTTGGAGACCCAGGAGAAGATCTTCCAGCTGATCAGCGACAGCAGCGCCCAGGCCAAGGACTCTGGTGGGGACCACGACGTCGTTCAGGCCGAGAGTCCCGGCGCCAACTCGAAGTGCGACGACCACAGTGACAGTGACTCAGACTGTGAGGCGGGACTAGTTCAGCCCACCGTGGTGTGCTCCGCGGAGCTGGTGGGCTCAGGGTGTTCCACTGTGTCACACACCGTGGACCGTCAAACCAAAGACTCCACTCACTCAGAAACTGAACGTTCAGAGCGGCAGGACACAGACACACAAGGTGCTGGCGACCAGTCACAGGCTGTGACGGAAAATGCGGCCGGTGTTGCGGAGACAAACACGGCTTCCAGAGAGCCAAACAGGCACGACGAGATGGCAGTCACAGTTGAGACAGCAGCTAGCCCATCTTCAGCAGCGGAGCCAAGCTCTGACGTGCAGGCTGACAGCCGTGAACAGGCTGCCGAGGACACAGTGAGCCCTGAAGACAGAACAGGGATCGCCACAGACACCGCGCAGCTGCAGCAGTTCAACAAAAACTACTACGACATTTCCGTGGTGGTTGACAACTATGACGAAGAGGTGTCCAAGACCGCAAGCAAAGCAGAGGACACTGCACCGGCAGACAACCAAGAACAGGCAGACAGTCTGGTGGCACAGGACCCCGTCCGTGCAGAAACCTCACAACAACCATCTGCACCGTCTGAAGAAAACGACTGCGCTCAGTCTTCGTCCCAGCAACCAGATGCCTCTGCGGAAAGCGAGCAGACTCTTCAGAGTCCTGACCTGAGCTCCGGCCAGCTGGAGAACGGGGGGGCTGACGACGGGGAGGTACAGCAGTCAGTGACCGAGGGGAAGGTGACGGTCACGGTCCGCTGTAACGGGTCTCACGTGCACAACGAGGACGACAGCATTGACACCTTGCTCAGGAGGATCAACGGGAACAAGGAGGTGGTGCGGGACACTGTGGAGAACAACAGTGAGTGGAGCAATGTTTAATGTCTGATCAGGAGCTGACTAAACAATGATAATTAGAAGTTGTATAGATATCTATCTATGGTTCTGCGTCACGTCATGTCGTGTCTGCTTGAAGCTGAAGCTGAAGCCAGTTTCAGTTTTTAGTTATATGCTCAGGCCTTTTCTGATCAGTTTATGTATGTATGTATCCACTTTTTTTTTCTTCCATTATCATGTTGTACGGAACAAATCTCTCTCTCTCTCTCTCTCTCTCTCTCTCTCTCTCTCTCT
>NC_134898.1:35810771-35825771 GCF_041734735.1 Babylonia areolata | reverse complement strand
GTCTTCAGGACCAAGACCGGTTTTCACCGAGAAGAGACTGACGAGACCTGTCCTGTACTACTTCCTAGAATAGAATAGAATAGAATATGTCTTTATTACCAAGTGTACCGGGGTCACAAGGAATATTGGGGGACGGGGGGTGGGGGGGGGGTGGAGGGGGGGGGGGGGATAGTACATAACAAGATTCGAACATAAATCGAAAATCATACACAAACACAGATACATATCAATATAAAAACTTGTGCATACTCACGCATGCACGCACTGCACCCCCCCCCCCCCCCCGCACCCGCCCCCCCCCCACACACACACATGCACGCGCGCGCGCGCACACACACACACACACACGTTTGAACAGAAGCTGCATATTACATGTGGATAGGGCTGATGATTAGATATTCCGGTAGATGGTTGTTGGTTCCGCAATTCTATTTATCACACTGGATTTGTTCGAGAGACAGGGTGTTGACTGCTTTGAAGAAAAAACTATTGGCGAACGTAACACAACAGTGCGGCCGCATTATTACTTTACGCGTCTGCACGAGTAGTAGTACTAGTAGTAGTAGTAGTAATAGTAGTAGTAGTAGTAATGGCAGTAGTGGTAACAGTAGTGGAAGTAATGGCAGTAGTGGTAACAGTAGTGGTAGTAATGGCAGTAGTGGTAACAGTAGTGGAAGTAATGGCAGTAGTGGTAATAGTAGTGGAAGTAATGGCAGTAGTGGTAACGGTAGTGGAAGTAATGGCAGTAACAGTAGTGGAAGTAATGGCAGTAGTGGTAACGGTAGTGGAAGTAATGGCAGTAGTGGTAATAGTAGTGGTAGTAATGGCAGTAGTGGTAACGGTAGTGGAAGTAATGGCAGTATTGGTAATAGTAGTGGTGACAGTAGTGGAAGTAATGGCAGCAGTGGTAATAGTAGTGGTAGAAATGGCAGTAGTGGTAACAGTAGTGGTAGTGATGGCAGTAGTGGTAATAGTAGTGGTAGTAATGGCAGTAGTGGTAACAGTAGTGGTAGTAATGGCAGTAGTGGTAACAGTAGTGGAAGTAATGGCATTAGTGGTAATAGTAGTGGAAGTAATGGCAGTAGTGGTAACAGTAGTGGTAGTAATGGCAGTAGTGGTAACAGTAGTGGAAGTAATGGCATTAGTGGTAATAGTAGTGGTAGTAATGGCAGTAGTGGTAACGGTAGTGGAAGTAATGGCGGTTGTGGTAACAGTATTGGAAGTAATGGCAGTAGCGGTAGTAATGGCAGTAGTGGTAACAGTAGTGGTAGTAATGGCAGTAGTGGTAACAGTAGTGGAAGTAGTGGCAGTAGTGGTAACGGTAGTGGAAGTAATGGCAGTAGTGGTAACAGTAGTGGTGACAGTAGTGGAAGTAATGGCAGTAGTGGTAACAGTAGTGGAAGTAATGGCAGTGGTGGTAACAGTAGTGGAAGTAATGGCAGTAGTGGTAACAGTAGTGGTAGTAATGGCAGTAGTGGTAACGGTAGTGGAAGTAATGGCAGTAGTGGTAACAGTAGTGGAAGTAATGGCAGTAGTGGTAACAGTAGTGGTAGTGATGGCAGTAGTGGTAACAGTAGTGATGGCAGTAGTGGTAACAGTAGTGGTGACAGTAGTGGTGACAGTAGTGGTAGTTGGGTTGCGCTCTTACCTCTGGAGTCGTCGTCTTCATCGTTTGCGATGAACTTCCATGATGTTGATGCTGACGATGATGCTGATGCTGATGCTGACTGGTGCTGGTGATAATGATGATGATGATTGTTATTGTTATTATCATTATTATTGTTATTTTATTTTATTTAAAAAAAAAATATTATCATTATTATTCTTATCATTGTTGTTATGAACATAATGATGATGATTATGATTGTTATTATTATCATTATCATTCTTCTTCTTCTTCTTCTTATTTTTCTTATCATCATCATCATCATCATTATTATTATTATTATTATTATTATTATTATTATTATTATTATCATCATCATCATCATCATTTAAAAAAATGATTTATTATTATTATTGTTATGATGATGATGATGATGATGATGATGATGTATGGCTGACAGCCTCAGAACCATGTTCTCCTTGTTACGAGTCGATGCAGCAGGCGGTGTGTGGTCAGTGTGTGTTGCTTCACTACATGCTCCGTCTCTCTCTCTCTCTTTCCAGACAACGTCTCCACAGAGGACAAGACGGCGCCCGAGGGAGGGGAGACCATCGACACGGTCAGCACCAGCGACAGTCGGGGCTAGGTGATCCCCCCATCCCCACCCCCCCACCCCTCCGGGCCCTCCTCCATCCACTTCTTTCATCCTCCCCCACCCTTCTGTCACGCCCACTGTCACGTGACTAGCTGTGTTTTTCGGTCACACCTCCCACCCCAAAACAGCCCCTACCCCCCCCCCCCCCCCCCCCCCCCACACACACCCGTCCCCTTCCCCCTCCCCAGTGCACACGTCAGTGATTGGCTGGCCATGATCGTCACGTGACTTGCTGCAGCACCTGACGAGATCTTCATCTATCACGTGCGTCACTCTCACATCTGGGCGTGGTCACCGTGAAGAATTTCATTACAAGAAAAAACAAACAAACAAACAACAAACTACAAAAACAAAAACAAACCAAAAAAATCTACGCGGTCGTGATTGGCTGAGTTCAGCGTGGTCACGTAATTACTTTTGGCGGTCAGTGTGGCAGGTAGTTATGTGAACAGCCTGAGCTCGACGTGTTCACGTGACTTTCTGCAGTCCACGTGACCGGTAGCTCGACGTGTTCACGTGACTTTCTGCAGTCCACGTGATCGGTTGGCGCCGTCACGGGACCAACTGCAACCTTTTCGCGCCCATCACGTGATCAGCGATCTTTCGCAACGTCACGTGACTGGCTAAACCGCGTGAGCACCTTTTGGCCCAGGTAACACTGACCAGCTTTTTCGTCGTGACAGAACTGTTGTTTCATGGAGGGTTTCGTGACAGCTCTGCGTCAAACCTAAATCAACGGGTTTAGTCGGCTGGAACAAGTAGAATGCGCGACTTGGTCGGTTTGTGAGTTCAGCTAGCTGCATGTTTTCAAAGAGCTTTTCATTCTTTATGATGAAGACACTGTCGCTGAAGAGCCGACAGGGAAAGTTCTTGGACTTACTGTCAGTTTTTGTGTTAGTCTGAATCAAGTCAGTGACTCAACAGTGATAGCATTATTTATATCTTCACTGCTGGTTACTGGCCTGTTTTGCTGGAATGATGTATTTGACGTCTGGAGTTGTGTATATTAAAGGCCCTCTGTTGATTGTCATTGATAATGGAAAACAAAATCTACAAACCGTCATAAATGCAAAATCTACAAACCGTCATAAATGCCCATGATATTATTATCCACGTTATCATACTGACCTCATTATGAAATGAACCAATATGGGGGACGCCGACAGTGTATTCTTGGTAACATAAGCGTGCATGCAAAACTATCTAGCCGTGTACATCTTATAACAAGCTGTATGAACAATGGTAAACACAATTAAATGTACTTTGTATCCAGATTCACAACACTTTTCCATCTTTGCCCTGAGCCAAGCAAGCAAAGGGAGGAAAAAATGACGAAGATATAGATAGATTCATAACTGATTTCCAGAGTGGGAGGGGTTCTATACCATGGAATCTAATCAAAATCTGGAGAGTGGCAGACTGTTCTCTGTACATGATACACCTCACAGGAAGTTTTTACCTGGCTGCAAAGGTCAGGAGAGAAACTGGGTCACAGTTCTGGCCAAGGGGAAACAATGACATCACCCCACAATATGTGAGATCCAGCAACACAGAGGCCGAAAATCCAGATAAACATGTACATATTTTATTATCATTTTCTCTCTTCGTCTTTTTTTTCTTTTTCTTTTTTTTTTTTTTAACCAAACTTTTGTCATTATATGTTTCCATGGTTCCATGGTGTCATTTTTTTTTCGCTCTGAAAATATCTTTGATCAAGGTGGTTGTTGTTTTCTTCTTCTTCACGACAGTTGCTTTCTTTTTAGCGCATGTTTTTTGTTTTTCATGGTTTGAAATCGTTTTGCGAATTTCTTCCTTTTTTTTTTCTTTCTTTCTTCTTAAAATCATAGTTTTTTCTTTGGTTAAATCGACACCGTTCGTTCATTTTTTATTCAGCTGTTTAAAGAGTGCATGGTATCAAATCATTGGTTGTACTGCATTTCCCAAAGAGTTGCATTTGTCGTGTAATTAATTTTGTTTATCTGACACTAAAAGACATGCAGTGTCGTTTTTTGTTGCAATGGAGAATTTAAGCACAATATAAAATGGTTCGGAGGAACATTGCCGTTGACTTGTCCCGTGAAAAGTCAGTGGTGTATGAAGCTTCAGCTTGTGTTTTTTGGTGAAAGGAAATAGGAATAGATGGGATTTGATTGTCGATGGAGAACTAAGTTTCTGACTGTCTGCTTCGTTAGTTGAAGCAAAGAGGTGCTGGTTCGTCGTGTGAATTGTTTTCTCTTAACTGCCTCGTTCGTTTCTTGAAGGAAACAGACGTTCATTAATTTTGTCTCTGGATGCGGAAGTTTTATATTTTTCATTTTAATTTTAAAATACACTTTTTTAATGCTTGTTTAGGTGTTCGTTCTCCGAATGAAACAGAAAGATTTGACTGCGTTCATTGGGGGAAACAAACAATAATCATTTTAACTGCCTTGTCACTTCGATTATTGATGGAAACAGCTGTTGGTTTGTCGAAGGAAATGTTTGGTTTCGGAAGTAGTGAATATGCTCGTTTGTTTTGGAAGTACTGAAGATGCTGGTTTGTTTTGGGAACAGTTGTTTCTTCTTCGTAGAAGGAAATAGGTGATTTTTTTGTGTTGTTTCTTGTTTCACTGCCAATATCATTAATTTGTCAGAGGTGGTTTTAATTGTGCAGTGTGTTTTATGTTGCTGATGCTGATGTAATGACGCTGTTGTTGTTGTTGTTTGTATAATGAGATGCCAAAGTAAGCCCTGCCCTTCCTACAAATTTTGTTTCATGAGATTACTCAGATAGTCCCAGTTAATTCCCCTGAAACAGTTCCATGTATTCCACGGTTTCTTTTAGTTTTCGTTCCGTTCAGACCATTCCATATTTTTGCGGATGTTTTCCCCCCTTTTCATTTTGTTCTGATCATTAAAACACAGTGTCCTGATGTATTAACACGGTGTCGCATTTATTTTACAATGCTCAACAGACTTTTGATTTCGTGTATTTCACAATAAAATATGGCGCGCGCTCGCGTATGTGTGTGTGTGTGTGTGTGTGTGTGTGTGTGTGTGTGTGTGTGTGTGTTAATTTTGTCAAAAGGAAGCGGTGTGAAGTAATTATATTGTCCAAAAATGTAAATCTGATATTAATGTTAGGAATATCTAGGCAGTCACTGATTCCTGTTTTTGAATTTCAGTAACAGTTGTTGTTTTTCCCCCTGATCACTTCTCGTCTGGCTGATGCGTTTCGGTGTCTTCTCGATTCGTCATAGTCTTTGTTTTGATCTTTCGTGAAGTTTTGACGAACGGGAAGAACCATACAAGTATGGTGTGTCAGGTTCAGTGGTTGTTAAAAATAGATTTTTCCGTCATGTTGTATACATTGTGCTGATATTTTATTGCCGTTGATGCAATAATGCATTGGAGTTTTCACTCCACCCCGCGTATTTGTGAGAATGTCATTGATGGTTAATAATCTGGAATCCTCCACCCCTCCCTTACTCCCCCTCACTGCCCTGGGAAGCACGAACACACACACACACACACACACACACACACACACACACACACACACACACACACACACACACGCGCGCGCGCGCGTGCGAAACGAATCATGCAAGCGTTTGGCACATCATGTACAGTTTAATGACCGTGTTCGTTTTATTACATTTTGTTGTCCACATAGACATCATCATAATCTTAAGCATTTATTCACGAGGTACTTGATATTTGCAAATACTGTACATAGACTTCAGAATTGATGTATACCGTCAGCGTAACGTACCGGATCCGTAGTGAGCTTTAGTGTAGTGGTTTGTAGTTTTGTCTGGGAGCTGTAATTGCGTGCCAGGCCATGTGCAATCGTAGCAGTCACGTCCTCTGTTTTTCTTCCATTTTTCTATTGACAGGAAAAAGGCCCCTTTGTTATTTCATTCCCTTCTGGTTTCCTAACTGACCAGATAAATAGAGAAATGTAGTACGTATGGCAAAGTGAAATGTACAACGTGTTCATCTTGGTTCCAAGGAATGATGGCCTCACCCCCCCCCCCCCAAAAAAAAAAAAACCCTCCCCCCTCCCCATCATCTCATCACCCCCATAATGACCTCACCGGACCCCCAAACCCTCTTCCCCCCCTCCCCCATCATGTCATCACCCCTATGATGACCTCACCGGACCCCCAAACCCTCCCCCCTCCCCCATCATGTCCTCACCCCTATGATGACCTCACCGGACCCCCAAACCCTCCCCCCCCCCCCCACGCCTTCTCACTCCCCTAAAAAGACAGACTCGTTGTCAGCAATAATCATCACAAAAGAACACGCTTTGAACGTGGAGAAAGTGGAAAGACGAGGAGATGTGTCTTGATGATCCACTGGAGAGTGATGGCCTACCCCATCCCCAACCCACCCCGCGCCAAAATATATCTCGGTAGCGTAACTGCAGCAGGCCAATATTCATCAGATTAGAAGGATTATTATTTTAAGATGGTTTTCCTGCTCGGAATCAATGTCAGTTGAATAAGGGGAAAATAATAATTTTCTCAGTGTAGCAAAACAACAACAACAAAAAAACAAAACAAAACAACAACCCCCCCAGCAAAGTACTCAAGGCTATATCAGGGTGAAAAAAACAACAACAACAACCCCAAACAACAGCAAGGAAAGAAAAAACAAAACAAAAACAATCGCATTGGTTTGAGAAAAAAAAAAAGCTACCTCAAAATTGTGGCAGCTGACTTCGCTGGCAATATTTTTTTTTCTAGTTTGACACCCAACCTGCCGTTCAGCACTGAGGTCTTTCCTATTGCAGCAGAATTGTGTTCAAGTGAATAAGATTCCAGGGTCTGGTACAGACAATAAGTCGTTGTTTGCCCCTTGACTTCTACACCTTACTGAATGAGATCAATGTAGATTACATTTTGAGGTGCACTGACTACTTGTGTACTAAAAAAAAAAAAAAAAAAAAAAATGGTGCAATTGATTTCACGCAGCTGTATGTATGTATGTATGACAGCCTGTCGTGTCCAGATATAACCATCAGGGGAGGCAACTGCTGTCCCGACCATCAGGGCTAGAATTTGATTAAAGTGGAAAGTGTCTTGCCCAAGTTACATCCCCGCTCTCTCTACCAAGAGGGGTTGTTTTTATTTTTTTGGACAGTCGGCATCGGGATGGTTCCCAAAAGGCCAACTAGCCCCCCAAGGCTGCAGCGCTAAGAGCCAATGCAATCTTGCCTCCTAGTTTGAGAGCCATGGTCCTTCACAAAAGACTAAGCTGTAAATGACTTCCCATTGTGATGGAGAAACCATTGATCATACAGCTCTCACTTTCCTGTTGGCCCAGCTGTAAGCTTATGTTAGTCTGTGATATAAGCCAAGTGTTGGGCCTGAAACAAACGTAATGGAAATGTCGAGAGGCAGAAGCCCAAAACAAGAATAGTAGGCCTCCTTCGGTCATGGCTGACCATGGATAGAGTATATCCGACCTAATGTCTAACTGGGCTGTCTGCTTGGACCAAGCAGCGTCGCCTGTGACTGTAGGGACCGATGCGAGAGAGACATGAGGGACGCCAAGATCATCACCCTCTACAAAAACAAGGATGAAAGGAGCGACTGCAACAACTACAGAGGCACCTCACTTCTCAGCATTGTAGGTTAAATGGTTACTGACAAACTGGTCATTCCAAATAGAACCTGACCTCAGTGAGGTGACAGCCCTTCATCCACAAAGCAAACTCGTCAGCACCTGTCCAGAGGGTTACAAGACAAAGATACGACGATGAAATGAAACATGACTGCAGTTAGAGAAACAACAATTGGAGAAAGTTAATGAAAAATAGAAAAAAAAGGTTGTAAGATAAGACACTCTTTTCATAAGAGGCATTCGTGGACGCCTCTTATCAAAAGTTAGTTGTTTTACAACCCACATTTGTGTGTGTGCGTGTGTGTGTGTGTGTGTGTGTGTGTGTGTGTGTGTGTGTGTGTGTGTGTGTTACAAACTTTCTCCATTTTTGGTTATAAAATAAACAAAAAGACGAAAAAAGACTGAACATCATCTATGACCATAAACTGAATCAGCATGAAAGATAGGGCTGAACCTGATTTGTAATGGGGGTGATACACTGAGTAAGTATGCGTAATAATAATGCAGTAAGTTACAAGACATGATACTCTATTGTGTGTTCCGGTGTATCATTGTGCAGTATGTAGTTTAATAATAATGATAATAATAACGATGATGATAAAAAGAAGAAAAAAAAGAAGATCAGAATGCATCAATGTGTCATTAGATACCGCGTTATGTTATGAATATCCGAGCACCCACCAGCATTTATCATACCTGGCCAGTGTGCAGCATGCACTTAGCGCACGTAAAACAACCCACGGCAACAAAAGGGTTGTTCCTGGCAAAATTCTGTAGAATAATCCACTTCGATAGGAAAAACAAATAAAACTGCACGCAGGAAAAAAAAAAGAAAAAAAAGAGAAAAGGGTGGCGCTGTGGTGTAGCGACACGCTCTCCCCGGGGAGAGCAGCCCGAATTTCACGCAGAGAAATCTGTTCTGATAAAAAGAGAAATGCAATTACAAATATGTCAATATCAATGTCTGGCAGTGTCAGATCATTTGTACGTCACTTGGTAACATTAATAACAATGTCATTTTCAATATCCCTTCAAACAAGAACTGGATCATCTGCCCCAAACACAATTATTTTGTTATTTGGTTTCAGGATCCTGAAGCTTTGATGTTTTGCAAACAGATACTTATCACATAGAAAAGAAAAAAAAAGATGGCTGAGGGGAATCCAGCTGACGTAGGTGAAAATGAACCGTTTTTGTGGGTTTCGGACTGTGGGTGTCTGACAAAAGAAAACTCAAAGAGTATTTTCATGGTTTCAACAACAAAAATCAAGAGTTAAAAAAAAACAACTATTATAAACCATACAGCGTTTTACCGTGTAACAAACATGCTATTGTTTTGTTCTGTACATTTGTGAGGTATAAATGAGTGTAAAAAAAAAAAGGCCAACAAAAAAGAAAAGAAAAGAAAAAGACACACACACACACACACACACACACACACACACACACACACACACACACACACACACACACGGGACTGAACAAACACAATACAGCATCCTTCATACCGATTGAACATAGTCTGCATGCTGGAGTTGTCGTGTTGTTGTTATTATTTATGACTTGTACTCGAACGGCAATATTAGATAACTGTATTCACTGGCATACGAGAATAATAATGATTATTGTTGTTTTGGTTTTGTCTTCAAAAGATGAGATCTTGTGTCAAAGATTTGTACGGGTCTGTATCATGAGATTCTTCTTTTCTTGCCTACAGTTTTCTTTCTTTCTTTCTTTCTGTCAATTATTGAGATGTTATGTGTAAATGAAGGCGGTCGATCTAGAGTTTTGGTCAGATGTCATTTTGTTAGCTGACTTCTATTTGTTGAGTACTGGTGGATGTGTGAACACACTGATGTGTGTGTGTGAGTGTGTGTGTGTGTGTGTGTGTGTGTGTAGTGTGTGTGTGTGTGTGTGTCCCAAACATGTGTTCCTGTTTCTCATTGGATGAGCGGCTCGGTACTCGAATCTGATTGGCCAGTTCTTTTTTGCGCGATTGACAGTGATTACTCTTTTGCTTATTTTTGCTCGTAACGTGTTTTTTTCTGTTTTGTTTTTGTTTGGTTTTGTTTATTCTATATCTATTGAATTACTTTGTTTTTGCCTTCTCGGTTACCTTCATTTGTTTAGTGGCCTTCTTTCTCACAAACCCATCCCTCGCGCCATCTCTGTCTCTGTCTCTCTGTCTCTGTCTCTCTCTCTCTCTCTCTGTGACTGTCTGTCTGTCTGTATGTCTCTCGACTTTGCTTTAATATGATTTTACTTATTGAATGTTGTTTTGTTTTTTGTTTGTTTGTGTGTGTTGTTTGTGTTTGTTTTTGTTTTTTGTTTTTTTTGTATAAAAATACAGAATTTGTACTCCGAGTTGTCTGCCCTTTGTTAAATGTTCCAGACGAGGTAGGAGTGAAGCTTGATTGTAATATTTTTGGGCTACTTATTGTTTGTATTTATCATTTCATCATCATCATCATTATTTTAATAATAATAATAATAATGATTATTATTATTATTATTGTTGTTGTTGTTGTACTGCAGCGTTCCTCAGTCGTTACTTGTGTATCTGTATTATGTTTATACTCGCTCGCTCCGTCGCTTGCTTGCTCGATTTTTGCTCACTCACTATTGAATGTTACGCGCTCACAATGTAAATAGGATTGTGTTTTGTAAAATTCCTACCGTACAGTCCAAACTCACCGCTCTCGTAAAAGAGGTTTTAATAATTATATATATCATAATTATCATCCCCTTGACTACCAGGGGAAAACAGCAACAGTTGACACTGGTTTTAAAGTCATGAATCAACATCCAGAACAGTCAGCAAAAAAAACAACAACAACAACAAAAACAGAAACCGTTCTGGAGATATACCGCTCCGAATAAACCCCAATGTGACTGGTTGACTGTTGCGGACCTGAACGATACGTTTAAAACCCTGCTGACCGCAAAGTCCTCGTGAGACTTTACTGAAAGATCAGCGAAGAAGAAGAAGAAGAAGGAAGACAGTGTTCAGAAATAGCAGTTGCGACAAGGTTGACAAGTCAGGGTCTTAAGAAATAAAACCTTACACACATGCGGATTGGGATTACGTTGAAAACGTTTTATGCACCGTTATTAGCTACGGATAAAACCCTTAAATGATCAGTTCCCCTTTTTCTCATTCTGTTTCTTGTGTTTCGAATGGCTTAGCTGAGAAAAAACTTGTTTCTTTGCTGTCTTTTTTTCTCTTTTTATTTTTTAACTCACTCAGTACGGCCAGTCCTCTCTTCTCCTCTACACAGACCCCTCGGATGTCCAGTGGGTGTCTGAATGACCCAACCTTTAGCTTCCGTCGTCAGAATTGTGGTATTCTTTGTCAACATTCACCTCTTCAGTATAAGAGCCTTCCGCTTGCAATATTTTGATGGTGGTAATTGGGGTGAAACGCTGTTAACGTCGTCTCTTTTGCCGTTCGTATGGAGAGAGTTAAACAAGTTTTGCTTCACCCCCCCTCTCCCCCCTTTTCTTGTTTTGTACAGTTTCGCTTCTATTTATTTATTGGTCGATAGATTTGCGAATTTCATGATTTTCTGTTCTGCTCTGCTCGTTTCTTTCCTCAACCCTGCGTCAGTTTATATCCCAGGGTCCTTGCTAGATTTGAACCTAGATGATATGCTGCATGCTCTCCAACCTGGCAAGTAAATGATTCAAATTCATTGTAGAATGAACAATGAAAAACGACATGCGCGTTTTGAAAAAAACCCAACAACAAAAACAAAAAAACAAAACAAAAAAACCCGGAAATTTCCGGAAATGATATTTCTGGATTTAGCAAGAAACAAAATGACGCTTTACCGTCTGAACCATTGTGTTCCTGTGAGCGACAGGCTGCTATCATTTCTTTTTTTTTTTCATGCGTGTGTTTAAACAGGCAGCAGGAGGTCAGTTATTGTCCTGTATATACTTCACAGTCATCTTAGCCTTTTATTCGCATTACTGGTTCCTGAATTTTAAAGCAAAAAAAAAAAAAAAAAAAAAAAGCGCATGCGTGCAGCTAACACAAAATATACACGCGCAAGCATGCGGCACCGTTACACACACACACACACACACACACACACGTGCACGTACACACACTGGTATACGAATGCTTTATATTGCTTTTTTCTTCATTTGCGTTTTGTCTTTATCATTTTTTCAAGTTCTTTTCAATTATTTTGATTGTATCCTTAAACGACATCGCTGTTTTTCATCCTCAGTTCTGTTTGCCGTGGTGATTAACTGAGAAATATTTCTCAGCCTTTTCTTTTCCGCGATTCAAAACATACAGCGCACCAAAGCTAACTAGTCACGTTTGACATTTTTCATTTTACGTGTTTTTGTTTTTTGTTGGGTTCTTTTTTTTCCATCTAAAATTTCACCCGCTTTAAGCAAACAAGCACAACGCCTTTGTTTCAAAGCCGTGCGAATTTGTCAGGCGTGCGGTTTGTAGTGCCCCTGAATTACACGCGGAATTGCCACAAACGGGAAAGAACATCGCTTTCATTGGTTGAGACCCAGTGCACGTGATAATGAAATAATAACAGCTCCGTGTTGACCTTCTGATCGTCAGCAAGATCTTTCCGTTTTAGGGGCGGTTGTCGTTTAAGGATACCGCATCCGTGTGTTGCTGTGTAAGCGAATTAAAACGTCTGTCGTTTGCATTTGAAAGCGTAAGACAGTTTTGGAAGACAAAGTTGGCGAAGTTTCATTCATCAGGATCTACTGACTAATGAAAACTCGCCGCAGTTTAAACTGTTTCTAGGGTCTGTTAGTTATGGATGTACAACATGTGTGTAACAGATTGTACTGTGTACTATGTTATATAGTCATTGTATGCCTCCCCCACTCAGCGTGTATATGTATATGTATATGTATCTATAAATAAAGTTATCATTACGATGTAGCTGATGTTGTCGTGTGTTGTTGACCATGAGAAAGATGCAATGTCTCAATGTCTCCGAGTCGCTCTCTCTCTCTCTCTCTCTCTCTCTCACACACACACACACACACACACACACACACACACACACACACACACATATAAACGGCACACACACGTTTTCTTTGCACGGCAAGGAATATTACTGATGTATTGCCTGCAACAGCCCCCCAAATATTTGGCCGTTTCTTTTCATGTGTGGTAACTGGTAGTCGTAATAAACAATCATATAATACAAACAACAACAATAAGTTAACAGCAGTTGCAACAACAACAAAATAAAAGAATCGGCCAGGAGTCATTTCACCGCAAGACACTGTAAGGGAGGTAAATCCTGCATGTCGTGGTTCAGCGTGACGCACCTGTTGTTTTCCCCCTTGATTTGAAGTGCCGTGTTGACTTTCACTGGACTGAATTCTTAGCCCTGTCACGAAAATGAATATTATCTATATCACACCAACAGCAAAAAGACAGGCAAGACAGAAAGATGAATAACATGATGATAAACAGATAGATAAATGAATGATGAATAAGTTTGTGTTTTATTAATGTAGGTAAAAGCGAAGGTAGTGCCCCATCACTCCTCCCCCTAAAAAACTAAACAAAAAACAAACAACAACAACAAAACATGCACACGCACACGCACACACACACCACACACACACACACACACACACACACACACACATGTTGTTTCTCTCTCTCTCTCTCTCTCTCTCTCTCTCTCTCGTGTGCGTGTGTGTGTGTGTGTGTGTGTGTGTGTGTGTGTGTGTGTGTGTGTGTGTGTGTGTGTGTGTGTGAAGTCAAGTTAAATCAAAATTGTCTTTGTTGGAAGGAAGAGTAAGCTTACACAACCTTCTTTTTTTTCATCCTGCCTGTGAAAGAGAGAGAGAGAGAGAGAGAGAGGGGGGGGGGGTAGGGAGAGAGAGAGAGAGAGAGAGAGAGAGAGAGAGAGAGAGAGAGAGAGAGAGAGGACTAATCAGTACATATACATTACACCACACCTGCTTCAGAAAAGAAAAAGGATTTGCATAGAGTCAGCACTGTGATCAGACCTCGAGAGCTGTACCCAAAACATGGTACTTTGAATAAACCACATTAAATAAATCATGATAAAAATGAAAGATAGAATGATAAAAATGGACCACGTTCAGCGTCACATGTGAACCACACGTACACACCATTGACAAAGAGGCTAACGAGGAGCAGGTATAGATCCCTGCTGTTTTAATCAATGAAAGGCCAGCTGCTTTTCAAAACCATCAAATGCTGAAAGAATGGGAAACATGCGAACTTGTCATGTTGAACAGGTATATAGCTGCTGTTTTTTATTTGATTGATTGATTGATATGTATACTTATATAGCTCATATCCTCGGTCGGAGACCAATCTCTAAGCGCTTTACAAACACGGGATCATTTGCACAACAGGCTGTCTGCCTGGGTAGAGCCGACTGACGGCTGCCATTGGGCGCTCATCATTCGTTTCCTGTGTCATTCAATCAGATTTTAGGCACGCATACCTACACACTCAGATAAACATGTAACGTTTAACATTCTATGTGTATGACCGTTTTGTTTATTTACCCCACCATATAGGCAGCCACATTCCGTTTTCGGGGGTGTGCATGCTGGTTATGTTCTTGTTTCCATAACCCACCGAACGGTGACATGGATTACAGGATCTTTAACGTGCGTATTCGATCTTCTGCGTGCGTATACTCACGAAGGGGGTTCAGGCCACTAGCAGGTCTGCACATATCTTGACCTGGAAGATAGGAAAAATCTCCACCCTTTACCCACCAGGCGCCACCGAGATTCGAATCCGGGACCCTCAGATTGAAAGTCATATGTTTTAACCATTCGGCTATTGCGCCCGTTTTAAAAGACAAGTTACTTTTGATTAAGCCCACTTATAGCGGCCTAAAGTCAGGGACCTGTTCTATCAGCCACACCACCCCTGCAGGAATGTCTGCCCTGTTCCAAGACCGAACACGCTGGTCAGACAAGGCTCACTTTTAAGATAGCCTGGCTATCTGTTTGTCTGTATGTCCGTCTGTCTGTCTGTTACTGTCTCTCTGCCCTTGCAACCGTCTGTTTTTCTGTTCACCTCTCTCTCTCTCTCACTCTTTTTTTTTTTTTTTTAATAAAAACAAATTTAAAGGAAAAA
>NC_134898.1:35803271-35805771 GCF_041734735.1 Babylonia areolata | reverse complement strand
CCGGAAGCCACACTGGCTCTTTGGTAGGAGACCTTGCTCAAGGTGCGCTATGAGACGGTTGAGTAGCACTCTGGCCAGAGTCTTGCCTGCGACGGACAGCAGGGATATTCCACGATGGTTGTTACAGGCCTGGCGATTTCCTTTGCGCTTGTACAGGTGTATGATGGAAGCGTCTTTGAAGTCCTGTGGAACTGCCTCATGCTGCCAGATGAGCTGGAACAGCTGATGAAGCTTCTCAGTCAGCGCCATACCATCTTCTTTGTAGACCTCAGCTGAAATGGAGTCTGAGCCAGGGGCTTTGCCATTGGATAGCAGACGGATAGCTTTCTGGGTCTCCTCCAAAGTTGGAATGGCATCCAACGACTCACTGACTGGCACCTGGGGAGTTGGTCGATGGCTTCATCATTGATGGTGGAAGGGCGGTTCAGTACGCTGTCAAAGTGTTCAGCCCATCTCTCAAGGATCCCTTACTGTTAATTATTTTCAATGAAGTGATTCTTCAGATTTTTCTTAAACACGTTTTTATTTACGATACTTTTTAGAGTGAGTGAGAGATCATTCCATAAATTTCCACCAGAATACAGAAAGCTGGATTTGCAAAGGTTGTTTCTTGGTCTGGGTATGCAGAGCATGTGGTTGTGTCTGTGTTCATTAGTTTTAAAAGTGTCTGCAATCTTTTTTGGAGCATTTCCATACATAACATTATGCATGCAAACAGCTTTGTTGAAGTACAGCCTGTTGTGAAAAGATAATATATTAAGTTGTTTATAGTCCATTGGGGTCAGGGAGTTCGGTTTTAACAATACTATTTTCAGCGCTATTTTATACTTATGGTGAACAAACTTCAAGTTTGAGAGGCTACAGCTGTCCCATAAAGTTGACGCATAATCGATTACTGGCAGAATATGTGCACAGAAGAAGAGCTTTCGTGAATGGACATTAAGGATCTTTTTGATTTTTGCTAGTTGAAGTATTCTATTTGAGAGACGTTTACTTAAGTACTTCGTATGATCAGTCCAAGATAGATCTTTATCAATAATGACACCCAGAATTTTGTGTGAATCTACCTCTTCAATTTTATTGACGCCTAGGAATAGTGGTTTGAAGTTATGTTTCATTTTTTGTCTTTTTTGTCGTGCACATACACACATGCACTTCGTTTTCTGAGCATTCAAGGACATGTGATTCAAGTGTGTCCAGTCATTAAGTTTCTGAATATAATATTGGAGTTCATTAGTTAGTTTACTGGCGTCTGAATTACTTGAATGTAAGGATGTGTCATCTGCAAACATTTCACATTTACATTTCATATAACAAGGTAAGTCATTAACATAAGTAGAGAATAAAATTGGCCCTAAGATGGATCCCTGTGGTACTCCATGTTTAATAGATGTAAAATTTCAGGTTGATTATTTATTGTTATCAACTGCTTCCTATCAGAAAGAAAAGATTGTATAAGGTGAATATACTCTGGTGGTAATTTATAAGCTTCTAATTTACGTAGTAACAAGGAGTGATTGATTACATCAAAAGCTTTTTCAAAATCTATGAAAAGGAGACCTGTGAATTTATTTTCATTTATGTTATGTAGAAGACTGTCAGTGAGTTGTATGAGGGCTGTATGATAAGAATATTTTTTACGGAAACCAGACTGGTCTTCATGGATTAGGTTGTTGTCGAAGAGATAAGAATATAAACATTTTTGCAAATGTTTTTCAATGGGTTTAGACAGAGCAGACAAGACAGAAATTGGCCTACAGTTAGATGGATCAGAAGAATCACCTGATTTGTACAGTGGAATGACTCCAGCCTGCTTCAATTTAGAAGGAAAACATTTCTTATCGATACACAAATTATAAAGATATGTCAGAGTATGTACAATAACAGGGGAAGAAAGCTTTAATATCTGTCCATCTAACCCGTCGAAATCTTGTGTGCCAGATTGTTTTAGTTGTGATAGGCTTTGACATACATCCAAGACAGTCATTGGTTGAAGACTAAATGGAACATGATTTTTTTTTATTTTTATTTTTTAGTCAATATACTGTTTTAGAATACAGAGGTCATTTTCACTGGTCCTATCGCTTGGTATAATTTTTTCAGCAATGGTTGCAAAATGATTATCTAACTGATCTGCTGTTACATCGGTGATGCTTTGTTGTCTTTTTCCCACATGTTTATTATTCAACTTGTTGATGGCTTTCCAAATTAGACGAGAATCTTTTGTATTTACTAACATTTTCTGAAAATAATTATATTTCGATTTACGTTTCATGGCGTTTACTTTATTTCTTTGTTTCTTATATTGTTCATTTGATCCATACATCTTCAAATAATCTCTATAATGTGTGTGTGTGTGTGCGTGCGTGCGTGTGTGTGTGTGTGTGTGTGTGTGTGTGTGTGTGTGTGTGTGTGCGTGCGTGCGTGTGGGTGGATGGGTGTGTGTGTGTGCGTGCGTGCGTGCGCGCGCGCGCGCGTGTGTGTGTGTGTGTGTGTGTGT
>NC_134898.1:35798271-35800771 GCF_041734735.1 Babylonia areolata | reverse complement strand
CGTCATTCCGGCTGCCTTCACTTCAGTGTCCGTACTTCTTCTCCAAGTCTGCCTGGGTCTGCCAACTTTGCGTTTGCCTTGGGGGTTCCAGTCAAGTGCCTGGCGAGTGATGTTGAGTGGTGACTTGCGCAACGTGTGGCCTATCCACCCCCACTTTCTCTTTTTGATTTCTTCTTCTATGGGTGCTGTGTCTCTCTTTTTTGTCTATGTGTCTGTCTTTCTTTCTGTCTTTCTCTGTCTGTCTGTCTGTCTATATGTCTGTCTGTCTGTGCCTGTCTATTTATCTGTCTGTTGTCTATGTGTCTCTGTCTGTCTCTCTTTCTTTCTGCCTTTCTCTGTCTGTCTATCTATCTGTCTGTGTGTCTGTCTGTGCCTGTCTATTTATCTGTCTATCTATCTGTCTGTCTGTCTCTCTTTCTGTCTTTCTCTGTACGTCTCTCTGTCTGTCTGCCTATCTATCTGTCTGTCTGTGTCTGTCTATTTATCTGTCTGTCTGTCTATCTCTTTGTCTGTCTGTCTCTCTTCTGTTTTCGCACATTCCACGTGTTCCATGCTGAGGAAGGGATTCCTCCGTTCCCGTCACAGGAAAGGATAATCATTGCCTTTAATGACAGTCATTCACTTCCGTGTTTCACTTCAGGTGGTATGTTAGCTGCAGTGGCAACTGTAACGTGCACGTGTTTCGTGTGTGTGTGTGTGTGTGTGTGTGTGTGTGTGTGTGTGTGAACGTGTGTGTGTGAACGTGTGCACGTGCGCGCTCGTGTGTGTGTGTGTGTGTGTGTGTGTGTTTGTGCGTGTGCGCGCATAAATTTAACTGGTGATAGAGAGTTGCACAGTTCAACCATGAACACATTCTCCTGTCAAAAACCTTTTAAACGATTATGGCAGTAGAAGACATGTACAATATAATACCTTCAAGCACATTTGTCTTCAAGCGCTTTGTCGGTCTGCAGTTCAATATTGTCTTGTGCCTTAACTCCCTTCGTGTGTGTATACGCAAGCAGCAGATTAAATACGCACGTTAAATATACTGCAATCCATATCAGCGTTCGGTGGGTTATGGAAACAAGAACACACCCAGTATGCACACCCCCGAAAACGGGCTGCCTGCATGGCGGGGTAAAAACGGTCATACACGTCAAACCCACTCGTCTACATGCGAGTGAACGAGGGAGCTGCAGCCCACGAAGAAGAACGATTATTGTCTATTTTTCTTCTTTCTTATCTTTTCTTAAAACGCGTTGTTTTCTGTATCTTCATGTACAAATCTTTGTTTTCAATTCATAATTGCCTTGTTATTGTTATTGTTTTGAATCTGTATCTGGAACACGTCTGGATTTGTGTGTGTGTGTGTGTGTGTGTGTGTGTGTGTGTGTGTGTGTGTGTGTGTGTGTGTGTGTGTGCTTTTTTGTTTTTTTGTTGTTATTATTATTTTCAACATGCATCTAAAATTCTCCAATTTTTGTGTTTTATGATTGATTTCAATCTCCATCAAAAACTCTTTTCCATTCTTCTCATTTTGTTATTATTGTTTTCAGTCTGTGCCTCCAACACATCTCATGGATTTTTGCTGTCGTTGTTGTTGTTGTTTGTTTGTTTGCTGTTGTTATTTTTAGGGGGGAGGGGGTGGGGTGTTAATATCATTATTGTTCCCGAAACCGTATGTCAAACACAACAAAGTCACCAGCCACCCTGCGGGTCCCCAACCAAAACTGCCCCGCTTCCCAAGCTACCCAAGCTATCCAAGCTATCCACAGCCTCTCTACACAGTGACAGCGGAGTCGTTGGTAGTCCTGAGGTGGAAGACCCCGGCAGGGCGGGGCTGGGAAGTCCGCGCACAGCACAGCAGCCTCACCAGGTTCTGCCGCACCTCGCTGAACCTCCAGCAGAAGATGAGCGGCGTGAAAAGCCCGTGGGCCGAGGCGAAGAGCCAGACGAAAGCCAGTAGCTGGCCCTGACAGGGGTCGGCCATGTGCGGGGACACGGCCAGGTTGCCCTGCACGAGCAGCACGGGGAAGTAGAGGAGGAGGAAAGGGACGACCACGGCCAGGGTGGTGAAGGCCGCCTTGGCGTTCATCTTGAGGAAGCGGTTGGAGTTGCGCGAGCTGAAGACGTTGGGGTAGATCTTCACGATCTGGCAGCGCGCGGACCGGAAGATGAGCAGCTCCGCCACGATGATGAGGGCGATGAGGAGGCAGCGCAGCACGGTCAGCACCAGGTAAGTCCGGCGCGTGGCCACGCGGATGAAGCTGCACTCGGCCCGCGCCGCCTCCTGGTCCCCGCCCACGTAGGCCGTCAGCACGAAGAGCAAGGGCAGCGTCCAGATGACCCCAAGGACCACCCTCACCCGCCTGCCCGTCACCAGCTCCACGTAGCGGAAGGGGAGGTGCAGCGCCAGGCAGCGGTCCAGGCACAGCGCCACCACGGAGAGGATGGCCACGAAGTTGAGGTAGGTCATGCCCACGAATCGGAGATGGCACTCCAGAGTCAGCGAGTCCGA
>NC_134898.1:35790771-35793271 GCF_041734735.1 Babylonia areolata | reverse complement strand
TCTAGAGATGACTTCAATTAAAATCACAAGTTTCCCGTGTAGTTCATGAAGAGTGTCTGTAGCTCTTTTTCACACCAGTTCTACAGAGTCTTTCATTTTCTTAATGCAAAATGTCTGCTCAGCGTCTCTTGTATAATATCAACAACTTCCTTTTTCCAATGTTTTGCGAATTCTTTATTGCCGTTTGTTTCTTCGTAAGTCACTGTTTGGTCAATCACGGCTAATCACATCAAATTTGGTCAATCACGGCTGATCACATCAAACTCTATCAGTAGCAGGCAAGAATCGCAACACAACACTGTTCTTTGTTTTGCTTCGTTTGTCCTACGTTATCACGCTGTCTTCTTCATGTCTCTTCAGCTCAAGATTCTGGGTGAATATCCTGTCACCCCTACACAGACATGGAGAAACTCAATATGCGTGCTTTCTCATTTCTTCGTTTTACATTTTTTGTTTGTTTGGTGGGGGCATCTTCATTGAACCAGCAACCAATCGTAACGCCAAGCGAGAACCCCCTCCCCCTTCCCCCTCCCTCCCTCCTCAACACCCCCCCCCCCCTTCCACACACACACGCACAAACACACACGCCGACACCCGTCAAAGTATCAGCCCCAGGCGGATCCTGATGGATGGGGCTGTGGTGTGGGAACATTCCATCAACGCTCTCAGCTAAAAAATAACATGATCAAAGCAGCGCGCGCGTCTGTCCGTCCGTCTCTGACCAAAGCAAACCGTCCACGTTTTCAACAGTTTTTGTCCCGCTTGTTGTTCTCAACGACAAAATAATCACAAATGTTGCCTTTATCAATTCGCTGCTTCACGTGCAGCCTGGGATTCAATAATTTGAATGGCTTCCATCGGGAGAATCTGCCCCGATCTGCACTGCGTGTAAATGCTTCGCTCTTCTACTTGCCATGTCTTCTCTTCTTCTTCCTTCGTGGGCTGCAACTCCCACGTTCACTAATATGTACACGAGTGGGCTTTTACGTGTATGACCGTTTTTACCCCGCCATGTTGGCAGCCATAATCCGTTTTCAGGGGTGTGCATGCTGCGTATATCCTTGTTTCCATAACGTTGACATGGATTACAGGATATTTAACGTGCGTATTTGATCTTTTGCTTGCGTATACACACGAAGAGGGTTAAGGCACAAGCAGGTCTGCACATATGTTGACCTGGGAGATCGGAAAAATCTCCACCCTTTACCCACCAGGCGCCGTTACCGAGATTCGAACCCGGGGCCCTCAGATTGAAAGTCCAACGCTTTGACCACTCGGCTATTGAGCCTGTCTATTTCCCATTTCAATTCCCATCAAGGTTTCGGCCAGTTGAGCTGTTCTGATGAACTGTTCCGTCACCCCTTGGAGCATGCAGGAAAAACATCAGCTGAGTTGCTCGCTCAAGTTAATCAATGGAATTTACAGAAAAAAAAGTTTTCACAGTTTTCAAATTTCGAGCGGACGTCAAAGCATGTGGACTGAAGCACAATACGATATACCATACATGCCTAAAAACAAAACAACAACAGTTGGTGGGCGGGGAAGGCTGATGCCTGGCCTCAGGCACAGACCTAGCGCTTTTTTATTTATTTTATTTTATTTTATTTTTTTACGCTTATAGTTGACTTCATTAAGTTTTTGCGCCTTATACATATTATAATTATTAGTAGTTCTTTTTTTATGTATTTATCCATTATTTATTTACTTTTTTTTCTTTCTCAAGGGCTGACTAAGCGTGTTGGGTTACGCTGCTGGTCAGGCATCTGCTTGGCAGATGTAGTGTAGTGTGCAGTAACGCCTCCTTGAGCTACTGAAACTGAAACATCACAGCGTGTTTTTTTGTTTTTTGTTGTTGTTTTTGTTGTTTTTTTTTTTTGGGGGGGGGGGGGTTGTTTTGCTTGATTGTTTTTTTGTTTCTTTGTTGTTGTTTTTTCCCCACCATTGCCTGGTCGACGGCGGTGTGGGTGGTCCCAACTATCCAGTTCTTGTATTGCCATGAGGACGTCCTTTCTTTCTTTCCTTTCCTTGCAGTATGTGTGTGACCCACGTCACGAAGCAGTGTCCAGCTGTCCAGGAGAAGCCTGGCGCCCTGCATGGTCAGCCCCATCCGGACCCCTTGCCCCCTTCGGCCCCCCCCCCCCCCCCCTCCCCCCCCCGACACACACACACACTTCCCTCTACGGCTTGTTTTGTTTTCTTCGGTTGTTTTCTTTGATAACAGGTTTGTCTTTGGAACTGTCAAGCCGTCAGCCAAGGAAAACATGCCATGCCCCACACAGTCACAAACACTTCCGCATTTCTCTCTCTCTCTCTCTCTCTCTCTCTCTCTCTCTCAGTGTCTCTTCCTCTCTTCATCTCTGTCTCTGTCTGTCTGTCTGTCTCTCTCTCAGTCTCTCTCTCTCTCTCTCTCTCAGTCTCTCTCTCTCTCTGTCTCTCTTTCTCTCTCTCAGTCTCTCTCTCTCTCTCTCTCGCTCGCTCTGTTCTTCTTCTATCTTCTCTA
>NC_134898.1:35768271-35788271 GCF_041734735.1 Babylonia areolata | reverse complement strand
CTTTCCCCTTTGAATGTTGTCTTTTCACACACAAATGAAAACATGTTTTGTATCCCCATGTCAGATAGCAAGTTGACTGTTGATGATTTTGAATTAGCCATAGTCATCTGTGTGTGTGTGTGTGTGTGTGTGTGTGTGTGTGTGTGTGTGTGAGTCTGGCTGTTTGTCTGTCTGTCTGTCTGTCTCTGCATGTTTGTGTGTGTGTGTGTGTGTGTGTGTGTGTGTGTGTGTGTGTGTGTGTGCGTTCGTGCGCGGCTCCCTCCCCCCTCACTATTTCTTTTTCATTTCTTTTGAATGCATTCCTAATTCTTTTCTTTGCCTTCTTTCTTTTTTCTCTTCTCTCTCTCTCCCCCCCCCCACCCCCCCACCACTCCTGTTCCTTTTGTTGTCCGATTTGGTCCAGTGGGAATTACACACTGAATGTCCTCATTCTGTCAAAACCCACTTTCCTTGTCTCTTCAATTTCTCTCCCCAGCAAATCCCCCATCTCCCCCCCCCCTACCCCCACCCCCACCCCCCACCAGCCCTCCTCCTCCTCCTCCTTATTCTCGCCCCCCCCCCCCCCCCCCCCCCCCGGCCCCATCCCCCCTTCTGCACCATCATGAAACAATCACACTGCCAGTCAGTTGTTGAAGTACAGTAGCTCCTCTTTCTTCACAAGGTCGCTTTCCTCCTCGCCCCCCACCCCCCGCCCCCTATCTTTTTTGTACGTGAATTCTTTATATCTTTCCAGATAGAACCCATGGTTGTCTGTGTCACAATCGTGTCTCATCACGCCTCGACTGCAGGGACAGACAGAGAGGAGTGGGCAGCGTGTGTCGTCGTGTTGATGGATTTACTACAAAACATTTTTTTTTTTTTTTTTTTAAGCAAGGGACGTCTTTTTTTTGTGCTTTTTTTTCTCTTCTTCTTCCACTGCTTCTTCTTCTTCTTCTTCTTGCCATGTGTGTGTGTTCTACTTAACGTGCGCGACTGAAATGCACTAAGAGACCTTTTGGATTATCATCCAGTAGCTGGCTTGAAATCCGAGTTAGCTCTCGGACCACAACAAAAGGTCTCCCCCCAGCCGCCCCCTCCCCGACACACACACACACACACACACACACACACACACACACACACAAACAACAACAACAACAAAGAGACAAACACAACAAAAAGCAAAAAAACAAACAAACAACAACATCAAAAAGCAAGAAACACCGCCATTATCCTGACTGGTATTAATTTGGATGAGAAGGTCTGCCGCATCTTGGAAGGACTGGTGATAACTGGATCAGTCTGAGGACAGATCAGCGTTCAGCGTTTATGCCCATGCCCACCTTTAAATTTTGCCTTTTCTTCAATTCATAATGATTATAATTATTGCTATCATTTTAGTTCTCCTTCTTATTATTATTATCAGTTTAACTCTCTCCATACGAACGGCGAAAGAGACGACGTTAACAGCGTTTCATCCCAATTACCACCATCAAAATATTGCAAGTGGAAGGCTCTCATACTGAAGAGGTGAATGTTGACAAAGAATACCATCATTCTGACGACGGAAGCTAAAGGTTGGGTCATTCAGACACCCACTGGACATCCGAGGGGTCTGTGTAGAGGAGAAGAGAGGACTGGCCGAACTGAGTGAGTTAAAGCAGGCAGTCAGAGGAACGTCGCCACAGAGCAAGCATCTGTCCCTGTGACATCAGCAGACTTCCAGTGCCCCATGTTCTCACGACTCTGCAAAACCAGACTGGGCCTGCAGATCCGCTCCCGTGTGCATAGATAGCTACAGCCACGTCTTCCTGGGAGGAAGGTGACAGCATGGTTAAGACGCTCAGCTGCCAAATACACAGAGTCCGTGAGGGTGTGGGTTCGAATCCCGCTCTCGCCACTTTTTCCCAAGTTTGATTGGAAAATCAAACAGCGCCTAGTCTTTCGGATGAGACGATATACTGAGGTCCCGTGTGCAACACGTATTTGGCGCACTGAAAAAGAACCCGTGGCAACAAAAGTGTTGTGCTCTGGCAAAATTACGTAAAAAGAAATCCACTCTAATTGTTACACAAATATATAACCATGCACCTAAGGCCTGCCAATTGCGTTTGGTTATGCTGCTGTCAGGCATCTGCCTAGCAGATGGGGTGTAGCCGTGTATGGATTTGTCCGAAGCAGTGACGCCTCCTTGATAAGGTGAAACTGAAACTCACGACTTCCTTGAGATCCGAGAAGACATCCATCATTGTAAAGCAGATGTGGTGTAGCGCATAAGGATCAGTCTACACACTTTGATGCCGCCTTGATCGTCAGTGAGATCACTCGAGCAACAAAACAATGATGGACATGACAGGTCACTGAGGGAAATGCCACGTTTGTAGAAGGGAACACTGACACGGGAAACGAACGCTCAACACAAAGAACATAAGAGCCGATGTTATCCCTAACAGTCCTCTTGTGCCCCCATCCCCCACCCCACCCCCCATCCCCAAAGAGGTCCCCCCAAGCTGATCTGTGGACATAAATTCTCTTCCCCTTTCTCTCCCCCCTCCTCCCCCCCTACACATCCCCCCTCTCTTGCTCCCTCCACCTCGTAAACACCATGTTGTCGAGCCGTTAAAGCGACCAAGCGCTGCACGCTTCCATCTTTAAAACGTCAGTCACGTGGGCTATTTGCGTGAACAAATCTGCATAATAGCCGTTCGCCTTCAAAGCTCGCGACGGGAGTTCTTGGCACGCACTGGAGACGATCTCTGCTTGTCACGTCATAAACGCTACGCCCCCCCCCCCCCCCCCCCCCCCAGTTATGACGTAATACAACGGGAGGGGAGAGGGAGGGGTGTGTGTGTGGATAAGACCGTTAGTAGGGAGATGAGGAGGAGGAGGAGAAGGCGGAGGAAGGGGAGGGGGCTGCGGGGGGAGGTGGAGGGGGGGGAGGGGAGGGGGGGGGGGGTAATGGGCCGGAAATTTGTATCCTTCCGGAAATGAGCAAGTTCCCACGAAGGAGGGTTGACTGCGCGGTAAACAAGTGTCGTCTCACTCCTCCAAATTTGGAAACGGCTGAATGAATCTGCGCATCAATGATGGCTTGCTTTTTTTTCTTTTTTCTTTATTTATTTTAATTTTTTTACAACTGATGTCATCGTCAGCTGACGTAATGTGTTCACAGGTTGACGCGACTTGTGAAAGGTAAAAACACTTCGGTTCTTGTCACGCGACCCGAAGCATGTTTCACGTGATTAAACTTATTCTTTGAAGGAAACCGGGTAAATAAAAAAAAAGAAGAAAGAAAGAAAGAGAGAAAGAAGACGTGGAAGAATCAAGGGAAAAGCATCACGTAACATAGCCTGTTCTCCATTTCATTTTCAGATATTCCTCACGACAATCATTGGATTTTACAACATTTCCTATTTCTAATGTAAATTGATTAAGCCCGCGGATGCCAGATGTCATAAAATCATAATCAGAGGTTCGTGATCATTTTGTAAGGATGTGGCTGCAATCTCTCGTTGTGACATACAGATTTAAATCAACTGTTATCTGCAAGGGGGCCCCCCTCGTCTATTAATGTCCTGTCTTATCTGGTTGCCATACTTTCCTCGCCATCCCCTAAAGAGTTCTCGATCTTGGAAGCTCTCAGTGACCTCCCTTGAACATGTCGTTTTACATGCTTCTCGTGACTGTGCTATTTCGTTTTCCTTGCCTAGCTGCTTATGTGTCGCTTACACACACACACACACACACACACACACACACATACATACACACACACACACATACATACATATATATATATATATATATATATATATATATATATGTGTGTGTGTGTGTGTGTGTGTGTGTGTGTTACGAAGGAGCATATCTGAACTGTGGATTTTTCCACAGAAGTTTGCAAAGAACGACCCCTTCGTTGCTGTGGTTTCTTTAACGTGAGCTAAGTGAGTATTCACACGTGACCTCGGTTTATTCTCTTCATCCGATTGTCCTGTTACAGACAGTCCTTTGGGAAGCGAACCCTGGCGGCCCTAACATCCAGCCTGCTCTCTTGTTACACTGCTCGCCGTGTGACGGTAGCAGTTCCTGTTCATTGCCCAACATATTGAGGAAGATCCGGTCGGAAAAACGGAACTGGGGCTAAGGTTTGCCTTTCGGACTCCCGCCCCCTCCCTGTGTAAGGAAATATGATACATTGTCAGTTTGTGTGTGTGTGTGTGTGTGTGTGTGTGTGTGTGTGTGTGTGTGTGTGTGAACACACAACCGAAAGACCTGTATGAATCTGGCCGGTGAACAATTCCACGCCCAGCTGACTCTTTCAGTCACAGAGTGAAAACGAAAAGAAGGGAGAAAAGGGGTGACACATCATTGTCCGGGTGGATACTAATTAAGTTTCCGGGTGGATTCTAACGAAGTTAAGGGTAGGAACGGGCAAAAACCCACGTGTGTACACACAGAGATCAGGGGACAGGCTGGAGAAGGTCTTTGAGTTTGAGAAGCTTGGAAAAAGGTTCCAAGTTAGGAGAAGTCGCGCTATCAGAGAACAATATTCCTTGTGACCCCGCCCGGTACACTTGGTAATAAAGACATATTCTATTCTATTCTATCAACTTTATACCTGATGATTGAAACCTGGCGATGTGTGATTGGTCGTGCATAAATCATGGGCTTTTGCTCACAGTAAATCCCTTTCTTCCCCTACCCCCTCTGTCTGTCTCTCCCTCTCCCTCTCTCTCTCTCTCTCCCTCTCTCTACTCCCGACCCCACTCTGTCTCCCATCCCACTTTTTCTCAATATTTTTTCTCAACAACCTAGCTAATCAACTGACCAAGCAGCCAATCAGTCTATCAAAATGTCATGCCAGGAACAATGTATTTCTATTTTTATTTTACGAACATACAAACACAACCATAATAAATAAACAACCAGAATCTATTCAGCAAAATAAATATGTATGTATGTTTGTTTGTACGTATGTATCTATCTACATCACAAACGACATAAAACACAATTTTGTTTTTTTTTAACAATAACCTAGAAACAATTACACACACACACACACACACACTCACACACGAAACTAAGTTTCATCTTAGACTTACCTTCTATCTGCAACATATTGTGTCGAAGGATTGAGGCCAACATTTTTTTTTTTTTTTTTTTTTTTTGACGACGACGACGATAACTGATCGGAAAGTTCCAGAAAAAAACCCCTCAACAACAACGAAAAACAAAACCTCAAAGTTCTTTCACAATAGTTTCACCTCCCCCCCAAAAAAAAGATGAGCAGGTCGGGCTCTTCAGATGCGTTCTGTAGTGGCGGGACGTGGTAAAAGCAAAACGAGTGTGGCCAGATTCTCGCAGCATGGAGTTAATGAAGTCCTTGTTTCTGATTCGTCGTCGCCTGTGGACTGTGTATGTTGGTATGCTATGTGTGGCGAGGGTTGGGTTGGAAAAGCCAGCAAACAGGTGGAGCGGAGGGGTTTTGTCTCCTGCTGGTCCACCACGGCATTGTCACGTGGTGTGTGTGTGTGTGTGTGTGTGTGACGAAGTCTGCTTGTTGCTTATGACGTGGGCGTAACACTGGGATTTTGTGACCTTGCTTTTTTGTGCTTTAAAAAAAAAAAAAATTAAATATCAGTCTTGTCGCTTGACTGCTTTTTCTCTCTGTTTGTATGTGTATGTCTGTCTGTCTCTCTATTTCAGACACACACACACACACACACACACACACACACACACACACACACAGAGAGGTACATAGCGCGAGTATCAATTAGGGTTTTATGATTCTACACACACACACACACACACACACACACACACACACACACACACACACAATTTCGCTTTTTCTGAAAAAAAAAGCAAAAAAAAGCTCTGCTCTCTTTGTCTGTAGTATTGGTACCATCCTCTTTCTAAGGTTCCCTTTGAAAACGTTTTCTTAAAAAGTGTCTAAAGTTCCCGTTGAATACATTTTCTTAAAAAGCGTCATCACAACTTGTTTGGCCAAATTTCGCAGATAAAACAGTAATAAGACGCCTAGCCAAGTCTGCTTTAGCCAAACAAATGCTATAATCGGTTATTAATCTGACGGTAACTTCACATTGGTGTATGCGTGGTTATACGTACTTCGATGGGTCTATGACCCAAACTACGCAACAAAAAAGTATCATTGTCGAATGACATAAATTTGAAAACATCGCCAATGATAATTTCCTTTCCTCTTTCTTCACCGCGATTCAGTAGTTACTATAACTTTTGACAAAAAAATATCTTCAACAAGCTAATATAGCATGAATTATGTTCAAACGTTTTCAAATAACCGATAACAGCCAACATCGGTGCGTATGAAGTATGCCTAACCGTTACTAATTTAATGTTTGGATCCGGCAAAAAAGAAATAAAGAAAGATATAAAGATCAAAACGAAGGAAAAACAAGGAAAATCAAAACAGAAAGAGCGAAAGAAAGTATTTTAAAAAACAAACATACGAAGGACCAGCTGTATAGAAAAAGTGTCTGGCATTATTTTCGATACATGTAAGATGTAGGCTAAGAACAGAGTGCAGGGCAGTCAGAATTGTGGATTAAAATTTTTTTCTCACAAACCAACAACCGTGCAAGATCAGCCAGATCAGCTCCCCATAGGTCGAAACAGCTATCGCATGTTAGCGACCTCTCTGGATGCTGGATTTCCAGGTGGGTAGCTGGTGTGTGTGTGTGTGTGTGTGTGTGTGTGTGTGTGTGTGGGAGGGGGCGGGCGGAAGGGTATCTAAAGAACGCACTGGACGTCTTTGGGAAGAAAATAGTGTACCGATTTGCCATGAAAGCTTGACTTTGGGACCACTGTGATAAATTCAAAGCTGACTTACGTGATCTCCTTATTCCCTTTTTTTCTTCAGGAACAAAAAAACAGGGAATACATCGTATCTGTATATGGTGTTTCTGGACCAGTGTGGGTGTTTTGGTACTGTAAAATACTTATTCATTATTCTCCTTATCACATTATGGGTCGAGACCATAAACCGAGGTCCTGTGTACAGCAAGCATTTAGTGCGCGTTAAAGAACCCACGTCAACAACGGAGTTGTCTCTGGCAAACTTCAACAGAAAAATAGATACACACAGACAGAAAATCGAGAGACCGCATACTTTGGTAACACGTTCTCCTCGGGAAGAGCATCCCTTAAATTGACATTGAGAAACTTGTTGTGACAAGGTAGTAATAGAATACAAAACATACGATACCATACGATACGACACGATGCGATATGATATCATACCACACCACACCACACCACACCACACCACACCATACCGTCCAATACCACACCATACCACACCACACCACACCACGCCACACCTCACCACACCACACTATACCACACCACACCATACCACACCAAACCACACCATACCATACCATACCATACCATACCATACCATACCATACCATACCATATACACCATACCACACCACACCACACCACACCATACCATACCATACCATACCATACCGTCCCATACCACACCACACCACACCATACCACACCACACCACACTATACCATACCATACCACACCATACCATACCCAGTTGGACAATACGATATTAGTTCAATTTGTCTTTGGCGTATTATGGAACACTATTTAATCACTCTATCTTCCTTCCACTTTTTTGTTGGTACAAACAGTGCCCCTACAGCCCGCACTGAAAACAGACAGACAGACAGACAAACAGACAAACAAGCACACAAATAAACAGGAAAACAAATCCAACACGCAGTTCACATTTCCTAAGTGCGCAGTTTTTCATTGCATCAGAATAAATCAGGAAGATTGAAAAGTTGGTGAGGAAGAAGAAAAAGAAAATCTAAACAAACAAACAAAAACCTGAAAGGTTAGATCTCCTTCTCTCCACACCCCCCCCCCCCCACCCCCCCTGCCCCCTCTGCACACCCCTTTCTTTCCAAACGCCCCCCTCCCCCCTCATGCCCCACCCACCCACCCCCACACACTTATTCTCGCCTTCGTTCATAACCATACCACGCATCCGCATCCTGTCACCCCCACCCCCATCCCCTAAACACACACCTCCACCATCCCCCCCAAAAAAAGGTGAGAAGGGAGAGGGGTACGGCCAACAACAACAACAACAACAACAACATCAACACAACAATAAACAAAAAGCGATTCTTTCCAACGCCCTCAGCTATTAGAATCTAAATCAGGGCATGTGAGTAAACACAGGCTTTAATCTGTCACGTTTAAGTCTGTCCCCTCTGACCAGTGAACATGGCGGGATGAGAGAAGATGAAAGCTGGCGAGGAGGTGGGGGAGGGGAGATGCGAGGGTGTGAGAATGGGGGTAGTTAGTAGGGGGTGGGGTGGGCTAGGAAGAACTGGGGGTAGGAGGTGGTGGCTATGAACTGGGGTGGGGTGGGGGAAGTGCAGGGTGTGTGTGTGGGGGGGGGGGGGGGCTGGGGAGGGGGAAGGGAGAGGACGTTGTAATCGGTTTTTAAATCTCGATTGTGGAAATTTTGACAATGTACCATGTTGTTTGCTAAATTGATGTCGTCCTCTTTTTGCCAGTCTATTGAGATAAATGTCCGGGGCGGCACCCACGTGGAGACACGCCCATAATACGTCACAACACGCGCGTCGCGTGTCTGCCTAGCACTACGGACACACACACACACACACACACACGCAATTATTGTAGACATCGGACAATACTAAACGCGAAGCAAACTTTGACTTTCAAGCAACCCAGCTCAGGGTTGAAAACGAAAAGACAACGAAGAAGAATCTCTAAACCCATCATACCTACTGCATGACAAGACCTTCGCGTCACCAAATGCCATTCAGACATTCAGGCACTACTACAGCGTTACCAAGGTGAACCGAGACCAGACATCCCCCTGCTGCCGCTGAGGAAGAATCTGACGATCTCAGTCGAGTCGAAAATTGTTACATCATAAGTGTTGTGTAATCTCACTTTTGACACTATTCAGTCTCAGAAGACCAATACAAGTCAGCTTTCAACATCTCTACTCTGTCCCAGTGAAGATACAACTGATGCAAGTCAAAAGTAGTTTGAAACTCCCAAGCCTGGAATATCGCAGGTTAAGGGGTGATATGACTGAGACATATAAGATTCTACATGGACATTATGATAAGAGCACTAGGCCCTATACAAATCTGTTCACTCTAAAGGACAGTAATCATACCAGGAGACACCTGCTAAAACTATTGAAGACTTTCACCAAATCAAACCTTTTTTCACACTTTTTTACTAACAGGGTTGTTAACTTCTGGAATAATCTGACCAGTAACATTCTTACTGCAGGAACACTCAACTGTTTTAAGAATTTAGTAGATAAACACTGGAAGGATTATGGATTCCAAGTTAACTCCTCCATAGGAAGCGAGCCATTACATTAGTAACTGAGCACTCTTATATAAAGTTAAGGAGAAAAAAAAGGGAATAAATAATAAGTCCTAATTGATCAGGCAAAAGGCTGATAAAGCCTAAAAGCCGTGGCACTTGATATGATATGATTTGATATGATAACGTGATGTCAGACTGGAATTACGCAACACTTATGATGTAACAATTAACATTCGTCACAAGTTGGACTTGGACAAAGCTGAGACGACCATCACATAATTATATCATAGATCCCGAAGTCATAACTAACCACTGTGAAAAATTACCCTGAAACTTTCTTCTTCTTCCTTTTTTTTTTTTTTTTTTTTTTTTTTGCCGTGTCACTGGACAAAAAGGACCCTCGCTGTCTCATCCAACAAATCCTTTACATGTGATTAAGCCCCTTAGCAAAGAGAACATTGCCCTCAGAACTTGTCCATAACAAGCTCCAACAAGAGAGGCAAGGCCTTCAAGACTCACTTGTGATACACTTAAAAAAGATCCAAGCTTTTTATGTATTGAGTATAATTTCAAAATGTAATGTTTAAGATGAGAAAGATCAGTTTAAAGCAAATTAAGTCCCCTAGCATTAATTACAGAGTAATTTCCCTTTTTTACTATCTGCAACAAAACGTTTGCAAAATAAATAAAACTTCCATGCTAAGCAAAAGAAGTTCCTGTTTGAACAGAAAATGATAATAATGACTGCTCTTGTTGTTGGGTCAGAATATCAGATCAAAGTGCCAAGTTTAGAGAATACAAAAAATATAAATATAACAGTAAATGCAGTTTGCATATAATTAGGCTTCATTTAAAAAAAAAAAAATTTGTGCCCATCCCAGAGGTGCAATATTGTTTTAAACAAGATGACTGGAAAGAACTGAATTTTTCCTATTTTTATGCCTAATTTGGTGTCAACTGACAAAGTATTTGCAGAGAAAATGTCAATGTTAAAGTTTACCACGGACAGACACACACACACACACACACACACACACACACACAGACAACCGAACACCGGGTTAAAACATAGACTCACTTTGTTTACACAAGTGAGTCAATAAAACGAGGATCACGTGCGCAAAAACCCCCGCGCTCAGATGTGTGTGAGTGTGTGTGTGTGTGCGCGCGCACGCGTACGTGCGTGCGTGCATGCGCGCGTCTGTGTGTGTGTGTAAAGAAGGCCACCACAGTGCATACTTATTTTTCTGTGTCTTTTCTATCTTTTGATATAAATGACTTGTCAAACTGCGACATGCACCAGTGTCCAAAGCACACACGCACACACGCTGCAAACAATAGAAAGTAATCTTTCTTTTCAAGTCCACCTTACCTGTGAATAAATCGCTCCTTTCACTGATGGCAATTTTTCGTAAACTTCACACGCGATAGATATGTCCCAAACACATTTCTCGGCCTTAACGCAAAGAGTATGCTGTAATTAATTCCTCCTTTTCATTCTTAGAATGAAGGTTCTTTCTCCAGAATTCTATACCATACGCCCCTGTCCCATCCGCCATATGTCAGAGACAGCCTGAGATTTTGAAGAACAGACCCCTGGAGAGTTCCGCTGCCATCTTGTATCTTGTGCACGTGCATCGCGAAATCGCGAGCAATATAAAAGTCGGACATAGAAGCAGCAAACATGTGTTGTCCTCCATTTCTTCAGTCGATAGCTTCCATTGCCACGAACAAACACTGAGCAAGGATGTGCCATCTATGTATAGACAATGAGAAAACCAAAGTATGAAAAAATATTGAAAATACTGAGAACCCATCAACTTTGAAAGCACAGAGCACGTGGCGCGCCCCTATGAGTCATTTAAGCACGAATCTCTCCAGTGGTCTATGGCCCCTTCCCCTCCCCACATCAACCACACTCCCCCTCACACTCAACTTACTCCTCATTGAGATAAGCCAGGGCGTGGTATGTCCTCAACACGCTCACACTCAGTTTACGCCTCATTGAGATAAGCCAGGCGTGGTATGTCCTGAACACGCTCATGACGTTAGGGACAGGTGGCCCACTCAGGACTTCAGTTGCAAGATGCTGTGTGTTGAAGACCTCCCACGTCATGTTGAACAAGACTGAGAGACACGCACACATTTGTGGGAGTGGTGAGAAGGGCGAAGGGGTTGGGGGGGGGGGGGGACCCTGGGGGTGACAGGAGAATAATGAGAGGGGGTGTGGAGGGAAGGTAGGAGAGAGAGAGAGAGAGAGGGAGGCAGAGAGAGAGAGAGACAGACAGACAGACAGACAGACAGAGACACAGACAGACAGAGAGAGAGATCCCAGTCAAAGGTATTTTCTGCAGTAATGTGGCTGGATTCACATCGTAATTTCGCGAAACGAATTCAGTATAGAGTTACCCTTTCTTGATTTCATTTATGTGCGTGAGTGTATATATGTATGTGTGTGGGGGGTGAGGTGGTGGGGTATGGGCGTGTGTGTGTGTGTGTGTGTGTGCGTCAGGGCTCTTGTGCTTTTATGTGTAGTGTTGGGCCTGTGCTCTTTTGTTGTTTGTGCTTTCATATCTGTGAAACTGCATGTTCGTTGCAAATCCATTTGTGTGCGCGCGCGCGTGTGTGTGTGACTATATATTTGTTTACATTTACTTGCTTATTTATTTATTTATTTATTTATTTATCTATCTATTTATTTATTTATCTATCTATTTTTAGGGCTCATGTGCTTTTATGTGTAGTGTTGGGCCTGTGCTCTTTTGTTTGTGCTTTCATATCTGTGAAACAGCATGTTCGTTGCAAATCTGTTTGTGCGTGCGTGCGTGCGTGTGCGTGTGTGTGTGTGTGACTATAGATTTGCTTACATTTACTTGCTTATTTATTTATTTATCTATCTATTTATTTATTTATTTATCTATTTATTTTGTTTGTTATCATTATTGTCTTTTTCCCCCTGCATTTTATTTCATTATATTATCTACTTGCTTACATTTTCATGCTATCCCTTTATTTATTTGTTTGGGTCTTTTATCAGTTTATTCCTCAATTCAGTGATGTATCCACTTACTTGTTTATGCGCTATTTTTCTCCTCAAGGCCTGACTATGCGCATTGTTACGCTGCTGGTCAGGCATCTGCTTAGCAGATGTGCTGTCGCGTATATGGATTTGTCCAAACGTGGTGAAGCCTCCTTGGGTAACTGAACTGAACAGATTCAATTTATTAATTCATCCCTCCTTTCTTTTTCTTTCTTTCTTCATTTATATATGGAAACTACGACCGGCTTCGGATCCACTCTGTTTACGCATACTCAGATTCAAACACTCCACTGTTGGCCGCCGTTCTTTCTCTGTCTCTGGACCTTGTATTTGGAATGAACTTTCTCTTTCGCTTCGTCAGGTCTACGCACTCAGCTCTTTCAAGTCTGGCCTTAAAACCCACCTCTTCCCAAGATAGCCTCCCTCCCCTGCCTCTTCCTTGTCTTCAGTTTCTCCAGTTTTAGAGTTATGCATGCGTGTGAATGACTGGTGTGGAAGCGCTTTGATTTGTCTCTGCACGAGATTCAGTGCTGTATGATGATAATGATAATGATGATGATGATGGTGGTGATGGCCTTGTGCCATTTGGTCTGGTATGTTGTTTTTTGTTTAATGTCCCGTCACACATATCGGTGATTGAAGACATTTTGTTAAAGTATTTATGAATACATCTGAGTATTATCGGTTAGAAGGGGTGGGAGATGTGGATGAATGGAGGGTTGGGGGAAACTGGGCAAATGAGGGTAAAATTGTGGGTGAAATTTGGAAGAAAAACAAAACAAACAAACAAACAAAAAACCCTCTAAGTACAGTTACAGGAAATTACTTAAAGGACTTCGTAAAAGAGAAGTCGTTAAACTGACAAGCGAAACAACTGATAATGAATGCAAAAAGTTAAAAACATGGTCTGGTAGTTCGTGGATGAGTTTGCATAACAAAGTTTCATTTATTCACTTATGACTGAATTATTCATCTATCTTAATTGTTGTTCTTTAACCCACTACTCATTGTCTTTCGTCCCGTTTTCCTCCATGATTATCTTCTGTATCTCTATCTCCATCCATTCCTGTCTGACGTTTGGTGCTTAGTTCGTATCATTTAGCACTGTGAAGAATAGAACAACGAAAACCTGTGCATCAATCAAACGAAGATACCAACAGGGTCTTTTGATAATACACCAAACATTCAGAAAATCCCTTGCACGCCAGCTAAGGTTTATATATATTCAATTTAGCGAACACTTCTTGCAAACCAAAAAGGTTAATTGGTAAAAAAAAAAAAAATTAAAGGTGGACGGTGGAGGATGTACATTTGCAAAGCAGCCAATCTTTTTAATTCCAATATATGATATTGGTTCATGGATTATTAGTTTATAAATCATCTTTCCTTCTTTCTTTCTTATTACTTGTTAATTAATTTTGTACAATATTCATTTATCTATTTATTTATTGATTTATTTATTTGTTTGTTTGTTTGTTCGTTTAGTTAGTTTCTCCAGTGATTGTCACGGTCTTGCGTCAAGAGTCGTTGATTTATTTCTATCTTTTTTTTTCAGGTTGGGGAATATTCAAACTGCGCAATATCTCCAAAGGAATTCAGCCAGGAATTGTTCAATGATATCCACAAGCGACATCGAATATCATCGTCTCTGCAACAGCTCACGCAATGAAGAAAAAGACCAAAACACAAAAACAAAAAAAAACGAACAAGCAAAAAATGGTACTGAATTTAAATTTGGTACATTCACAAATTTCACCACCTGTCCCGCACTTTCCAAACCCCCACGCATTCCTGTGCACACGCACATACGCACAAACACGTACCTATCCCCTCAAATCTATAAACACTGTCACCACCACCATGACAACCATCACCACCACCTAAAAAAACATAAGAGAAAAAACAGAAGAAAGGCTTGAAATAAATTTAATAGATAAACTAAAATCGACTCTGACCTGGTCCTGTCTCGTTAGCGACCGCCAAGCTGTACAGCATATCTGTCTGCTGAGTTGTATCACTGGGGCCATGTGAAAAAGACACATCACTCATCTCCATCCTCCTGCTTCTCTCCCTTCCCTTCCAGTAGGTGGCGCTGCTAGTGCTTTAGCTTTGTTGGCGAGTGATATACAGCTTTGCTGGCGAGTGATATAGAGTTTTGCAACCTGGTTTCGAATATGTCGTTCGTCAGTTGATAAAGTTCCAGTTATCAACCGTTCAAAGGTCTTGTTAGTAATTCAACAAGTAAGTCACCAACTGAACATAAACCATCAGCTGGAAAGGTTGTCGTCATCAAGTGGAAAAGTTTAATCATCAACTGGAAAGGCTGCAGTCATCAACCAGAAAGGTTGCAGTCGTCAACTTGAAACATTTGGTCTTTGCCTCAGATCCTGATCATGTGCAAGAAAGACTGTTCGAGAACTTGGAAGACTCCTGGCATGACATGAGAAGGCTCTGTCCGTCAGTTCTGTAGATCATCCACTGAAAAGGTTCATGCCATCAAATGTAGGTTCTGCTTACGTGCTGGGAAGATCTAGATTACCAACTGAAGTGGTATCCAGACACCAACTGAAAAGGCTTCTGACGTTAATAAGAAAGTTAACGATTTGAGATCATCAACAAAAGGAGATTCTGCTCATCATCTGAGAAGATACCGACATTAAATGATAAGGTTGTGATAGTATTACGATCATCGACATAAAAGGTTTACGTCACAATCTGAAAAGCTATACCTTGTAGAGATAGCTGTGCTTTTCAACGTTTCTTCTCTCCGTTCTGAATCACTCAAAGTAGTATGTGCACATTTTAACATTTACACAACACAAAACATCTTCACATTTACACAGTACAAAACGTTTACATGTGAGCTTCAGTTCGACCCAAGGGTCTCCGTTAATGTTGGGAAACAAATTTCATTCACCTCGATGAAAACACATCAGCTGTTTTTGTGGAAATGACGAAGGAAAAACAGGTTTCCCTAGTGTGGTAGTGAGCCAAGCTGTCCAGATGGGTCAAAAGTGACAAGCGGCACTGAAGGCTGCCCAGTGCAGGCCTGAACGCACACAGACACACGTTCAGTTGACAGCAGCGCGATGTGGTCAGTCCCTTATTCTGATCGCCGTGGGCGTTTTGCATTATATACTGCCTCCAGTTCGAAAAACTGTCAAGCCATTCGAGTCATCTAATTTTCTTATCGTCTTCCGGATTTTCCAATTGGTTGCTCTTGCTTGTTTGTTGTTTTCGTCGCGCTTCTTTTTGCTGTTGTCTTTTGAAATTATGTTGCTGTTGCCTCTTTTATTTTTGCTTTCTTAGTTGCCTGGTTGTTTTGTATTAGCTTTCGTATCAATTGCAGAATTTCCGAATTTTTATGTTTTACTTCGATCCGCATACAGACCTTGTCATATCGTAAAGACTGCCTAGTTTTGTGTATGAACGGTTAACTTGTCTCGGGCAATTTAAATCAGCTTTATTTTCCGAAGCTCCTGGATTTGAGCACCGCTTTTGACGAGATCGATCACAGTATTTTGATGGATAGTCAGGGGGGGCAGGGGGGTAGTTGTTGGTGTACATGATGCAGCAGTTTTGTTCCCTGCGTCATATAACACGGAAAGGAAATAGGCTGTCTGTCTATGGGAAGAAATTTGACCCCCTCCCCTCCCCTCATTCCCATCCATCGTCTTGTATGGTGTGCTTCAAGGATCCGTCTGTGGCCCCGCTTTGTTAAGCTTGAACACACAGAATTTGTCTGTCATTTCCATCATGGTGTACAGCAACACATGATTGTTGATGATAATGGACTGTACAAATCTGATGACCGTCCTTACGGCTGATTCATTTTTCCGTTTTGTTTTAACGGTTGTGCATGATTTTGTGTGTGTGTGATGGGAAAGCTGGTGCTTCTCCAGAGTTCAGTGTCGAGAAGGCAGAAGCTTTTGTCCTTGACTCCCTCGACGTTTGAAATCATACATCTTCTATGTCGCTCTAACATCACACATCCTCCATGCCTCTCAGACAACACACAAGGAGCCCTCTCTCAAATACTGCTCGTAACATGGGGGTTGTGTGAGGAGGGGGGGGGAGGGAAAGTGGGGGAAGTGCACTGTGTAATGATCGATATTCAGGCTTTGAGTGAAAGTGAAAGACTAGTAATCATGACCTGCCAGACTCTTTGCTTGAGTTCGAGAGGGTGTCTCCAGTCGCTCGCGTGTAGACACGTTCTCACACGAGAGACTTTCAACCCCGCAAATGCGTGTACGCACTTACACATTCACGCACACACGCATGCACAAACACACTCAGACACAGACACAGACACACACACAAACGCACGCAAGCTCGCACACACAAAGATCTGAATCATCCTTCTCCTTTTAGCAGGACGAAGGACAGTAAAACAGGGTGGCTGGCCCATCACACGGTTCATGATCCGCCTTCTCCCTTTCTCCCTCTGTCTTTACCTCTGTCTGTCTGTGTCTGTCTCCCAGTCTGTCTCTATCTGTTTTCCTGTCTGTCTCTGTCTGTGTCTCTCTTTCTCTCTGCCCCTCTGTCTCTGTCTGTGTCTGTCTCTCTCTGTGTTTTCATGTCTGTCTGTCTCTGTTTTCCTGTCTGTCTGCCTCTGTCTGTGTCCCTGTCTGTGTCTCTGTGTCTCTTTCTCTCTCTGCCCCTCTGTCTCTCTGTCTCTGTTTGTGTCTGTCTACCTGTCCGTGTCTCTGTCCCCCCCCTCTCTCCCTCTCTTTCTCTCTCTGTGCCTCTCTGTCTGTGTCTGTCTGTGTCTGTCTCTGTCTGTGTCTGTCTCCCTGTCTGTGTCTCTGCCTCTCTGTCTATCTCTCTCTGTCTCTGTCTGTCTGTCTCTGTCCCCCCTCTCTCTGTGCCTCTCTGTCTCTGTCTGTCTCTGTCTGTATCTGTCTGTGTCTGTCTCCCTGTCTGTGTCTCTGCCTCTCTCTCACTGCCTCTCTGTCTCTCTCCCCCTTCTCTCTCTGTGCCTCTCTGTCTTTGTATCTGTCTCCCTGTCTGTATCTGTGTCTCTGTCTCTCTCTGCCTCTCTGTCTCTCTCTCTCTCTCTGTCTGTGTCTGTCGGTCTCTGTTTCTGTCTGTCTGTGTCTGTCTCCCCGTCTTCGTCTCTCTCTCTCTCTGTCTCTGTCTGTCTGTCTGTCTGTCTCTCTCTGTGCCTCTCTGTCTGTCTGTCTCTATGTGCCTCTCTGTCTGTCTGTCTGTTTGTGTGCCTCTCTGTCTGTCTCTCTGTCTGTCTGTCTGTCTGTGTGCCTCTCTGTCTGTCTCTCTGTCTGTCTGTCCCTCTTCTTATTCAGTTTCTCTTTTTTGTTTGACCGTCTTGTATATCTGCCCCACTGTCTCTCTGTTTCTTCTTCCTACTTATTTCCATCTATCTATCTATCTATCTATCTATCTATCTATCTACAAGTGTATTCGTTTGTGTGTGTGAAGTGTCCGTTTTATCATTTGTATTTGTTTTTCTGGCTGTGACATTGTTTTATTCTTTGTCTCTTCTTTCTTATTTATCTGATTTATTTACTTAGTAGCAGTGGTGGCAATGGTAGTAGTGGTAGTAGTGATAGTTGTAGTGGTAGTAATAGCTTAATTTTTTTTGGTTTTGTTTGTTGTGTTTTTGTGTTTGGTGGGGCGGGACGGGGGTGTTGTTGGTTGTTTTTTTTGTTGTTGTTGTTGGTTTGTGTGTGTGTGTGTGTGTGTGTGTGTGTGTGTGTGTGTGTGTAGGTGTGTGTGTGTGTGTGTGTGTGTGTGTGTGTGTGTGTGTGTGTGTGTGTGTGTAGGTGTGTGTGTGTGTGTGTGTGTGTGTGTGTGTGTGTGTGTGTGTGTGTGTGTGTGTGTTTTCTGTTTGTTTGTTTGTTTGTTTGTTTGTTTTTGGGGGGAGTGAGGGGGAGGGGGGTCAGGGGGGGGGGTATTATTATTTATTATCATCATTATGTTTGCTTGTTGATTTTCTTTGCCCTGAGGTAACCGGATGAAAAAAAGCATGTCCTTGCTTATTCCTCTTCTCTCATTAAAGAAAGAAATAATTCCAAATTCAAATTCTTTCTTTCTTTTGAACTTTCAGACTTGGTTATTCTTGTGCTGTTGTTTTTCAGAGACATTCTCTGTTAATGCGTTAAAAATATTATTCTGTCTCTAGCTCCCATAAACGTTGTCCCTAACAACCTTTGTTAGATTTTGTTTTTAACGATGTCCCCATACCCTCCCTCCCACCCACCCCCCCTCCGTCCCCCCCCCCTCCCCTCTCTCTCTCTCTCGCTCTCTCTCTCTCTGCATGCAAAAAGAAGGGCTTGGTGCATACGAGCTTTTACGTCTCGATGATGATGCTATAGTCTGTAGTGCGCAGACAATAAGAATTAATAATCATAAAAATAATCATGCACGTAGGATTTGGGAAGGTTCATCATGATGCACCGAAACGTATAGAAGGTAAGAAATAAAAAAAAATAATGCATACACACCTCTCGCTACACCTTCGCACAAAGCTTTTCTCTGTTGATCAACGCATGAAGACGGATTCAGCTCAGCCAACCACGCACGTACGCATGCAAGCACGCACGAATGCACGCACATTAGTGACACAGACATACACGATGGTTTTCACAACACAGAAATTGGACTCTGATTTGGATGATTTAGCCACACTCACACATTAAAAATACAAACACAGACATTTACACAGACACACGCATACACAGATACAGACAAAGATAGACAGACAGACAGACAGACAGACAGACACACACACACACACACACACACACACACACACACACACACACAGAGACACACACAAACACACACACGCGCGCGCGCGTGTCTGTCAAAAGGTCAGTCAATGTTTCGTTCACTATCTGTCTCTTTTTGTCTCTGTCTCCCCATTACACACACGTGTGTGTGTGTGTGTGTGTGTGTGTGTGTGTGTGTGTGTGTGTGTATCCGTGCATGTGTGAACGCGCGAGCGTGTAGACACGCAGGCGCTCACCTTCACCGTCTTTTTAAAAAATCTTTTTCTTTTTCTTTTTTTAAATTTGACGGACTGTTTGACCTCTCGCACGACTCCCCCCACTTGACACCTGCATGCCCCCTTCCCCCCCACCTCCACCACGTCCCTCCATCCGCCATCCCCTTCCCCTCCTTCCCCCCCCCCTTTACCCCCCCCCCCTCCTGTCCCCCCCCCCCCCCCCCCCGTCTCCCATCCCCTGCCCTCCCAAGTCGTGCGAAGACAAAGAGGCAATGGCACAGCAGAACAAGTTGTCCTGTTGGGACATCTACTGCTGTGTATGTTCGTGTATGTGTTTTGGTTTTTTCTTCTTTGTTTGTTTGTTTGTTTTGTTGTTTTTTGTTTTTCCACACGTGTGTCTTCGTTGTTTGCTGGGAACATCATCTGTTCTTTTTGGTCCACGTTTCTCTGTGTGTGTGTGTGTGTGTGTGTGTGTGTGTGTGTGTGTGTGTATGTGTGTGTGCGTGCGTGCGTGCGTTCTTTCTTTCTTTCTTTCTTTGTCAGTAGTCTCCCTGTCTGCAGCGCTTTGCCTTCCTGTCAGTCTGTTTGTTTGTCCGTCTCTGCTTATCTGTCTCCAACTGTCTG
>NC_134898.1:35753271-35758271 GCF_041734735.1 Babylonia areolata | reverse complement strand
TGAAAGGTGAAAGCGGGGTCACAGTGACAGCAGCAGGGCACGGAAAGCCACAGAGGTCTGGGACAGAGCGTCTGTCTTGTATCACAAGGTGATGTAAGAGGGTGATGGTGAGGGTGGCACCCAGGTTGGTTTCGGGGTGAGAGTAGGTGGGGGTGAGAGTGGGTGGGGGAAAAGGGCAATGGGGGGGGGGGGGGGGTGCCGTGGGGGTAGAGGGGGGGGGGGGGGGGGGGGGGCGTCATTGTTAGATTCGGGAACTACGTGCCTGCCTGTCTGCCTGCCTGCCTGTCTGCCTGCCTGCCTGCCCGTCTGCCCGTATGTCTGCCTGCCTGTCTGTCTGTCTGCCTGTCTGTCTGCCTGCCCGTATGTCTGTCTGCCTGCCCGTCTGTCTGTCTGTCTGCCTGCCCGTATGTCTGTCTGTCTGCCTGTCTGCCCGTATGTCTGCCTGCCTGACTGCCTGTCTGTCTTCCTGTCTGTCTGTCTGTCTTCTTCTTCTGTCTTCTTCTTAGTTCGTCTTCTTCTTGTTCGACTACTACTACGACGACGGCTACTGCTACTACTACTACTACTACTACTACTGCTGCTGCTGCTACAGCTACTACCACTACTACTACTTTTTTTCATTTGAAACTGACCAGCTGCTAATGCCATTCTTTCCACACTTTCACGCCACATCGGTGACGGTAATGATGATATAAGACGCAGACAGAGCTCATTAATCTGTCAGACTGACACACTGAGCACGTCACTGCAGCGAAACATTTTGGGCCCTGTCCGCAAGTACGTACGTCTCTCATCTCTCATGTAGATATCTGTGACGATCCCAAAATGCGCACCTAGGTATATACTTTCTATTTGTGGACAGGACACGGATGTATTTGTAAGAGCTGGTCCATCGTCTCTCTCTCTCTCTCTCTCTCTCTCTCTCTTTATCTGTGTGTGTGTGTGTGTGTGTTGCTTTCTCTCTCTCTCTCTCTCTCTCTCTCTCTCTCTCTCTCTCTCTCTTTATCTGTGTGTGTGTGTGTGTGTTGCTTTCTCTCTCTCTCTCTCTCTCTCTCTCTCTCTCTCTCTCTCCGTCTCTCTGTCTGTCTGTCTCTTTCACTCGCCAGCTGTCTTGGTGGGTCACACACATTATCTCTCTGTGTTTTTGTCTCTCTCTGTCTGTCTTTCTTTCTCTGTCTGTCTGTCTCTCGTTCGTTCGCTCACCACCTGTCTCGCTAGTTCACTTGCACACACACACACATTATCTCTCTCTCAGTGTGTGTGTGTGTGTGTGTGTGTGTGTGTGTGTGTGTGTGTGTGTGTGTGTGTGTGTGTGTGTGTGTGTGTGTGTGTGTGTAACAACAATGAAAACAATGGCTTATTCAGCTTTTGCAGGCCATCTGGGCCATATGAACAGGAGAAATGCTGGAACATGCCAAAAAGATACAGGTGGGTGAACAAATAAAGCTCACAGCTGAACTGGTCACAGGAGTGACCTGGTAATCTCGTGTGTGTGTGTGTGTGTGTGTGTGTGTGTGTGTCTGTCCGTCTGTCTCTCTGTCTCTCTAATTTCCAGTCTTTCTTTTCTTACTCAGCAGCTGTGTCTAAAATAATGCATTTTTATGGAGAAAAACTTTAACACTTCTCCGGAAACCCGGATGAACCAATTCGTCCATTTCTTCTGTCTGTTTATCTGTCTGTCTTTCTTTCTGTCTGTCAGTCTATCTTTATCTGTCTCTATGTTTCTATCTGTCTCTGTCTCTCCGTCTGTCTGTCTGTCTGTCTCTGTCTGTCTCTCTCTCTCTCTGAATTGAGTTTGACATCTGTGTGGGATGAAGCAAACAGAAAAGGGAAAACAGGTGTCATCCACATTATAAAATCACTCAGGAAACTACCTTCTTCTCCTTCTTCTTTCTCCACTTTTTCCTCCTCCTCCCCCTCCTTCTCCTTCTTCTCCTTCTTCTTCTTTCTCCACTTTTTCCTCCTCTTCCTCCTCCTTCTCCTTCTTCTTTTTTCTCCACTTTTTCCTCCTCCTCCCCCGCCTCCTCCTGTTGTTGTTGTTGTAGTTCAATGTTGTTGTTGATGTTGTTGTTGCTGTTTTTCTTTTTCTTCTTCTCCTTCTTCTTCTTCCTTCTCCACTTTCTCCTCCTCCTCCTCCTCCTCCTCCTCCGCCTCCTCCATTTGTTGCTGTTGTTGCTGTTCTTGTTCTTCTTCTTCTCCTGCTGCTCCTCCTTCTTCTGTTTTGTGGTCAAACCTTTCTTATTGTTCCCACTTCTTCTGAAAACGAGGTGATATGGAAGGAAGAACGTGCATGGGTCTTGACCACATTCTTGGAATTCCGCACATTGCTGTGTCAGCGCCGCCCAGAATCCTGGTACAGGGAAGGTGAGGCAGATACACGACAACCACCACACAAATACCAACTCAGGGCAAGTCGTTTATTCAAGGAGAAACACACACACACACACACACACACACACACACACACACACACACACACACACACACACACACACACACACACACACACACACACACACACACACACACACACACACACCGAGGAGTGATGGTGGAGGGAAGAAGTACACGCCCCTTTGATTTTGTCGAGAGGTTGACACATAATGTTTCACTCTCTGTTTGTGTTTGTCTCTGCCCTCCCCCCGCCCCCCACCTCACACACACACACACACACACACACACACACACACACACACACACACACACACACACACACACACACACCACCCCCACTAACACCCTCACAATATATGCAATTATAAACATGAACTTCATAACTTTACAGAGAAAACAAAACTCCATCAGTCCACAACCCTGAGATAGGACAACTAGACTGGAAAAGATCGGTCCTTGAAAGGACCACGGCCATCATACTGAACAAGATCAGTCCTTGAAAGGACCACAGTCATCATACTGAATATGATCAGTCCTTGAAAGGACCACGGTCATCATACTGAATATGATCAGTCCTTGAAAGGACCACGGTAATCATACTGAACATGATCAGTCCTTGAAAAGACCACAGTCATCATACTGAATAAGATCAGTCCTTGAAAAGACCACGGTCATCATACTGAACAAGATCAGTCCTTGAAAGGACCACAGTCATCATACTGAATATGATCAGTCCTTGAAAGGACCACGGTAATCATACTGAATATGATCAGTCCTTGAAAGGACCACGGTCATCATACTGAACATGATCGATCTCTGAAAGGACCACGGTCATCACACTGAACATGATCGATCTCTGAAAGGACCACGGTAATCATACTGAATATGATCAGTCCTTGAAAGGACCACGGTAATCATACTGAACATGATCAGTCCTTGAAAGGACCACGGTCATACTGAACATGATCAGTCCTTGAAAGGACCACAGTCATCATACTGAACATGATCAGTCCTTGAAAGGACCACGGTCATACTGAACATGATCGATCTCTGAAAGGACCACTGTCATCATACTGAACATGATCAGTCCTTGAAAGGACCACGGTCATCATACTGAACATGATCAGTCCTTGAAAGGGCCACGGTCATACTGAACATGATCAGTCCTTGAAAGGACCACGGTCATCATACTGAACATGATCAGTCCTTGAAAGGACCACGGTCATCATACTGAACATGATCAGTCCTTGAAAGGACCACGGTCATACTGAGCATGATCAGTCCTTGAAAGGACCACGGTCATCATATTGAACATGACTTTGAATATTGGTTACAAATATGTTATAGTAATTATAGCAATAGGGGAGTAAAACCAGATGTGATTTAAAACAAACGGTGAACCTTGTAAAAATGAATGTTTGTTTTCAGTGGAAGAATATCAATAACTTTGTAATCAGATACTGGCTAATGAGTGTTTTGAGTAAAAGAATCAGTTTTATCGCTAGTCAATGCAGACGTACTAGAAAGTTCATAAGGTTCTCATTGCTGACTCCCGCAAAGCTGAAACCAAATTGTTGCGGAATTCAGTATGAGCATTAGGAAACAGCTTTCGACAATAAGGATTCAAACATTGTTCAGTTATAGGCAGTTGATTTTTTTTTTCTTCTCATAACAACGAAATAGGATGTGACTATGACAACTAAGACAGTTTATTGTCAATTATTACGCCAAAGATTTTGTTATAGTCTGCTTCAACCATTTCTTCATTCGTAACAAATGGGCGAACATTTTAAAGAGTTACTTTGACATTAGCGCCCTGTATAATAATAATAATAATAATAATAATAATAATAATAATTATTATTATTATTATTATTATTATTATTATTATTTATTATTATTATTATTATTATTATTATTATTATTATTATTATTATTATTATTATATTTATTATTATTATTATTATTATTATTATTATTATTATTATTATATTTATTATTATTATTATTATTATTATTATTATTATTATTATTATTGTCTTTTTCCATAATATAGGGACTCGGGTGGTTTAGTTCGGACCATTCGTTCAGTTGACCAATATTTTCCTGACGTGTGACAGGCAAATGACAGTCACAAGCATTCCGCATGCTGTCTTCAGAGATATAAATGGTGGTATCATCAGCAAGCATTCCGCATAGTGCCTTCAGAGATATAAATGGTGGTATCATCAGCAAGCATTCCGCATGCTGTCTTCAGAGATATAAATGGTGGTATCATCAGAAAGCATTCCGCATAGTGCCTTTAGAGATATAAATGGTGGTATCATCAGCAAGCATTCCGCATAGTGCCTTTAGTGATATAAATGGTGGTATCATCAGAAAGCAGTCCGCATAGTGCCTTTAGAGATATAATTGGTGGTATCATCAGCAAGCATTCCGCATAGTGCCTTTAGTGATATAATTGGTGGTATCATCAGAAAGCATTCCGCATAGTGCCTTTAGAGATATAAATGGTGGTATCATCAACAAGCATTTCGTATGCTGCCTTCAGAGATATAATTGGTGGTATCATCAGAAAGCATTCCGCATAGTGCCTTTAGAGATAT
>NC_134898.1:35705771-35748271 GCF_041734735.1 Babylonia areolata | reverse complement strand
AACGTTATGATGTCAGTTATCATAATAATCAATCATGTTGTTGTGACACCGTGTATTATCGTTGTGACACAAACACAGCACTCCTTTTCGACCAGAAAATGCCGTGTAGAGCAGAGAGACGAAATGTATGACAGTCAGCTGTGTCTATGACCATCAGAACAGCAGAGGAGGCAACTGTCCCCACTATCTCGGCCAAGAGAGTTTTAGGACGGTTCCCAAAGGCCATCAAGCCCCCAAAGCTGCAGCACTAAGAGCCAGCGCAATCTTGCCTCCTAGTTTGAGAGTCATAGTCCTTCACAAAAGACTAAGCTGTAAATGACTTCCCACTGTAACGGGGAAACGGTTGATGATACAGCTCTCACTTTGCTGTTGGCCCCACTGTAAGCTTATGCCAATCTGTGGTATAAACTGAGCACTGAGAGAGACGATATTCAACCTATACAGTACAGCACAGTACAATACAGTGCACTACAATAAAGTACATTGTAATACAGTGCACTAGCTACACTACACTACACAACATCCTTTTGAATCCAACTGGAAATCATGTCTGCAACAAAAGGCTCATCAGTCAGACCACACTGTCAACAAAAGGCTCCTCAGTCAGACCACACAGTCAACCAAAGGCTCCTCAGTCAGACCACACAGTCAACCAAAGGCTCCTCAGTCAGACCACACAGTCAACCAAAGGCTCATCAGTCAGACCACACAGTCAACCAAAGGCTCATCAGTCAGACCACACAGTCAACAAAAGGCTCCTCATTCAGACCACACAGTCAACAAAAGGCTCCTCAGTCAGACCACACCGTCAACAAAAGGCTCCTCAGTCAGACCACACAGTCAACAAAAGGCTCCTCATCCGGACCACACAGTCAACAAAAGGCTCCTCATTCAGACCACACAGTCACCAAAAGGCTCATCCGTCAGACCACACCGTCAACAAAAGGCTCCTCATTCAGACCACACAGACAACAAAAGGCTCCTCATTCAGACCACACAGTCAACAAAAGTCTCCTCATTCAGACCACACAGTCAACAAAAGGCTCCTCATTCAGACCACACAGTCAACAAAAGGCTCATCAGTCAGACTACACAGTCAACAAAAGGCTCATCTGTCAGACCACACAGTCAACAAAAGGCTCATCAGTCAGACCACACAGTCAACAAAAGGCTCATCAGTGAGACAACACAATCAACAAAAGGCTCATCAGTCAGACCACACCGTCAACAAAAGGCTCATCAGTCAGACCACACAGTCAACAAAAGGCTCCTCAGTCAGACCACACAGTCAACAAAAGGCTCCTCAGTCAGACCACACAGTCAACAAAAGGCTCATCAGTTAGACCACACAATCAACAAAAGGCTCATCAGTGAGACCACACAATCAACAAAAGGCTCATCAGTGAGACCACACAATCAACAAAAGGCTCATCAGTCAGACCACAAAGTCAACAAAAGGCTCCTCAGTCAGACCACACAGTCAACAAAAGGCTCCTCAGTCAGACCACACAGTCAACAAAAGGCTCATCAGTCAGACCACACAGTCAACAAAAGGCTCATCAGTCAGACCACACAGTCAACAAAAGGCTCATCAGTCAGACCACACAGTCAACAAAAGGCTCATCAGTCAGACCACACAGTCAACAAAAGGCTCCTCAGTCAGACCACACAGTCAACAAAAGGCTCCTCAGTCAGACCACACAGTCAACAAAAGGCTCCTCATTCAGACCACACCGTCAACAAAAAGCTCATCAGTCAGACCACACAGTCAACAAAAGGATCATCAGTCAGGCCACACAGTCTCTCATCCCACAATGGGTAGCGACGCACCCATGAACACGACTATGGTTGAACTAAAAGGTCAAAAAGTAAATTATTTTTAATGCCGAACACAAACATGAAAGTAATAAATCACAGCAACTTGATTTGTCGCACAATGAAGGGGATATTTTCTAGAAAAAACACGTATTTCAAGAAACATTATTCTAGATTCTTTAAAATAAAAATGGCAACTAATTACGATTTTCTGAAATTGCAGGTTCAGAACGAAAGACATGGCATATAGTTCTTCGGTATGTTTGGTACGACTAGAAGTCCAAATGCACGCGAGACACACACACACACACACACACACACACACACACACACACACACACAGATACACACACACACACACACACACACACACACACACAGATACACACACACACACACACACACAAAAATATGGAGAGAGAGAGAGAGAGAGAGAGTGAGGGGCGATAAAGGGAGACAGAATAAGAGACAGTAAGAGGAGAGAGACAGAGACACACAGACACTCTTACAGACACACAGACATATCATATATATATATATATATATATATATATATATATATATATATATATATACGGACGCACGCAAGCAAGCACGCACGCACACACACATATATCTACACACACACACTCTCTCTTTCCCCCCTCTCTCTCTCTCGCGCGCACGCACGCACGCACGCACGCACGCACACACACACACACACACACACACACACACACACACACACAGTTCCTCGCGCATATGTATACACGAACCATTGACAGCAAGGATGAAATGCAGTTTGGGACTGAAGTGTACAGAGAAAATGATCAGTATTTCTTCAGTGGATGATCCTTCAGGAAGGATTGGATAGTGCTGTGGAACCGCATTGTCTGAAGAATTGACAGGACGGGCAGGGAGTGCATTCTTCAGTCAATGGATGTAACTGGCATTTTGGTGTGTGTGTGTGTGTGTGTGTGTGTGTGTGTGTGTGTGTGTGTGTGTGTGTGTGTGTGTGTGTGTGTGTGTGTGTGTGTGTGTGTGTGTGTTTATGTGAGGGACAGACAGACACACAGACAAACAGACACTACTGACAGTCGTAGACAGAGAAGGAAAGAGAGAGGGGGGTGGGGGGAAGGGGCCTTTAGATATTGGCCTGAAGGTATATTCCAAAAGAATATGATCATGTTTCGACCAGAAGCCATTTTGAGTGCGCCGCCTTTCCTCATCCGAGATAGACAGCCATCAGTCATGTGTCAATTTCTCTGACAGTTCCTCAACCTCGCCCTTTAGACTACTTTCTTCATGGGTACTGTCCGAACCATGATGGATTGTACTGTGTGTGTGTGTGTGTGTGTGTGTGTGTGTGTGTGTGTGTGTGTGTGTGTGTGTGTGTGTGTGTGTAGTGTTATGTTGTGTGTGTGTGTGTGTGTGTGTGTGTGTGTGTGTGTGTGTCTGTCTGTCTGCGCGCACTCGAGCTCGGTCAGAGACATGATGTTTCTTTCTCAGAAATAATAAGCGACAGAAATACCAATAGTAATACAGACAGCCTATATTTTTTCCCTCCTGGTCTTTCCTGGTTCGGTTTTTAAGATAATCTTCCCAAATAACGAATGGTCAGATATCGAAAACGTCTGTTTTCCATGAAGATCTGACGATGAGCACTTTATCCTTTATTTACATTGTCTCGCTGAAATCTTTTAAGTCTGCTCTGAAAACACGTCTTTTCCAACAGCAGTGACAGCAGGTGCTTCTTTTTTTTTTCTTTTTTGTTGTTGTTGTTGTTGTTGTTGTTGTCCCTGATCTTGGTGTGATTGGTTTTGGGTGCATGTTTTGTTGTGAAGAGGCTGTTTGCCGTGCGTGTGGCGGGGTGCTGTTTAGTGTCCGTGCGTTTATGTATGTGAGTGTGTGTGCGTGCCTAAATGCGTGATGCAGGGATAAGTTTTCTGGAGGGCGCCATGGGTGGGTGGGTGGTTTCCAGTGTTCAGTTGCGTGAGTGTTTACTGGCACGTGCTTCCGTGTGTGTGTGGGGGGGGGGAGGTGCGGGTGGAGAGGAGTATTGATGGGGAGGCGTGGTCTGACGAACGAAATGTAAAGCGCTTTGAGCAGTTCTGGAGAAACGCGCAATATAAATGCCAGTTACTATTATCATTATTGTTACTTTGCTTACTTTTGTTATGCATACAGCAGTGTGCAAAGTGTAGGCCTTTCCCGCTCGCTTTGTGTTCAGGATATGTCTCCGAATACTTCGTTCGGAGTTTACAACCTCGGCTGGCGACCCTGCCACATTGATGCGAGTTAACGGAGACAATATAAAGAAAACAGGTTTTGGGTTTTTTTTGTGTGTTTTTTTCACTCCAAATTGACTCTCGTGGACACTGTCGGAAACACTGTAGAAGTGAATTCCCTTTGCTTGTGGTTTATGCAAATGTAGGAACGTGGAAACCGTGATGATGAAACAATTTTTCGACGCCAGGGCACCATTCGGGCACTGGGCTCAGTGACTACACTACGAGCTCAATGCTCACAATGCTCAATACTGTCTTCGACCCTGAATTACATTCAATCATGTGACTGCAAAGCAGAAGAGAAATGGAAAAGTAGACTCAAGGAAAGGGATGATGCTGATGTTTAAAACTGTATGGCGACTTCAATCGTGTGTGTGTCTGTGCTATTGTGTTTCGTGTGTGTGTGTGTGTGTGTGTGTGTGTGTGTGGTAGAGGAGGAGGAGGAGGAGGAGAAGAAGAAGAAAGAAGGAGGAGGAGGTGGAGGAGGAGAAGAAGAAGAAAGAAGGAGGAGGAGGTGGAGGAGGAGGAGGAGAAGAAGAAAGAAGAAGAAGGAGGAGGTGGAGGAGGAGAAGAAGAAGAAAGAAGGAGGAGGAGGTGGAGGAGGAGGAGGGGAAGAAGAAAGCAGGAGGAGGAGGAGGAGGTGGAGGAGGAGAAGAAGAAGAAAGGAGGAGGAGGAGGTGGAGGAGGAGGAGGAGAAGAAGAAAGGAGGAGGAGGAGGTGGAGGAGGAGAAGAAGAAGAAAGGAGGAGGAGGTGGTGGTGGAGGAGGAGGAGAAGAAGAAGAAGAAGGAGGAGGAGGAGAACAACAAGAAGAAGAAAAAGAAGAAGAAGAACAAGAAAAAGGAGGAGGAGGAGAAGAAGAAGAAGAAAAAGAAGAAGAAGAAAGAAGAAGCAGGAGGAGGAGGAGGAGAAGAAGAAGAATGAGGAGGAGGAGGAGGAGAAGAAGAAGGAAGAGGAGAAGAAGAAGAATGAGGAGGAGGAGGAGGAGAAGAAGGGGGAGTAGGAGGAGGAGGAGGAGAAGGAGAAGAAGGAGGAGGAGAAGGAGGAGGAGGAGAAGAAGGAGGAGGAGGAGGAGAAGAAGAAGGAGGAGGAGGAGGAGAAGAAGGGCATAAGACACATATGCTACACACCTAGACAGGCACTACTATTGTTCAGTTAAAGCTGGTGTGGAGAGATAAGACTTAAGTCTGCATGCAAGGCTTTGGCTCTTTATTATTATTATTATTATTATTATTATTATCATCATCATAATGATGATTATTATTATCATTATTTAAAAAAAAAACTGGTGTGGAGAAGCTAAGACTTAAGTCTGCAGGCAAGGTTTTAGCTCTTTATCATCATCATCATCTTCGTTATTATTATTATCATTATTATTATCTTCCTCATCAGCATCATTAATTTCTAGAGCGTGTTCTGAGAAAGCATTACGCGCTATACGATGACACCGCAGTGAATATTTTACAATGGGCATGTGTGCTTATAGTCAGCCGATCACACAGGGCCACATCAAGAATGTTCATCTAAAACTTTATTTTTAAACAAATCAGCCACGTTAAGCAAAAACATTTGTCACAAATAAATTAAGATAAAATAAAACAGCCCTGCAAAACAACACAGTTCATGACATAATTATCATTTGAAGCATTAAGCTCCCCAAAACAAATAGGAATAGGCCGTTCTGAGAATGTCAGCCCTTTCGTATGATTCATCATCCAAATATTAGATAAACTCCTAAAATAAAAAAAAAGGGGACAAAAAACTCTCCGAAGTCACACAAAAATACAAAAACATGTCGTAGGGGCAAATGAGACACTGCAGAATGGACAGTCAGTGCCCATTCCAGTGTGCACATCACTACCGAATTGCCAGAGCAAAACAGCTCAGATTGTGCATCAAAGACTGTGGGAAAGAGAGAGAAAATAGTATCAAGTCTTGCCGAAAAAAGACAGGAGGATGGGCTAGGAAGGCAGAAAAAGCAGACAACAATAATAGGAAGCGGGAATAAAAGGCAAAAACAAAGAGAGCTGGAACACAGGAAATTTCTAGCACAGAATTCCAGAAAATGGGGATGCTATTTGTACTGACAGACTCTGGCATTTCACGGAAGTCTGTATTGGAAAAACAAGGACAGTTTGAAAACTGAAAACCGACATCTTGTTTTAAAACTTAAAACCGACATCTGTTCGCGAGGAAATGTGTATAAATTGGCAAAATCATGCCCACTGGACAACACCAGAAGAAAAAAACTAGGAGCTAGAAACAGAAAATTAAATGTGGAGACTGGCACACCACGAATGCTCTGAAAATATACAAACTTGAACTACACTTTGAATCAACCTATACAAAATAATGGAACGAAAAACACACGAAACTTTGTGCAACAATGTGATTATCAATCACCTAATGATCATAAAGCTGTGAGAAAAAAAAATCACCTCATAAATGAAATCGAGATTGTAATTTTGAAGTAAAGAATACACTGAAAAACAACTAGAACTAACAGCACACATAAGAATGTGAAAACTGCAACAAAGTGCTGATTAAATTCAGTTGGAGAACACGTAAAAGGTCAAGTTAAAGGTCCCCCAGCGTTTACGGTCACCGGGGAAGTGAACTCGTATCCACTGTGTCTAAGACTCAGAACTGGAAGGCGGGGTCCAATCCTCTCCTTCCGCCTTGTAGCCTTCCCCAAACGGAAGTCAGGTAACCCATTTACACCTGGGTGGAGTGAGGAAAAGCGGAGGACACAACACCATAAGAATAAGAATAAGAATAACTTTATTATCTCCAACTGGAGAAATTTGCTCAGGTGCATTATCACAACAAAGACAAGTAAACAACATGGGGGCCATAACTGTAAAAGTCAACAACAGCTTTTACGAATATTACGAAGACACAAATGTAAAATATATATATATATATATATATATATATATATATATATATCACATACACCGTAGTCAGGCAGTCCGAGGCTGTATACAGCAACGTTCTGGCAACTCCTGCGACGGCACTGGAACCATGTGTATCGGCGCTGGGACTATACGGCGTAGGGGCGCGTCCCCCGGGTGGCGGATGGGGAAGCCCTCCCTTTGGGGGTTGCACCAAATGATATGAATTAAGGTGCCGTGGACCCACATAGTCTAGGAGAAGGACAACTCTGATTTCAAACCCGGGCAGATGGAGTCCGTTAGCCTCAGCAGGCAGTCCTTCCAAGAGAAGGAAAACTCCCAAGAGAAAACCCGGCCAACTGTAAACCGTTACCAGAACAAATCACCGAAGACGGCGCCACAGTGGCCTCTCTAAGGGGCGTGATCTAGTCAAAACCAGCTGTGCACGCACTCTACGACACATGACTACGCAGACAACAAACATAAAATAAGCTTGGAAATTAAAAAAAAAAAAAAAAAAAAAAAAGGTATACGAGCGGGATCGAAACCTGCATATTTAGTTCCGAAGCAAGCATACTAATCCCCACGGCTGCGGCACATCTGACGTGTTTGTTGACGTTTTCTTCTTCATGCGATAAATAGTGACTGAAGTGGACGTGCCGTTTAAATTATGTTTTTTGTGTGTTTTATCATATCTCGATTATTCTTTTATTCCGGCAGTAAAGGAGACTTTGCTGTCCCTCCAAGCATAAAGCAACACATGGTAGATCTCTAGATCTGTACGAACCAGTCGAGGCCTAGCTTTCAACGAGCTGAAAGAAACAATGATTCAATTTTTCTTTTATGTTCGTTCCAGTTAATTCAGTGTCCAATTTAGAACATTTCTATGCAGTAAACACGTCGATGGTGTAGTTAGTATTACTGTATGTGTTCTGTCCGGATTTTGTATTTCTTTCCTTTTAATTGTGAACACGAAAAATGAGGTCATGTCTTCGAATGCAACCTATCTGCTGCTAGTGAGCCAAACTCAGTGGGAAACGGATTTTAGAGTTTTCGGATTTCGGAAAAAACCTCAACGAAATAAACCGTTAATGATTCGGAAAAAAAACACAGCTTAATTCGGGAGACCTACAATCTGTTATTGGTATTACTGTGAAGATTTTTTCATACTATTTTAAAGTTAAATTTGGTATTGAAAGACAAAGTATTTCCAGAGAAAATGGCAATGTTAAAGTTTACCACGGACACACAGTCACACACAAACAACCAAACACCGGGTCAAAACATAGACTCACTTTGTTTACACAAGTGAGTAAAAAACAACAACAACAAAAAAACAAAACAAAAAAAAACAACAACTGCAAGCAGGAAAAAATACAAAAAGAGAGAAAAACAAAAACAACAAACAAATAAAGGGTGGCGCTTTCAGTGTAGCGACGCGCGCTCCCTGGGGTGAGCAGCCCGAATTTCACACAGAGAAATCTGTTATGACACCACCTCCCCCCCCCCCCCCCGCCCCCCCCCCCCCCCAAGAAAAAAAAAGAGTAAAGAAAAAGAGTCAGTCCCAGCCAGGCGCAGTGAAGCCCTTCCAGCATGTCTTGTCCCCTCAGCTACACTCCAATCTCATCATCCGTGGCTGAGCTGAGTAGTGAAGGACGAGGCAGCTAGCTCAGGTTGTTGGCAGCGTCAGTCACGTCCCCGCCCTGGTCGTCTTCAGGGTCTTCGGGCTGTCCGCCTCCCTCAGCCAGGGCCTGCTCATCCTCGGGGTTCTCCGGCTCCACGTCCCACTCCAGGTGGTCGTCTGGGCCCAACAAGGGCTCGCTGTGGCGCAGGAGGTCCTCCTCAGTGATTTCGGGGACATGCAAAGGCCTGACTCCACTTTTCGATTTGTTTGGTCCCATTGCCGTCATCCACCAGAAAATGTCTGATGGGGATGACGGGAAACTCCACATTGTCGTCCACGGAGCGTACAAGGATGCCCCAGTAGCGTCCACATCTTTTGCAGTGGATTTTGCCCGTCCTGGGAATTTTCTTGTCGTAGTGTTTGTCTTCTGTAGGATCGTTTTCCCTTCGATCATATCTGCGGAGAGAGAGATTCAAATAGTTAGAGGAATATTGGATGGCGTTGTGGTTTGATACATGCTGTACGGGGATACTGATCATACTGCAAGGTCGCCGTATATTATTTCATGATATGCGCATTTTCATTATCGGTTTAGAATAATCTTTATTCTGTAAACCTATTAAACATGTACACACTTCTTCTTCTTCGACTTAAAGAAAGCGTTTGGTCTTGTTGATCACAAAATATTACTTAAAAAACTGTCATTGTATCTCAGAGACCCCACATCGCTGTCCTTTTTCGAATCATTTCTTACAGACAGAACACAACATGTGTTTACCAGTGATAACACTTCTTCCACTGAAGCAATTCAAAGTGGAGTTCCTCAGGGATCCGTTCTTAGACCACTTCTATTCTGCATATTCATCAGTGACCTTCCTTTTGCTGTATCAGATCCAAGAGTCTCGTGTGATCTTTTCGCAGATGACACTTCCCTTCATTCCAGTGCTGTCAGCGTTTCTTTTGTTCAATATACTCTTCAGACGGGCATAAATGATGTTTCTAAATGGTGCAAATCCAATTCTATGGCGCTTCATTCCCCCAAAACGAAGAGTATGATTCTTGCACCAAGACAAAAGCATAAAAGAATCCACTTGTCCTCACTTTGAATGTCGATGACAACTCCATTGAACAAGTCCACGAACACCATGTCTTGGGAGTCATAATAGATGATGAACTGAAATGGCAATCACACATTAACTCTCTCTGCAAAAGGTTGGCACGCAGTCTTTTTTTTTACTTAATCAGCTCAAGCCTTACATAGGACAGTGATGTTCGCAAAATGTTCTTCCATGCTCACTGTCTTTCTCGCATTAATTACGCATGTATAGTCTGGAGCTGTGCTGCAGAAGGTCATCTTAAAAAGCCAAATTCCCTTCACAAGAGAGCAGCCAAAATAATTTTACCACATCCTTCATTGTCAGCTTTTGAAAAACAAGCCAGATTAAACATCCTTTCATTGCAAAAAGCAGTTAGTATTCAACAAAGCGTTACTTTTGTACAAAGTGCACAATAACTGGGCACCACAATATCTACATTTGCTTACCCGAGCCCCATGCTGATACGGCTCGAACAAGTACATTTTACCACGCACCCGCATTGATATGTTCAAAACAAGTTTTGCATTTTCAGGTGCATCCCTATGGAACTCACTCCCTGTACACATGCAACCCGAGCAGTTCTCTATCTACTTTCAAGTCACATCTCCATACATATCTCCAATCCTTCCCACCATAAATGACTCAGATATGGAAGCGACCGTTGGTAGAAACAATGAGGGCATTTATAAGGACCTATTGGATCCGTTTTTAATCTTTCTCCTTGTTCTTGTTTTCGTCGTGTTCTTATTATGTCCTATTTTCTTTTCATTCACTTTGTTTGGTTTGCTTGTTTCATTTTATTCATTTTGTGTGCATGCATTAATTTATTCATTTCATTCCATCGAGATGGTGACAATAGTTGTTGTATAAGTGATACTGGTGATGGTAGTAGTCATTTTAGTATAAATTACAACTGTCGTAGGTGGATTTGATGATAACAACAATGTGGCTTCATTCATCCGGTTGTCGATAATGATGACATATTTCTCTTCCCCTTCCCTTCCCCCCAACCCACCCTCTCTCTCTCTCTCTCTCTCATCCATCTGTCAATCTGTGTGTGTGCGTATGTGTGTGTGTGTGTGTGTGTGTGCGTGTGCATGTGTCTGTTCTTTATCGTATTCTTTCTGCGGACTTTTTTGTTTTTTGTTTTGTTTTGTTTTTATTCTCTCTTTCTCCCCTTTTCATTAAATATATGTGCTGTTGTAACTGATGTAGATTAGCAAGGACAGTTTGGAAGAATGGGCCATGCCTAAAATCTTAATCTTTGAATTAAAAACGTTTTGAGTTCTTCTGCATTCGAGGGCTGCAACTCCCACGTTGACTCGTATGTACACGAGTGGCCTTTTCCGTGTATGACCGTTTTTAACCCCGCCATGTAGGGGGCCCTACTCCGCTTTGGGGTGTGTGCATGCTGGACATGTTCTTGTTTCCATAACACCACCGAACGCTGACATGGATTACAGGATCTTTTACGTGCGTATTAGATCTTCTGCTTGCGTTTACACACGAAGGGGGTTCAGGCACTAGCAGGTCTGCACATAATTACGTTGACATGGGAGATCGGAAAAATCTCCACCCTTTACCCACCAGGCGCCGTGACCGAGGTTCGAACCCGGGACCCTCAAATTGAAAGTCCGACGCTTTAACCACTCGTTTATTGCGCCCGCCATGTACACACAAACAGCAGAACAGCATCCAGCCAACAGCTTACAGCATACTCAGGTACGTGGTTAACCTTTTTTGTTTGTTTTATTTGTTTTGTTTTGTTTTGTTTTGTTGACGGCTGTGAATATTGCAAAAGTGCAGTCATGCCAGAATGAAATGTTTTTCGGTTGCAGTCCATGGACTATTACTGACGTCAATGTTTCCTTCTTTGAGCAGTCATCACTATAATTATACTCAAAGGTATGCCAGAAAAAATAAACACGAGCTTTGTCACACGCACTGTTCGCAACATGGTACAGAAAAGAAAGAAAAAAACACTTGAAAAACTCTGCTAAATATCAGCAGGTCTTTATATCATTTTTTTTTTCCTGAACATCATTGTCGCCAGCCCCCCCCCCCCCCCCCCACCCCCCTCAAAGGCTAAGAACCGCTGAAAATGGAGCGCGGGCTGTCCCATACGTCCAACGTCATACGTCTAAGCCAGTATATTATGACAGCCGTGTCTGACAAAGACAGCACCGCGACAGCATAGGAAGCAAATGCCGTTCTGAATAACTCGGCTGGAATTTGATTTTACAGTGGAGAGTGTTTTACCCAAGTTACATCCCCCCTCTGTCGGCCAAGAGAGGGTTTTCTTTTAGGACAGTCGGTGTTGGGATGGTTCCCCAAAAGGGACAGCTAGTCCCCGATAAGGCTGCAGCAATAAGAGCCTGTGCAATCTTGCGCCCCTCCACCCCCCACGCCCACCCCCTAATTCGAGAGCTACAGTCCTTCACGCAAAAGAGTCTGTAGCTGTAAACTAGTTCCAATTCTCAGTGGATAAACTTTTGATCATACAGCTCTTGGCCGACAGAGTGGGGATGTAAATTGGGTAAAACACTCACCACTGTAAAATCAAATTCCAGCCGAGTTATTCAAAATCTGATAGGAGCCGAGCAAAAGACTTTACAACTACTACTACTACTACTACTACTACTACTACTAATGATAATAATAATAATAACAATTATGATAAATGAATGAATATCAATAATGATAATAATAATATTATTATGATTATGACTATTCTTATTATAACATATCGTTATCATCATTCTTAATATTAATGAATTTATTATTATTATTACTATTATCATCATCATCATCATTATAGCGCTGTATCTTGTGCAGAGACAAGTCAAAGCGCTTTCACACCAGTCATTCACACGCATGCATAACTCTAAAACTGGAGAAACTGAAAGGCAATGATGAGGCAGGGGAGGGAGGCTGTCTTGGGAAGAGGTGGGTTTTAACAAGGATGAGGCAGGGGAGGGAGGCTATATTGGGAAGAGGTGGGTTTTAACAAGGATGAGGCAGGGGAGGGAGGCTGTCTTGGGAAGAGGTGGGTTTTAACAAGGATGAGGCAGGGGAGGGAGGCTGTCTTGGGAAGAGGTGGGTTTTAACAAGGATGAGGCAGGGGAGGGAGGCTGTCTTGGGAAGAGGTGGGTTTTAACAAGGATGAGGCAGGGGAGGGAGGCTGTCTTGGGAAGAGGTGGGTTTTAACAAGGATGAGGCAGGGGAGGGAGGCTATCTTGGGAAGAGGTGGATTTTAACAAGGATGAGGCAGGGGAGGGAGGCTATCTTGGGAAGAGGTGGATTTTAACAAGGCCAGATTTGAAGGAGCTGATCAGCACGGGGTAGCACCTACTTGGTACAGAACTCGGCGCCAATCACCACGCGGTTGGTTCTCCGCAGGATGCGGATGTCTGCAGAAGTGCAAGCCGGCACAAGGCACATGCCACACATCAGTCGGTACATCCCGGGCTGAAGGCACTGCTCCAGTCGTTTCCTTTCTGCCACGTCCTGACACAGTCACCCCAAACATTGGAACCAGTCTATCTATCTATTTGTCTATCTATTTATCTGTCTGTCTGTCTGTCTGTATGTCTACCTAACTGTCTGTCTGTCTATCTACCTATCTGTCTGTTTGTCTGTCTACCTATCTGTCTGTCTGTCTGTCTATCTACTATCTATCTGTCCGTCTGTCTATCTAACTGTCTGTCTCTCTGTGTATCTATTTATTTATCTATATACATATACGTGCATATGTAATGGATATTACCTACATGGCGCAAACTCCCCATTTCACGGGGTTCTAAGCGCCTATATGAAACAACACACACACACACACACACACACACACACACACACATATATATATATATATATATATTACATATATTATACATCTATATAGGTCGTTGACGTCCCCGCTCTGGTCGTCTTTCTGGTCGTCTTTAGGGTCGTCTGGCTGGCCGTCTTCCCCAGCCAGGAACTGCATTTTATTGTATTGTATTACTCTTATGTCACAACAGATTTCTCTGTGTGAAATTTGGGCTGCTCTCCCCAGGGAGAGTGCGTCGCTACACTGAAATCACCACCCATTTTTTTGTATTTTGTTCCTGCCTGCAGTTTTTTTTAAAATTTGTTTTCCTATCGAAGTGCCTTTTTTCTACAGAATTTCGCCAGGGACAACCCTCTTGTTGCTGTGGGTTCTTTTACGTGCGCTAAGTGCATGCTGCACACGGCACCTCGGTTTATCGTCTCATATATATATATATATATATATATATATATATATATGTTTCGTATGTGTCATTGTAATTGTTAATGCAAACAGTGCAGCATATTCCATAAGAAGCTCCAATAAAACTAGTATATAAGTGTCTCTCTTAATTGAAATGCTTTATAAAGAAACAAAGCAAAACTACGTATAGTGTTTTCATCCACCGATGATATCAATAAACACAGACGAAAAACATACGGATATGCATAATATTTTTTAGGAATGACCTGGATTCGTAGGTCAGTAAGGATAGGACATTTCAAAACAAAATGGACTTCATCCTCTCTGGATTCTCTGCACGAAGGACACATTAAGTCAGAATGACAAATGGATTTAAAACGATATCTATGTATGTTTAATTCAGAAATACCAAATCTGAATCCAGTGAGAATAAGTCGTATGTGTCTGTTCAAATCAATCAAAAGGTATCGCTTCACTATGAGATTAGAAATATAAACTCGATACATGTCAAACCTGTCGCTCGATTGGATATGGCTTTCCCACTCCTGCCACCTACAGTCTATCAATCGTTGTCGAACAATTTGTACAAATCTAGTTTCATCACCAACCCCTTGAAATTCCTAAGCATACCCAACCCCAAGTTTACATAAACACACTCGAATTTTCGATACCCAATTTCTTTTCCCTCTTGAATCTAAATCATTTCGCATAATATAAGATTTCCTTGGCAGTCGATTATTACTCATTTTTAATAATTTCAACCAATAATGAATGCATCTAATGGCAGAGTTAATATAAATTGGGTACCTATCAGTTTCTGCATAATAAGTCATTTGGTGTTCTCATTTCAACCCTATAAACTTTTTGAGCCCAAATAAATGAACAGGTTCACAATGCATTCCAGCTTTTCTATCTAATCCCCACAATTCTGAACAATATAATACAATAGGTTGTATCTGGATATCAAATATTTAAAAGAGGTCAAGAGTTATTATTCAGCAAAGTTTCTTCATAGCATGAAACAATGCATTCTTTGCTCTGCTATCTAAATCCTTACATGCAGCTACAAAACTCAAACGCGTAGAGAAAAATATTCCGAAATATTCATATACATTTACGACAGGCATCACAATACCATCATAAACCCACCTTTCCCTCGCTGCCAAATAACCCCCTTTCATGAAAACAACAATTTTACTCTTCTCCATATTAACCCGTAGCTGTGACTGATAAGCTAATTTTTTTCAAATTATTCATTTTGTGTCTGGAGGCTAACAACTGTCTCAGAGAGCAATAAAATGTCATCAGCGAGTAGTAAAATAAACAATCCCATTGGATCAGTTGTGAATCTAGCACCTTGTCTGTCATCTCTACCGCTAATTCGGTTATAAATAATGAAAACAAAACAGGACTACGTACATCTCCCTGTTTGACACCTCTTGTACAACATATACAATAAGTAAGCTCGTCGCCACATGTTATTCTTGTTTTAACAACACTATACATACTCTTAGTACAAATAAATAGTTTTCCACTAACTCCATTTTTGATAAGAATGGGCCATAATAAATTTCGATTAATTGAGTCAAATGCCTCTTCAAAGTCAATAAAAGCTACATAAAGTTTACGATTACATGAAAATTGTTTCTGTATTAGAGCAAAATGAGTAGACATGTGGGCAATTGTTGAGCAACCTCGTTTAAACCCAGCTTGATGTTCTCCAGTTATGTTGTTATATTCTACATATTAGCTCATCTGGAACAAAATAGTTTACTTAATTCTCACCAGTCAGCTTATAGACGTGGTCATAGTTGCGAAACGGCCCTTCTTAGAATAGTGAACGATTTGCTTTCTGGTTTTGATGAGGATAAGATATCTGTTCTCGCTCTCTTAGACTTGTCAGCAGCTTTAGACACTATCGACCACTCTATCCTCCTGAACAGACTTAAAACTTCCTTTGGTATTCGTGACACTGCACTAGCATGGATCACGTCTTACGTCAGATCGTACACAGAAAGTGTGTGTAAAAGGTAGATACTCTAGAGTATCTGCCTTAAAATATGGTGTCCCACAGGGGTCTGACCTAGGTCCTGTTCTTTTCGTGTTGCATGCGGCTCCCATGTCGGATGTCATCAGTCATTATGCGATGTCGAGTGTCATCTTTATCAGTCGGCTTCCATAGCTGAATTTGATGCACTGGTAACTCAAACACGGGAGAGCATTGCTGGCCTAAAGGACTGGATGACTCTCAATAAGCTGGAACTAAATGATGATAAGACTGAATTTATGATAGCCTGTCCAAAGAAGTTTCGTCAACATCCTTCCTTTCCTGACTGTTCTGATCAATAGCACACCTGTTTCACTTTCTCCTTCTGTTCGCAGTCTTGGTGTAATCCTAGACCAGTCTCATTTCCTTCCAACAACACATTTTGAATATCTGTAAAGTTGCCTATTTGAAACTGCGTAGAATCAGTTCTGTCTACCACTATCTCTCAGCCGATGCAACCAAGACACTTGTATGCGCTCTGGTTCTCTCAAGATTGGATTACTGCAACTCTCTTTTGGCCGGCCTTCCCAAATATCTATTAGACAGACTCCAACGAATTCAGAATAACGCTGCCAGACTGATTTGCAGAGATTCTAAATTTGACCATGTTTTTCCTCTCCTTCAGTCTCTCCACTGGTTGCCTGTTTCTGATCTAATAGACTATAAGCTATCCACTCTGACCTTTTCTGCAGTCAATGGATCTGGCCCTAAGTATCTTTCTGAACCCCTCCATAACTATACTCTGTCTCGCCAGCTCCGTTCTTCCTCTGATACTCGACTTCTCAGGATACCTCACGTCAAAAGTAAGAACTATGGACACATATCGTTTTCTTTTCAATCGCCAAAGACGTGGAACAAGCTCCCTGATAACCTCCGTCATTCTGATCCCCTTGCATCTTTTAAATCTCGTCTCAAAACTCACCTTTTCCCTTAGCAATAAGTTCAATTGTGGCAAGTCCACTTCCTTTGCGTTAGCTGTGCTTGACAATGTGTGTATACATATGTATGTGTACATAACTACATGCATGTATATGAATGTGTAGTGTGTGTGTGTGTGTGTGTGTGTGTGTGTGTGTGTGTGTGTGTGAGCGCGCGCGCGCGCACGTGTGTTTATGTATGTTTGTGCGTGTCTATGTGTGCGTATGTGTTGAGGGTAGCTGTTAGGTACACATGTATGTTAAAATGTATGTATACATAATGTGTGTGTGTGTGTGTGTGTGTGTGTGTGTGTGTGTGTGTGTGTGTGTGTGTGTGTGTGTGTGTGTGTGTGTGTGTGTTTGTGTGTGTGTGAGTGTGTGTTTAGTCACATTTTGGTGTGTATATGTAACATTGACGTAATGTGTAATGTTAACAGAAGTGTTTTTGTAAAGCACCTAGAGCAGATTTCTGGATAGTGTGCTATATAAGTATCCATTATCATTATTATATTCCTGAAGCCTTTGGCTAAGAATAGTGCTATATACTTTGCTAGCTACTAATATCAGAGAGTGAAATGCCTCTATAATTATTGGTGTTATTTACATTGTCTTTTTTTTTTATAAAGTGGAAGAATAATGGATTCACACCACTGTTCAGGAAATACACTTTTATCAAATAAAACATTAAAATTTTTCACAAAAAAGTCTACAATCATTTCACTTGGCCTTTTTAAAAGTTCTTAAATAATACCACCAAGGCCTGCTGCTTTTCTACTTTTCATTTTTCTAAAGGCAAAGAAAACCTCTTCTCGAGACATTGGACGGTTCGTGGCTTCAGTTTCCAGATCTAGAGAGACATAATCAGTGGTATAACTTTATCTAATGAGGTTCTAAAGTGTTCAAACCAGTCATCTACAGATGATATATTTTTAGGTTGTTTCTTTTTAAATGATATTTTATGTACACATTCCCAAAACCGTTTTTGGTCATTAATAGAAATAATCAACTTAGCCAACATATCTTTATTAAACTGTTTTTTCTTCCTGTCTAACATATACTTGTATTCTCTCCTAACTTTCACATACTCATTATTATCATCTTTAACGTTCTACGGTATTTTCCTCAATAACCTACGTATATTTCGTCTGGTATACCTACATTCCTCATCAAACCAACATTGGTTTAAATAATCTTTAATTATTCAACAATGCACATGGTTATAATGCAATGAATAACAAAAGAGCATCAACAAGCTTAAAGCTTATACTGTGCTCACAACGTTGCACTTCAATTTTATCATGACGGCTGATGGACCATATTATCAATTGTATCAAATAACATTCACACATGATAAACAGTAAGTAATGAAATAATGAAATAAAACAAATGAACAAACAGTACATAATATTGTAAAATAATGCTAATATCAATGTTAACATGAGATTAAACTTATTATCACCAGAGTAATCGTCCTGATAGAAGAGAAACATGAAGGAAAAAAAAGAAGAAGAAAATTTAGAAGAGTGGTAACCAACATTCATGATGCTAACTGTTATCTACCCTAATACCTTATTTCATACATGCCGCACACTCACGAATACAATCATTAAACAAGTCAAAGGCTTCATTAACATTAACATCAATCAGTTCAAGAGCTATATGCAATTTATCATGACATTCTACTTCACACAATTTCCTGTAAAATTATTGACCATGTTCATCATTCCATACATTTTTTTTTCTATAATCTGCACATGATTACTTTCTCTGCTTTTAAATTGATGATCAGTTGACAGTATCATACGATATTCAATAGAAAAATGATCAGATTCGTATCGGTCAGCAACGTGTTCACACAGGTCACAAACAAGATCATAAAAGTCATTACATAAAATAAAGTAATCATTGATGCTGCTTCCAATTTCACTTGAGAATAAATAGCGACCTTCCTGGTCACCATTACAGACCCCATTAAAAATAACCAAATTTAAAGCAAGGATTTACCAAATGCATTAATATATGTATCTTGAGAGCAACGGTTAGAAATTACAGAACAACTTTTGAATTTGAGACTCAGCGTTTTCGTTTACTGGCTGAGATGGAGAAAGATAGCAATTCGACCATTTAAATCATCATATTTAATCATATAAACATCTTCCAATTCAAGGAGCAAATCAGTCAAACAATCTTCAAGCACAACAATCCATTGGTCATAATCAAAGTGAACATGGAAAGGGGAACCCTCAAATTATCGCTTATCAATAAGGAAAGCGCATATATTCTCAGACTGAACATTTAATTTTCTTATATTTGGATCAAATTCGTTCCTGAATAAACATATTATCCGCCATGATTTTCTTCGTTGCTTTGTAAATTCAACAGCAGTTTTGTAGTGTGTCGTGTAGCCAGTAAACATATAATTTCCACAGTTATCTTCAAAGGATTCAGTGAGGCATATAAAATCAAAGGATGAAATATAAGCCAAAAAGTCATGAAATATAAACTTCGAACACAAACCATTAACGTTCCACGACAAAAAGGAATATGGGCTTAAATTATCAACAGGAAACAGTTTCACAACAAATTTAGAAATATTATTTTCAGATGTTCTGGTATTCTGTTTAACAATATCAAAAGGAAGGTTTCCGTGTGCTCCCCTTCCATCAACTGCCGAGGCACGAGAAATTACATCACGTGAAAGCCGGTTTAATTCACAATCATATGCATGCTCAACCGAACAGGCAAATTTTTGCTCCAAATCTCCGCGTGAGATTACTGACGAACAGGCTGAGCTAACAGGGGAATGGTCCGGTGTACAACTAGCCTTTCTTCCCTTCTTAAACTCGACCCGGGCGATATCAAGAGAAACAAGGGGCGGGCCAGATACCTATCTTACTTCTCTGAGAGAACTGTGAGGGTCAAGGACAAACTTTCGTCCATCAATAAAGAGATGGTCATAGACCATACGGGCCTGTTTGCCCTCATCCCTCGCTTTCTGTAGATGGGGACCCAGCTTCTGGTTTATCTCACGGATTCTGAACGTGAAGTCCTCCCCAACAAATACCTTAGTCCCCTTCAGCTTTTGTTTTGCTTTCAGAATGCCAGTCTTTTGGTTACAGAAAGAACACCGTGCAATTATAGGGGAATCTGGCTTGGGGTTTAGTTGGTGCATTCTGTGAGTAGGTCCTTTATAACTCCCTCACAATCTTCTCCTTCCCTTTTCAGTATGCCATGAAAAATCAAATTGTTTCTTTTTGACCGACCTTCAAGGTCATCACATTTCTTTTCTAGTTCATCTATTTTTGCATTCAAGTCATTGTTCTGTTTTTCAAGTGCATCATTTTTACGATATAAGTCACTTACTTCGTCTTTAAGGCTACTCACTAGCTCATGCAAAGCATCGTACTCTTGACGTAAGTTGCTCACTCCCTGTTTGATGTCGTCCAGTGTACTGTTCATGGAGCTGTTCATTTAATTCACTTTACTGTTTACAGAACTGTTCGTTTCACTCACGGTTGCCATCACTTCAGCCAGAGAAGGTTCCTTAGCTAAGCGAGTGGAGTGTGAGCTGGAGAGCCGGGTCTGCCGCAAGCTGCCAGAGGACGTCGATGCACCTTGGTCAGGGTTCGGGTTAGGTCCAGGGTTCGTCTCGACATCACCACAACGAAGGAGAAATTCCCCAGTCCCACGACGGAGGCACAGATTGTCCCCCCAGAACAAAAATACAAGGGCCAATCCAAGGATGACACCGCCTTGCCGCGAGCGAACTATCAAGATGGAGATTCGCATTGCTTTTTTCAACACTGACTTTCTCCACAAAAGATGTACATGTACTGGCGTGAAAAGACCACAAGACCCCCTGAAATCCAACTGTGCCGAAGACATAATGTTTCATGAGCCACGTCACCAATTTTCACCTTTGTGCCTACTACTAATCCACTATAAATGGTCGTTCTTGTTGGACATTGTGACACACACGTCCTACTTTGTCGCACGCTCAAGGCTCCCCCAAGGAGAAAGAGAGAGAGAGAGAGAGAGAGAGAGAGAGAGAGAGAAGGAGGTGTGGAGGGATAAAAAAAAAGGCGGGAGGGTGGAGACAGTGTGTGAGCGGATGCTCGATGTTTCCACATGCGCACATGTGTGTGTGTGTGTGTGTGTGTGTGTGTGTGTGTGTGTGTGCGTGTGTGTGTGCGTGTGTATGTGTGTGTGTGTGCGTGTGTATGTGTGTGTGTGTGTGTGTGTGTGTGTGTGTGTGTGTGTGTGCGTGTGTGGGTGTGTGTGTGTGTGTGTACGTGTGTGTGTGTGTGTGTGTGTGTGTGTGTACGTGTGTGTGTCTGTGTCTGTGTGTCTCTGTCTTGTTGTTGTTTTTTTTTGTTTTGTTTTGTTGTTGTTTTTTTTGCTCTGTGTGTGCCTCTGTGTATGTGCACGTGTGCATCGCCCTCAGCAGAACAGTCAACATCACGAACTGAACTCATCATATGCCCCTTTCACCTTCCCTATCGCCCCTTCCATCCCCCCACCCCCCCCCCAACCATTTCCCCCAAACCCTCTCCCTACCCCCCACCCCCCACCCCCACCCACCCCTCCTTCCCACACACACACACACGATACAACTACTTGCTTTTTTCCACCGGTTGTTCCAGGCCTCTCTCTGCATCTTCTGGATGATGTTGTCGTGAGCCCAAGGGTCCTTCTCCACTTCCTCCTGGATGTTCCTGACAGCCTCACGCATGGCCATCTCACTCTGTATGTTCTCCTTCTCCTTGTTCATCATATTGGGCTTTCCAAGGACCCCGTACCTCGAGTTCTTGTCCCGCGCGCGACCTGCACGGGGATGAGATTTATTTTATTTTTTGTGTTCATTTATTTATTTATTTATTTATTTACTTATTTACTCCCTGATCTTGGTGTGATCTGGTTGTGGGTGCTTGTTTTGTTGTGGAGAGACTGTGTTTGCTGTGTATGTGCGTGTGTGTGTGTGTGTGTGTGTGTGTGTGTGGTGCGTGTGTGTGTGTGTGTGTGTGTGTGTGTGTGTGTGTGTGTGAAGGGGCGCTGACGAGTGTCCGTGCGTTCTTAATAAAGATGTGATGTATTGTATTGTATTGTATTGTTCATGTGTGTGTGTGTGTGTGTGTGTGTGTGTGTGTGTGTGTGTGTGTGTGTGTGTGTGTGTGTGTGTGTGTGTGTGTGTGTGTGTGTGTGTGTGTGCATGCTTGAGTGCGTTTTGCATGCAGGGATGCGTTTTCTTGGAGGGCGTCATGGGTGGGAGGGTGTTTCCAATGTTCGGTTGCTTGAGTGTTTTCTGGCACGTGCTTCCGTGTGTATGTGTGTGTGGGGGGGGGAGGGGTAGAGGGGGAGTTGGAGGTGGAGAGGAGTATTGATGGGGAGGCGGGGAGTGGTGAACGAAATGTAAAGCGCTTTCAGCAGCATTAATTTCTGGAGAAACGCGCTTTCTAAATGTCCATTATTGTCATTATCATTATAAGATAAGAAGATAAGACAAGACTAACTTTTAACTCTCTCCATACGAACGGCGAAAGAGACCACGTTAACAGCGTTTCACCCCAATTACCATCATCAAAATATTGCAAGCGGAAGGCTCTTATACTGAAGAGGTGAATGTTGACAAAGAATACCACAATTCTGACGATGGAAGCTAAAGGTTGGGTCATTGAGACACCCACTGGACATCCGAGGGGTCTATGTAGAGGAGAAGAGAGGACTGGCCGTACTGAGTGAGTTAAAACGGACGCAACAAATGAGTGTTTTGTTGTGTGTTTTTTCAAAGCGTTGGGACTTTCAATCTGAGGGTCCCGGGTTCGAATCCATGTCACAGGCTCCTGGTGTGTAAAGGGTGGAGATTTTTTTTCCCGATTTCTCTGGTCAACAGATGTGTAGACCTGCTGGTTCCTGAACCCCCTCTCGTGTTTATACGCATACCGAAGATCAAGTACGCACGTTAAAAACCCCGTAATCCATGTCAGCGTTCGGTGGGTTATAAAAACAAGAACACATCCGGCATGCCACCTCTCCTCCAAAAACGGAGTGTGACTGCCTAAATGGCTGGGGTAAAAACAGTCATACACGAAAAAGCCCACTCGTGTATCCGAGCGAACGTGGGAGTCACGGACTACTAACAAAAAAGAAGAAGAAGAAAACGATGATGATGATGATGATGACTAACTTCATTATCGCACAAGGTGCAGAAAAGCAAATGCGGACATTTACTCGGCACGAAATTTCAAACATCACTTAAAAAACAACATTAAACATGTGAGACATGCGTGCACATAAAAAGCAGTGAGGAATGTATGATTATGATGGTCAGTCGTGTCCGTGACAGAACAACAGAGGACAAGGCACATGCTGTCCCGACTGTCCGTGACAGAACAGAGGACAAGGCACATGCTGTCCCGACTGTCCGTGACAGAACAGAGGACAAGGCACATGTTGTTCCGACTGTCTGTGACAGAACAACAGAGGAGAAGGTACATGCTGTCCCGACTGTCCGTGACAGAACAGAGGACAAGGCACATGTTGTTCCGACTGTCCGTGACAGAACAGAGGAGAAGGTACATGCTGTGCTGACTGTCCGTGACAGAACAACAGAGGACAATGCACATGCTGTCCCGACTGTCCGTGACAGAACAACAGAGGACAAGGCACATGCTGTCCCGACTGTCTGTGAGAGAACAGAGGACAAGGCACATGTTGTTCCGACTGTCCGTGACAGAACAACAGAGGACAAGGCATATGTTGTTCCGACTGTCCGTGACAGAACAACAAAGGACGAGGCACATGTTGTTCCGACTGTCCGTGACAGAACAGAGGACAAGGCACATGTTGTTCCGACTGTCCGTGACAGAACAGAGGAGAAGGTACATGCTGTCCCGACTGTCCGTGACAGAACAGAGCAGAAGGTACATGCTGTTCCGACTGTCCGTGACAGAACAGAGGACAAGGCACATGTTGTCACGACTGTCCGTGACAGAACAACAGAGGACAAAGCACATGTTTTCCCGACTGTCTGGGCGAGAATTTGATTATAGTGGAGAGTGTCTTGCCAAACTTCAATCAAACAATCAATCAATCAATCAATCGATCAATCAATTTATTGTCTGAATCAGAGTACAGAAATTCGCTTTCAGGCTCGTGGTAAAGAAAGTACCATTCTCCACTCTCTCGGCCGAGGGGACTTCAGAACAGATTTCGTTGGTTATTCCCCAGCGTGATACCGGGGATCTTTCCGTATAAATAGCATCCCTACCTTCTGCTGGTATGGTCTTTTTATGTACTTTTGTTTGGTTTTGAAGTATTTTTTCCCTGTTTAAGTTTTTATATCTGGAAGAGCTGACGTCTTTAGCATGGCTTGTCTGATTTTCCATAAGGAGCTAAATGGCTGGGACAATGTGTCATGAACTGTGTTTTGTGCGTTTGCCTTGGTGATTAATTTTGTAGATGTGACAGTTTTGTGTTGACGCAGTTGAGCATTTGTATGGTTTGACAGTCCTGATATGGCCCTGTGCGGTCGGCTGGGCTACAAGCAACAATCAACAATGAACAAGGTTAGTTCCCAAAGGCCAGCTAGCCCTCAAGGCTGCAACCGAGCTGTCGTCATCAGTGGAGTGTTGGCCTTGTGGAAACACGTCCCCCTAGGAAGCGAGAGAATCTGAGGTTGCGGGATCGAGTCCCACAGTCACCAGTAGTTCTCCCCCTCCACTAAACCTTGAGTGATGGTCTGGACACTAGTCATTCGGGTGAGATGATAAACCGTGGTCTCGAGTGTAGCGTGCACTTGTTGCACGTGAAAGAACTAACGACAACGAAAGGGATGCCAGTCCCTGGCAACAATTCTGTAGAAAACTTCACTTTGATAGGGAAATAAATACACTTCGACTTCAAGTTTGTCCAGTTTGATCCAGTTCTGATCAACCCCGTCTGGTCGCGTCAAATGAGGCCTGATCTAGTCGGTCCGTTTCAGTATGATCCCGTCAAGTTGATCTAGTCAGTCCGTTTCAGTATGATCCCGTCAAGTTGATCTAGTCGGCCCGTTTCAGTATGATCCCGTCAAGTTGATCTAGTCGGTCCGTTTCAGTGTGATCCCGTCAAGTTGATCTAGTCGGACCGTTTCAGTATGATCCCGTCAAGTTGATCTAGTCGGTCCGTTTCAGTATGATCCCGTCAAGTTGATCTAGTCGGTCCGTTTCAGTGTGATCCCGTCAAGTTGATCTAGTCGGTCCGTTTCAGTGTGATCCCGTCAAGTGAGGCCTGATCTAGTTGGTCCGTTTCAGTGTGATCCCGTCAGGTTGATCTAGTCGGACCGTTTCAGTGCAGTATGATCCCGTCAAGTTGATCTAGTTGGTCCGTTTCAGTGTGATCCCGTCAAGTTGATCTAGTCGGACCGTTTCAGTATGATCCCGTCAAGTTGATCTAGTCGGTCCGTTTCAGTATGATCCCGTCAAGTTGATCTAGTCAGTCCGTTTCAGTATGATCCCGTCAAGTTGATCTAGTCGGCCCGTTTCAGTATGATCCCGTCAAGTTGATCTAGTCGGTCCGTTTCAGTGTGATCCCGTCAAGTTGATCTAGTCGGACCGTTTCAGTATGATCCCGTCAAGTTGATCTAGTCGGTCCGTTTCAGTATGATCCCGTCAAGTTGATCTAGTCGGTCCGTTTCAGTGTGATCCCGTCAAGTTGATCTAGTCGGTCCGTTTCAGTGTGATCCCGTCAAGTGAGGCCTGATCTAGTTGGTCCGTTTCAGTGTGATCCCGTCAGGTTGATCTAGTCGGACCGTTTCAGTGCAGTATGATCCCGTCAAGTTGATCTAGTTGGTCCGTTTCAGTGTGATCCCGTCAAGTTGATCTAGTCGGACCGTTTCAGTATGATCCCGTCAAGTTGATCTAGTCGGTCCGTTTCAGTATGATCCCGTCAAGTTGATCTAGTCGGTCCGTTTCAGTGTGATCCCGTCAAGTTGATCTAGTCGGACCGTTTCAGTATGATCCCGTCAAGTTGATCTAGTCGGTCCGTTTCAGTATGATCCCGTCAAGTGAGGCCTGATCTAGTTGGTCCGTTTCAGTATGATCCCGTCAAGTTGATCTAGTTGGTCCATTTCAGTATGATCCCGTCAAGTTGATCTAGTCGGACCGTTTCAGTGTGATCCCGTCAAGCGGGGCCTGATCTATTTGTATTTGTATTTCTTTTTATCACAACAGATTTATCTGTGTGAAATTCGGGCTGCTGTCCCCAGAGAGAGCGCGTCTGTTTCAGTTTCAGTTTCACTTTCTCAAGGAGGCGTCACTGCGTTCGGACAAATCCATACACGCTACACCACATCTGTTGAGCAGATGCCTGACCAGCAGCATAACCCAACGCGCTTAGTCAGGCCTTGAGTGCATGCTTACATATTTGTGTACCAATGAAAGTGGATTTCATTTTACGTAATTTCGCCAGAGGACAACACTCTCGTTGCCATGGGTTCTTTTTCAGTGCGCCAAGTGCGTGCTGCACACGGGACCTCGGTTTATCGTCTCATCCGAAAGACTAGACGCTCAGTTTGATTTTCCAGTCAAACTTAGGAGAAAGGGCGAGAGCGGGATTCGAACCCACACCCTCACGGACTCTCTGTATTGGCAGCTGAGCGTCTTAACCATTCTGCCACCTTCCTCCGCGTCACTATACTACAGCGCCCCCCCCCCCCTCGCCCCCCCCCCCTTTTTTTTTTTTTCTCCTGCGTGCAGTTTTATTTGGTTTTTTTTCCTATCGAAGTGGATTTTTCTTCATAATTTTGCCAAGAACACATCTTTTTTTGCCGTGGGTTATTTTACGTGCGCTAAGCACATGCTGCACCCGGGACCTCGGCTTATCGTTTTCATCCGAATGACTAACGCCCAGACCACCACTCAAGGTCCAGTGGAGGGGGAGAAAATACCGGCGGCTGAGCCGTGATTCGAACCAGCGCGCTCAGATTCTCTCGCTTCCATGGCGGACGCATTATCTCTAGGCCATCACTCCATTCTAGTCGGTCCGTTTCAGAAAGATCCCCTCAAGTGAGGCCTGATCTAGTTGGTCCCAGCCATCCGCAAGTTCAGTCAAGACAGTCCGGTATATCATGTCTCAGGCAAATTCAGTCAATGCAGCCGAGTATAGAACAATAATGACCATTTAACAAAACTAGGCAACACTAGAGTGAGTGAGGGGAAAGAGAGAGAGAGGGGTGGGGAGGAAAGGGATGACAGAAGAGAGAGAGAGAGATAGAGAGAGAGAGTCAAAATGACAGAAAGACAGAGAGGAGGTTGAGAGGGAGGAATGATAGGGAGAGATAGTGGGGAAAGGAGAGAGAAAGTGGAGAGAGATATGGTGGGAAAGGAGAGAGAGAGAGTCGGACACAGAGGCAGAGAGAAAGGGGAGAAAAGGGAGAGAAAGGTGGTGAGAGGGGGCATGAGACAGTGGAGAGAGAGAGACGGGGTGGGGAAGGGGAAGAGAGAGAGAGAGACAGAGATAGAGACAGAGACAGAAAGACAGACCCAGAGACACAAAGACAATGATGGAGCACAGACAGAGAGGAGATAGAGAGAGAGAGAGGGGGGGGGGAGGGGTTGGGGGGAAGGGGGGGGGGGGGCAGGAAGTATAGTACCTCTGATCTGAATCATAGACACCATGCTGGCCTCGTACAAGTAGCGGATGACGAAGTTACAGGCCTGGAAGTCCAGCCCTTCCTCTGCAGCCGAGGTGCAGATGACAACCTTGATGCTGCCGTTGTTGAACCTGGACATCACCTCTGTCACGTTGCTCTTTGTCATTCCTGGCAGGAGAGGGGTGGAGAGGGGGAGGGGACAGGGGGGAGAGAGGGGACGGAGGTGCGTGGGTGGGTGGGGTGTGGGTGGGTGGGGTAGGGGGTGGGGTTAAACAGATGAGTGCTTTCATTCAGGATATTGTAGTTCAGGTTTTTTTGGTGTCTTTTTTTTAATCATCATTGCAACCGAGTTTCATTGTCAGAATATATCGGGTTTTCAAAAAAACTGAACCGCTTTTTGACAAGTATTTTCTCAGTGGTAGAGAAACCGAATTCATTGAACATTTTCACACAGTAACCTTAGGGTATCATCCACAAGTCTGCAAAATATCTAAAAGTTCGGACGCAAATTATGCGAGTATTGTCAAATTCTAAACAGCATGTCAAAAAATATATGGAGGTAAGGTGAGGTGAGGTGAGGTGGTGAGGTGAGGTGAGGTGAGATGTTATGGGGTGAGGTGAGGTGAGGTAAAGTGAGGTGAGATGAGGTGAGGTCAGATGAGGTAAGGTCAGGTGAGGTGAGGTAAGGTAAGGTGAGGTGAGGTGAGATGATGTGAGGTAAGATGAGGTAAGGTGAGGTGAGGTGAGGTAAGGTGAGATGAGGTGAGGTGAGGTGAGGTAAGGTCAGGTGAGGTGAGGTAAGGTGAGGTGAGGTGAGATGATGTGAGGTGAGGTGAGGTAAGGTGAGATGAGGTGAGGTGAGATGATGTGAGGTGAGGTGAGGTAAGGTGAGGTGAGGTGAGATGATGTGAGGTGAGGTGAGGTAAGGTGAGATGAGGTGAGGTGAGATGATGTGAGGTCAGGTGAGGTGGGGTAAGGTGAGGTGATGTGAGATGATGTGAGGTGAGGTGAGGTAAGGTGAGATGAGGTGAGATGATGTGAGGTGAGGTGAGATGATGTGAGGTGAGGTGAGGTAAGGTGAGATGATGTGAGGTGAGGTGAGGTGAGGTGAGATGAGGTGAGGTGAGGTGAGGTGAGGTAAGGTGAGATGAGGTGAGGTGAGGTGAGGTAAGGTGAGGTGAGGTGAGATGATGTGATGTGAGGTGAGGTAAGGTGAGATGAGGTGAGGTGAGATGATGTGAGGTGAGGTGAGGTAAGGTGAGGTGAGGTGAGATGATGTGAGGTGAGGTGAGGTAAGGTGAGATGAGGTGAGGTGAGGTGAGGTGAGGTGAGGTGAGGTGAGGTAAGGTGAGGTGAGGTGAGATGATGTGAGGTGAGGTGAGGTAAGGTGAGATGAGGTGAGATGATGTGAGGTGAGGTGAGATGATGTGAGGTGAGGTGAGGTAAGGTGAGATGATGTGAGGTGAGGTGAGGTAAGGTGAGATGAGGTGAGATGATGTGAGGTGAGATGATGTGAGGTGAGGTGAGGTGAGGTAAGGTCAGGTGAGGTGAGGTAAGGTGAGGTGAGGTGAGATGATGTGAGGTGAGGTGAGGTAAGGTGAGATGAGGTGAGGTCAGATGAGGTAAGGTCAGGTGAGGTGAGGTAAGGTGAGGTGAGGTGAGATGATGTTTTGTGAGGTGATGAACAGCTTTATTGTCTGTAATTTCACAGAAATTTGTCTTTCACCTTGAGTTTAACTTTCCCCTGGCAATGCTAAACATACACACCGCACTTTTTTAACATGGCAGCTAAACCATAGGAATCATTTGGATGTTATATACTCTTATTTTCGTTGTTAAAACATCAAATTCGGAATACCAACTTGTTTAACTCTCTCCATACGAACGGCGAAAGAGACGACGTTAACAGCGTTTCACCCCAATAATATTACCATCATCAAAATATTGCAAGCGGAAGGCTCTTATACTGAAGACGTGAATGTTGACAAAGAATACCACAATTCTGACGACGGAAGCTAAAGGTTGGACATCCGAGGGATCTGTGTAGAGGAGAAGAGAGGACTGGCCGTACTGAGTGAGTTAATCAACCAGTACATCGTTGGAAACTGTCCAGTAGAAAGACATAAGGTACAACACTAGTTCATGGAATCATACAAAATACACACACACACACACACACACACACACACACACACAGAGAGAGAGAGAGAGAGAGAGAGAGAGAGAGAGAGAGAGAGAGAGACATACCGAGACAATTGTGTGTGTGTGTGTGTGTGTGTGTGTGTGTGTGTGTGTGTGTGTGTGAGAGAGAGAGTGAGTGAGTGAGTGCGCGAACTTGCGCATGTGTGGAGTACAGTCATCAAAATGAGGGATATACCCAACACACCAACCAAAAGCGTTATGTCATGTTGTCTTTGAACTGAACAAACGAACACTCACCTCCACAAATCTGCTGCCATTACACGTATGCTGTAACTGTGAGTCACGCACTGAACACTACCATGTCTTATATTGACCTTCGGTCAGCAAAAAAAAAAGAAGAAAAAAAGAAGAATAGAATAAAATAAAAATAAATAAATAAATAAACGAATAAATAAAGAAACAAATAATTGAATAAATAAATGATAAATAAATAAACAAAAGAAGAAGAAAACTCCCACCAAGACAGTACCTCCGTTCTTGACGCTGGCGTTGACGCCAGTGATCCGGCCCGGGTTCAGCTTCTGGAGCTTGGGATGCCCCTTCATCCAGCGAAGAAGGGCCTTGGACAGGTCCAGCGTCCTGACGAAGATCATGCCCCGCACGTCGTTCTCCAGATGACACAGCTCTCTGTCCGTGACAGACATGGAGTCGCTCGGCTCTATGGTGTCCGCCAAGGATCCGCTTTCGTCGCCCTCTTCTTCCTCAGGGTCAGCCACGCCTTTTAGGAGGAAGGGTGGCAGAATGATTGATTAAGACGCTCATCTACACCAATACGGAAAGTCCATGAGACACTGGGTTCGTATCCAGCTGTCGACCCCCGGTCTCCCCCCCCCCCCCGGTCCCCCCTGCCCCCGAACCCCCCCCCCTCCCGCCCCCCCCCCCCCCCCCCCCCCCCCGCCTCTCTCTCCCAGGTTTGACTGGAAAATCAAACCGAGCGTGTCAAGTCATTCGGGTAAGACGATGAACCGAGGTCTCGTGTGCGGCACGTGCTCGGCGTGCTGAAAAATGAACGACATGGCAACGAGAGCGTTGTCATCTGGCAAAATTCTGTAGAAGAAATCTACTCCGATAGGTACATAAATAGATAAATGAATCTATCTATCTATCTATCTGTCATATATATATATATATATATATATATATATATATATATGTGTGTGTGTGTGTAGAGAGAGAGAGATAAATACATATTTTGAGAGGGAGTTATTATATATATATATATATATATATATATATATATAGAGAGAGAGAGAGAGAGAGAGAGAGAGAGAGAGAGAGATTTTTTCAGGGCCGAAGGGGGTGTGAACTATCTGTATATATATATATATATATATATATATATATATATATATATATATATATATATATGTGTGTGTGTGTGTGTGTGTGTGTGTGTGTGTGTGTGTGTGTGTACTTATTTATTCATGTATATGATTGTGCCCTCAAGGCTTGACTTAGCGTGTTGGGTTACGCTGCTGGCCCAGCGGATGTGGCATAATTATGGCTTTGTCCGAACGCAGTGAGTGACACCTTGAGAAACTGAAACTGAAACTGACACTGACACTGAAAGTGAAACAAACCTTCAGTGGGGTCCTCAAGTCCAACATCACTCAGGCTGGGAGCAGTGAGGCCTGCCGGAGGGGCCTGCTGGAGAAGTTTCTGCTTGGAGATGGAGAACTCGTAGAGAACTCGCTCCTCTTCATCCCGGGCCAGTTTGCCGGAGTCACTCTCGGGGGAATTGAGCAGCATCTCCTCGAGCATCCTCAGCTTGGGGTTCTGGAATGCTCTCTTGGAACATTCCTTCATCAGAGAGCTAGAGGAGTCACCCAAGTATCTGTTGAAGAGGTCGAAGATTTGCTGGTGGACATCGTTGGGGGCGTTGTCTGGGTGTGGGGAGATGTCACGCATCGCGTCCACCTCCTCCATCAGCAGCTGCAGGGCTCCGGGAGAGTCACAGTCCTCGTTCAGAATCAGGCATCTCTGGCACAGCTGCAACAACCAAACACACACACGCGTACACGCATGCATACAGGTACAGGGGTGCGCACACACGTCTGTAGTCGTTGTGCACTTTTTTGTTTTCATCATGTCTTTGTGTTATCAATTTGTCAATATTCATTTGCGCTTACATATCTATTACACATTTGTTTGTGTGTTATCAATTTGTCAATATTCATTTGCACCTACATACCGATTAAACATTTGTCTGTGTGTTATCAATTTGTCAATATTCATTTGCACCTACATGCCCATTAAACATTTGTGTGTTATCAATTTGTCAATATTCATTTGCACCTACATACCGATTAAACATTTGTCTGTGTGTTATCAATTTGTCAATATTCATTTGCACCTACATGCCCATTAAACATTTGTCTGTGTGTTATCAATTTGTCAACATTCATTTGCACCTATATACCCATTAAACATTTGTCTGTGTGTTATCAATTTGTCAATATTGATTTGCACCTACATACCGATCAAACATTTGTCAGTGTGTTATCAATTTGTCAATATTGAGTTGCATCTATATAACCATTAAATATTTGTCTGTGTGTTATCAATTTGTCAATATTCATTTGCATCTATATACCCATTAAACATTTGTCAGTGTGTTATCAATTTGTCAATATTGAGTTGCATCTATATAACCATTAAATATTTGTCTGTGTGTTATCAATTTGTCAATATTCATTTGCATCTATATACCCATTAAACATTTGTCTGGTCAGCTCTCGAATGTTTCTAATTTGACGGATGCACCATTTGTCTATGAACATGTGCGTGTACGTATCAATCTTCGACATTGTAATGGTTCTGCAATCTTCAGGCAAATTATTTGTACAGACAGTATTTCGAGGAAAAACATCAGCTTGCAATTTTATCATTTCTCTCATCTGCACTTCTCAAGCGAGCATGAAGCGAGCTTTTTTTTTTTTTTTTTTTAAATGTTAAAGCATGGGGAAAAACATAATTACTACTGGACAATCAGAATTCAAAACATGGGTGAAATATTTTGTTTAATAGAATGGAATCCTTGGGGCAGAAGGGTGTCACTGTTTTGGTATCCTTTGTATCCTCATCATGTAGCACATACACCCACAACACCCTCTTCTGTTGGCCATTTCACCACACTGTACACCACAGGATATAACCTTTATACTGAAACATAATCACATAACGAAACGAAGTACAGCAAAAAAATAAAATAAAATAATAATAATGATAATAAAATAAAATAAAATAAAATAAATAAATAATAATAATAATAATAATAATAATAATAATAATAATAATAATAATAATAATAATAATATTAAGAGCAACAAAAAGGCACACACAGCTAGAAAACAAATAAGCCGCCATTTTCCAGGCGACCCAAAAGTAAAGACAACTTTACATAAGTGTTCCGGTGTCCAGTGCCAGAAAGACCACGCGGGAGCTCATGACATAAAACATTGCAAGAGCAGAAAAGAAACGGTGGAACGACATGCAGATTATAAAACAAAAAAAAAAGGAGCAGAGACAAAGGGAATGATAAACAGAGGAAACAGTCTAGCACATACACTATTGTAAAGCGTGGTGAACCCCATCTGAGATGGGTGTACTGCGCTATATAAGCCTGCATTTATTATTATTATTATTATCATTATTATTATTATTATCATTATTGTTATCGTCATACTCCCTAAAAGGTACGGATACCATCCAGCCCCTGAAATTTCGATGGGGGGAACAACAGATACCTTCAACATTTCGATGTGGGCGTTGAGGGCGTAGAATGCCTTGGGGTAGTTAACCTGTTTAAGGGTTTTCTCAGCGTTGCTGAGCCACTGTGCGTACTGGTCCTCGCCCCTGTGGGCAGCTGGGGCCTTGAGATTTTTCAGAAGGCTCTCTTCTGTCGACACCCGGGAGACGAACGGCGGACTGCTCTGCAAATCTGTAGAGATGTCACTATCCTTCGTCATCATCATCGTCGTTGTCATCATCGTTGTCATGATGATGATGATGACGATAATCTTCATCATCACTGACATCATCATCATCATCATCATTATCATCACATTCATCATGACCATCATGTTTAAATTCACCATAAAACCTTACGGACACGATGTCCACGACAACCACTACCACAACTGTGTCCACACTGTCCATCGCCAGTACTACTGCCGCCAAAACCACCGTCATCAAAACCCCAATGGTCACGATTGTTATTTTTATTCACCAGTCTTTGTTATGTAAAAATTACTTTTTTTATTTTCATTTTTTACCTTTATTTGCTTTCTGTTTATCCAAAGCGACTCACAAAGAAACCAAACGAGCAAACCAGAAAAAAAAAAAAAAAAACAACAACCCAAAAACCAATAATCCACAACAAAAACCCTAAGTAGCAACGGTATTTAGACATGGGTCTTTCGTCTCACCAAGAATGAGAGAGCTTGTTCGTTGTTCGGTGTTCCGCACACACTCTCAGTCCCTCTCTATTTGCCTCTGATTTCCCGCAAATGAGGGCAATTTTGAAACAGGGGTTTTTTACATTCCGAAAACAAAGGCATTCATCACTGAACACCTTATAGATTCAGACGAGGAGGAGGAGGAGGAAAGGGGGAGGGGGGAGGGGCGGGGGGGGGGGGGGGGGGAGAATGACAAACAGAAAGAGGGAGAAGAACACTTCCTTTCTCTCCTAGACCCCGAAAAAAAGGGTAAAAATAAAAACAATATACATACACAGCTATACAAATTTATTTGATGGATTTTTGCAGCTCAATCTTCTCCGTGTCTTATTTTCCGGTTTTCCGTGTCAGTGAACAGAGACAGACAGACAGAGAGAGAGAGAGAGAGAATGAGAGTGAGAGAGAGAGAGAGAGAGAGAGAGGGGGGGAGCGAGAGAGAGAGTGAGAGAGAGAGAGAGAGAGTGATAGAGTGAGAGAGACAGAATGAGAGAGAGAGAGTGAGAGAGAGTGAGAGAGGGGCAGACAAACCGAAACTGAGACAGACAGAGACAGACGGAGACAGAGACAGACAGAGACAGAGGGAGACACAGACAGAGACAGACAGAGACACAGACAGACAGACAGACAGAGGGGGACACAGACACAGACAGACTCAGAGACAGACACAGACAAACAGAGACAGAGGGAGACAGACAGAGAAGAGACAAACTGAGGCAGAGACAGACAGAGACACAGAGACAGAGCACAGACAGAGAGAGACACAGAGAAACAGACAGAGACAGAGGGAGACACAGACAGAGACAGAGACAAAGACAGACAGAGAGAGAGGGAGACAGAGACAGACACATACAGAGGGAGACAGAGACAGACACAGACAATGGAGACAGAGGGAGACAGAGACAGAGACAAACACAGACCGAGACACAGACAGAGACAGAGGGGGACAGAGAAACAGACAAACACAGACAGAGGGAGACGCAAACACAGACACAGACAGAGGGAGACGCAGACACAGACAGACAGAGACAAAGACAGACAGAGACAGATAGAGACAGAGGGAGACAGAGACACAGACAGACAGACACAGAGAGACAGAGGGAGACAGAGACACAGACAGACACAAACACAGACAGAGAAATAAAAACAAAAACAGAGACAGGGAGGGAGACAGAGAGACAAAAACCGAGTGAGAGACAGAGACAGACATGCAAACTGACAGAGGCAGACAGCCAAACAGACAGACACAGAGATAGACAAAGATGGACAGACAAACAAACAAGACAGTTAAGACAAACAAACAGACAGATTGAGAGAGAGAGAGAGAGAGAGAGAGAAGGGGGGGGGGGACGAATAGGATACCAACATTTATCGAAGTCCGGGTGCACAATCATGTTGTTCTCGATCTCAGTCATGAATTCCTCCAGCCGTTCCTTCAGCAGGTCCCTCTCCCTCTTCTCACACACATGCTCCTCTGCAACGAACATATTCCAATCAGAATGAGACAGAAGAAAAATAGAACGGAACAGACTAGAATAGAATAGAATGCTCCTTTGCACGAAAATTATTCCAGAATGGAACAGAACAGAATAGAATGGAATGAAATAGTATAGAATAGGATAGAACGCTCTTTTGCACGAGCATTATTCCAGAATGAAAAGAACAAAATAGAATGAAACAGAATAGATTAGAATACAATAGAATGCTCTTCTGCACGAACATATTTCAATCAGAATGGAACAGAACAAAATAGAATGAAACAGAACAGATTAGAATACAATAGAATACTCTTCTGCACGAGCATATTTCAATCAGAATGGAACAGAACAAAACAGAACGGAACAGAATAGATTGGAATATAATAGAATGCTCTTCTGCACGAGCACAGTCCAATCAGAATGGAACAGCACAAAATAGATTGGAACAAAATAGAATAGAATAGAATGCATTATTCCAACCATATTGGAACAGAACAAAATATAATGGAACAGAATAGATTAGAATAGAATAGAATGCTCCTCTGCACGAGCATATTCCGATTAGAATTGAGTTTCAGTTTCAGTTTCAGTGGCTCAAGGAGGCGTCACTGCGTTCGGACAAACCATATACGCTACACCACATCTGCCAAGCAGATGCCTGACCAGCAGCGTAACCCAACGCGCTTAGTCAGGCCTTGAGAAAAAAACAAAACAAAACAAACAAACAAACAAAAAAAACCCAAAAAACGGGGGAATAAATAATAGATAAGCTTACATAAATAAATAAATAAATGAATAATAATTATAATATAGAAAAAGGTAGTAGTAGTAATAATAGTAATACTAATAAAATGATTTTTTTTTTTAAATAAAAAAAAAAATAAAATAAAAAATAAATAAATAAATAAATAAATAAGACAACAATGGTGATAAATAAGCGAATAAATGTAAAACATGAAGACACACATTCACACGTACACCCACACATGCACAACAGAAATGCACCAAACATGCAGTTTCACAGATATGAAAGCACCGTCAAATACATATAAACGTACATGAGCTCCAACACACACACACACACACACACACACACACACACACATTACCTTGCACCTCCTCTACCCCCCTCCTCCACACACTCATTTCTAGTCTACGTATCGCATCTTCCACGGCACACACACACACACACACACACACACACACACACACTCACAGAGATGAACACTTACTTGTACAAGCACACACACATACGCCCATATCTCCCACCCCCAACCCCACACACATATATACAAAGATATATATATATATATATATATATATATATATATATATATATATATATATATATATATATATATACGTTCCAATATCCTGTTGCTCCCACAGTGTAGGCATGCATATACTCACATACCTCATCCTCTACCCCACCTCCCCCCGCACTCCCACCTCCTCACACACACACACACACACACACACACACACACACACACACACACACACACACACACACGTACACAGATCTCTCCTGACACTTGTGTACACTACACTCTCGCGCATTCACAAACGCACTCAAAAGCACAGACCCACACATCCACACAAACACACACGCACAGAGGCTGCCACTGACTGGCCGCAAGAGGGATGGGAAAAGATCTCTGATGCCAAGAACGTGGCGTCTAGTGTGTTGCTCAGTCTATTGTATTTGGAAAGGCCCACAGAGACTCTGTTCCGTTTTGAAGAAATTTGCGCAATGTTGGTTTGGAAATGATGCCGATATTTGTTTGATTTGCAAAGCATCGTGCTCTACCTTTCATGTTAGACTTGCGGCCGCTCCCTCTCTCTGCTTTTATTTCTTTGAGGCGATCGATGGTGTGATGGCCTTGTACCTGTTCTTTTTGGTATTCTTTGATTTTTCTGAGGATTTCCGATTTTCCTAGATGTAGGCCGCTCGTTGGTGTTGCGTTACCAGCAAGTCTGTCAGCTCGCTCATTTCCCTTAACACCTGCATGTCCCGGGCAGTATGACCATGTGAGTTTTTTAATCTGAAAGTTGCGCATTGCCTTATGCCACTCTGGGCTTCCCATTCCGTTTTCAATTTTCTGTATGAGGTTCATTGAGTCGGTTAAAATCATGGCATGTTGGTTTCCGGGCGTATGGATGGACGATAGCCACTGGAGGGCATGTGTCGCAGCTTCAACTTCCATCGTTAGGCTGGAGGTTGTGACTTTGTAGGCAGCATTCTCTTCCCAAATTGTTTTCCCATTTTGTTTCGCAGTGAATCCCCAACCAGACTGGTCTTTGGTGACTGAGCCATCTGTGTATATGATGATGTCGAACAGAACAAAATAGAACAAATTACAATAGTATAGGATGCTCCTCTGCACGAACATATTCCAATCAAGATTGAACAGAACAAAATAGAATGGAACAGAATAGAATAGAATAGAATGCTCCTCTGCACGAACATGATTTATTCCGATTAGAATAGAATAGACTATGTCTTTCTTACAAAGTGTACCGAGGTCCCATAAATAGTGTTGGGGCCGGAGGTACATGAAAGTCACAAACATGAGTCGGAAAATCATGCACAAACACAAAGACAATTTGACAGATTTAACAAAACGTTGTTGATCATTTATTCACCCCCTTTTTTTTTTTCCTCAAGGCCTGACTAAGCGCGTTGGGACACGCTGCTGGTCAGGCATCTGCTTGGCAGATGTGGTGTAGCGTATATGGATTTGTCCGAACGCAGTGACGCCTCCTTGAACTACTGAAACTGAAACTGAGGAACATACGGGAGCTTGCACAGATTTCCTATTGAGGGCATAGTTAAGTGATACCGACTATTTTTTTCTTCCGGCAAACTGCAGTGTGTGGAGCCAATGTAGTGAACACCACTCTTGCGCGCGCGTGCATTTCGATTCATTTGGACGGCTTATATGAATCACACAATAACTGTAGGCTAATTGTTTAGTCGAAACACTGATTTTTCAAATGCAATTTTCAAACTGTTTATGGTGCGAGTGTACGTGAAACAGCCGTTATAATGTTAATCCATATGCAGCCTGGTTAATTTAAATCATGTTTCGGTTTTCTTCCTTTCTTTATGTATATCTTATATGTTATATATTATTGTTACCTGAAAACATACCTGGATTCATGAATTAGTACTCGATCCTCACCTTTTTTTGTGAACCCTGTGTATGGAAAGTTTTGTAATATTTATGAAGTAAATCCTTATATATTGTCTAGAGTGGACAAAAGCTTGATGAAACATATAGACTATATTTCTATTCGGTGTGTCAGATCTAACTGCCTATCATAACAGAGTATTTGATGAAGGGGATTTCTTTTGTCCCCTATGTAAAGAATCCAGGGAAGATGACTTGCATTTTGTCTTGTGTTGTCCATGAACTAGCGATATCAGACAAAAGTTTATTCCATCAGAATATTGCCGACATTCACGTGCCTTCAAATTAAGTTTGCTGACCACAACTGTCAGACACAGAAATGTTAGGAATTTCTCTCTCTCTCTCTCTCTCTCTCTCTCTCTCTTATGCATTTACTTTTCATAAAATTTAATGTTTTAACAACATTATTCAAATTTCAGTTTCGTTTGACGTAGTCGATGACGCATATGTGTGAAATTTAGGCATGACTATGACGTCTTTTTTACGTATATGCATCTGCCATCATGATAGGTTATGGTCAATGAATAAATGACGCGGATTCGCATTCGTATCCTCCACACAACGCATGAACACGACGCACCCATCACTCAAAACTCTGTGTTGTTATATGTATAAACCAGTCTGCCACAGTCTTCACCTCTGCACCAAATCTCGCTCTCTACGATCAGCTTCATATCCACCAGATATTGCTGATACCTGATTCCCACATACTTCGATGTAAAATCCCTGCATATCAGCTCCGTCAAATCAGGCCTTAAATGTCAAAACCCCTTTTTTTTCTTTTTTTTTCCAAAATAGTTCTCATCTACCATCTTCATAAAGTTATGGTACCACTTCCAAGGATCGATCTTTTTAAATCTAGTCTGTCTTATTCAGGGGGCTGTTTATGGAATGAATTATTATCCTGCCTCAATGTAAACACTGTAAAAAGCATCCCTAACTTTAAAAACATATATCGTGCACATTTATTGAAAAACATGTGATTATGTGACACATATCAATTATAAACAAAAAATCATGTATAGATTGTCAATATATATACGCCTCTCTCCTCCCCTGTCAGTCTCTATGTCTCTCCACTGTCACTGTCACTATATCTGTCTGTTGTCAGCCTCCCCTGCCTTCTTTACTCTTCCTCTTGTCCATTCTTCCTTCCGCTCTCCACCACGCCCCTACCCTATTGTCCTCGTTGTTATTCATCTATCGCGATATTGTATTGTACATACGTTCTATGTTATGTTGCACATGCTTATGCAATTTTGACGTTGATGTTGTGAATTGACACTCGCTTTTTTTTTTTTTTTTTTTTTTACTTTGTTGCTTTTTTTCCAATTATTATTCATGCCCAGAGGGCTGGATGTAAAAAAGTACTTTGTGCTTACTCCTTTACCCTCGTAAAATAAAATTTCGTTCGTTCGTTCGTTCGTTCTACCATTCCTAGTCCCGGTCTATAATCCCTTTCTGTTCACGTGTGTTTACAAGTGTTGTCTTTCATATCTCTAATGAAGAGTTATACATGCTTGTAAATGAATAGTGCGAAAGCAGCATGATTTCTTTGTATAAGATTTAGCTCTATATAAATACTTCTATCATCATTTTTACGAAAATGTATAACCCCATAGGCACGAGTATCCGTAATGCTTTTTCTGTCCTTTCTGCAAAGAGATGCATATATACATATATTCTTTTTTTATCTTTTTTTTTAATGACACACACAAACCGACAGACCTGCGGGAACATTCAAAAACAGTTCTGTGCGGTGCCCCGATGACTCTTCACAGAGTAGAAGAAGAAAAAGTACCCCCATGACACAAAGGCATTTCAGCGAATGACAATACAGAAACTGTTCACAACACATGCACACATACGTATCTCCCCCGGCTCCCCTCACCCTCACTCTCTCTCCTAAAAAAAAAAAAAAAAAAAACCGCTCCAAAACCACACACACACACACACACACACACACACACAAACACACACACATGCAAACACACACACATGCAAACACACACACAAACCCGCCTCATCCCAACCACCCCCCACCCACCACAACCACCACCCTCACCCCCACCTTCGCCCCACCCCCTCCTTCCTTCCCCCCATACCCCCGCACCCACCAACACCACGCCCCCCACCCCTCCGCCCCCACGACCCCTGGTCCCCCCCCCCACACACACACACCCCACAAACCCCATCCACACACACACATAAATCTATACTGACCAGTCCTGGGCGGGTGGACGAAGTCATTCAAGCTCCGGATATTCTTGCGCACGCTTGCGATGCGTGAGACGTCCAGACGGGCAAGCAGCTGCTTCAGGTACTTCACTGCCTCTGTAGGGTCCTTTCCCCGCGCCTTGCCCACCCCGGGGCTCGCCGTCAGACCCATCACCTGCATCAACAACAACAGCAACTACAACAACAGTGTGGATTGTTGCACGATGCTTAAGACGCACAGCAGCAGACTTCCAGTGCCCCATGTTCTCACGACTCTGCAAAACCAGACCCGCTCCCGTGTGCATAGATAGCTACAGTCACGTCTTCCAGGGAGGAAGGTGGCAGAATGGTTAAGACGCTCAGCTGCCAAATACACAGAGTCCGTGAGGGTGTGGGTTCGAATCCCGCTCTATCTCGTCGCCCTTTTCTCCCAAGTTTGACTGGAAAATTTAAACTGAGCGTCTAGTCTTTCCGGTGAGACGATAACTCTCTCCATACGAACGGCGAAAGAGACGACGTTAACAGCGTTTCACTCCAATTACCATCATCAAAATATTGCAAGCGGAAGGCTCTTATACTGAAGAGGTGAATGTTGACAAAGAATACCACAGTTCTGACGACGGAAGCTAAAGGTTGGGTCTTTCAGACACCCACTGGACATCCGAGGGGTCTGTGCAGAGGAGAAGAGAGGACTGGCCGTACTGAGTGAGATATCCCGAGGTCCCGTGTGCAGCACGCACTTAGCGCACTAGAAAAAGAACCCATGGCAACAAAAGTGCTGTCATCTGGCAAAATTATGAAAAAAAAAATCGCGTAGGGTTATGCTGCTGTCAGGCATCTGCCTAACAGATGTGGTGCAGCGTATATGAATTTGTCCGAACGCAGTGACGCCTCATTGAGAAATTGAAACTGAAACTGAAAACAAAAGTGGAGTGTTGGTGGCCGAGTGGTAACGCGTCCGCCTAGGAAGTGAGAGAATCTGAGCGCCACAGGTTCGAACCCGTACCCGATACTGGCCAGTAATTTCTTCTTCTTCCCCTCCGCGAGCACTTGAGTGGTGGTCTGGAATCTAGCCCATTATGATGAGACGATAAGCCGAGGCCCTGTGTGAAGCATGCACTAAGCGCACGTAAAATAACCCACGGCAAGAAAAGCGTTGTCCGTAGCAAAACCCTGATTGGAAAACATATTCACTTGCAGACAGAAAAAAAAGGAAAAATAGAAAGGGTGGCGCTCTTACTGTAGCGACGCTGTCTGTAGGGATATCACAGAAAAACAGAAAAATTTATTGTGACAAAAAGAGTAATATGATACAATACAATGCAATACAACACAATACAATAGTTTATCGAGGGGATCTGAAAACATGCATCAACACAGTGCGCTAGAAAACAGAGAGAGAGGCAAACGAGGAAATGGACGAATAAACAAAACA
>NC_134898.1:35698271-35703271 GCF_041734735.1 Babylonia areolata | reverse complement strand
GGGGGAGAGAGACCATTGACAAAGAGAGGGTGAGAGAGAGAGAGAGACAGAGAAAGAGACAGACAGACAGACAGAGAGAGAGAGAGGGCGGGAGGGAGAAAGAGAGCATTGACAAAGAGAGGGTGAGGCAGACAAAGAGAGACAGAAAAAGAGAGAGAGAGACAGAGAGAAGGGGGAGGGAGAGAGAGAAAGGGGGGAAGGGAGAAAGAGAGCATTGACAAAGAGATGGTGAGACAGACAATGAGAGAGAGACACACAGACATAGGTGGAGGGAGAGAGACAGACAGAGAGAGACACAGAGAGAGACAGAGAAAGAGAGAGAGACAGAGAGAAAGGGGGGAGGGAGAGAGAGAGCATTGACAAAGAGAGGGTGAGGCAGACAAAGAGAGAGAGACAGAGAAAGAGAGACAAAGACAGACAGAGAGAGACAGAGAGACACATACACACACACAGAGGAGGGAGGGGGGGGGGGGCGTGGAGGGAGAAAGAGATCATTGACAAAGAGAAGGTGTGGCAGACAAAGAGAGAGAGACAGAGAAAGAGAAACAAAGACAGAAAGAGAGAGAGAGACACACACACACACACACACACACACACACACACACACACGGGGGGGGGGGGGGGAGGGAGAGAGAGAGCATTGACAAAGAGAGGGTGAGGCAGACAAAGAGAGCTTCAGATTCAGATTCAGATTCATATGGTTTATTCATTTTAGGCCTAGGCCCCTCATGAAGGGGAAAATGAACAGACAATAATCATATCATTTAATACATACAGATCAAAACAATGCAGCTATGGATATATCAGGTTAATCAGGAACATTAAGAAGTGAGAATTTCCATGTATCTAAATGCTTTGTAGAAAAACAGACAAATTTCGCACAACATCAGGGTCAGTACAAGACAACAATAGAACCAATTTGAAGAGACAAGGTTGTCGATAGTATCTGGGTCGAATAAAAGTTTCTCTGATTTCTTTCAATACTTCACAACAAAGAATAAAATGAACTTCATCTTCTTTTGAACGTTTGCACATAGGACAAATCAAATCAGATTCTTTCACTTTTTTTGTATCTATACCTATGTACAGCCAAATCAGAAATACCCAGTCTAAACCTTGCTGTGATATACTTTATATGTTTATCAAGATTCAGAAGCAAATATGGTTTTACAACATGCGAGACACAAAATGTTCTATATATCTCAAACCTTTCACTAGTCGAGATGTGCGTATTCCATTCCTGCCATCTGCTATCTATTAGACGTTGTCGAAAAACATTTATAAAACCTACTTCACAGCCTACACCTTGATTCAGCCACACATGTTCAAAACCATGTTTAAACAGACAGAGGCGCACATTTCATGCCCAGTTGATTTTACCCCTACTATCCAGTTCATATAACATTTGGTAAGCTTTGTATGGCAGTCTTGAATCTTCCATTTGCAATATTCTTAACCAATAGCGAATACAACTAACTGCAGAGTTAACAGATATTGGATATCGATTTGTTTCACCATATACTAAATCATTTGGTGTCCGCCTATCTACACCCAAAAATCGTTTAACAGCAAATAAATGAACAGACTCACAATGTACAACAGCCTTATCCAAACCCCATAATTGAGAACCATACTGCACAATTGGTTGCACTTGTGCATCGAACATTTTGATAAATAACTCAAACGAATTATTATTAAGAACATATAACTTTTGCATAATACGTAATAAAGCATTTTTGGCCCTACTGGCTAGATCTTTGCAAGCAACAACGAAGCTAAGACGAGTAGAAAAAAGAATTCCCAAATATTTGTAAACATTCACCACAGGCGTAATGGTACCGTTATAAACCCATCTTTCCCTTGCACCTAAATACCCACCCTTTCGAAAAACAATTATATTACTTTTGGACATGTTGACCTTTAATTTAAGTGATACAGCTACCCTATGTAAATTGTTCAGTTGAGTTTGTAAACCAACAACAGTTTCTGAAAACAAAACAACATCATCAGCCAAAAGAAGAATAAACAGTTCAAATGGATCATTTAAGAATGTTGCTCCATGCCTTCCATTGTTAAAAACCTCTAACGCTACCTCATTTATAAAGACCGAAAATAATACTGGGCTACATGGGTCTCCTTGCCTTACACCTGCTGTACAGTTAATATAGTCCGTTAGTCTTGCTCCACATCTAACTCTTGCTTTAACATTATCATACATACTTTTAATACATTTATACAGTTTACCTTTGATACCATTTTTAAACAAAATAGGCCAAAGAAGATTTATATTGATGGAATCAAACGCTTTTTCAAAGTCGATAAACGCTACATAGAGTTTACGATTAAATGAAAACTGTTTCTGTATGAGTGCAAGTAATGTGAACATGTGATCTGTGGTAGAATATCCTCAGACAAAGAGAGAGAGAGAGACAGAGAGAGAGACAGACAGACAGACAGAAAGAGAGAGACAGAGAGAGAGAAAGAGGGCGAGGGAGAGAGACCATTGACAAAGAGAGGGTGAGGCAGACAGAGAAAGAGAGAGAGACACACAGAGAAAGGGGGGAAGGGAGAGAGAGAAAGGGGGCGAGGGAGAGAGAGAGCACTGACAAAGAGAGGGTGAGGCAGACAAAAAGAGAGAGACAGAGAAAGAGAGACAAAGACAGAGAGAGAGAGACACACACACACACACAGGGGGGCGGGGGGTGGAGGGAGAAAGAGAGCACTGACAAAGAGAGGGTGAGGCAGACAAAGAGAGACAGAGAAAGAGAGAGAGAGACACAGAGAGAAAGGGGGGAGGGAGAGAGAGAAAGGGGGAGAGGGAGAGAGAGAGAGCATTGACAAAGAGAGGGTGAGGCAGACAAAGAGAGAGAGACAGAGAAAGAGAGACAAAGGCAGACAGAGAGAGAGAGACACACACACACACAGGGGGGGTGGGGTGGAGGGAGAAAGAGAGCATTGACAAAGAGAGGGTGAGGCAGACAAAGAGAGAGAGAGAGAGAGACATAGAAAGAGAGAGACAGACAGACAGAGAGAGAGAGAGAGAGGGGGGGGGGGCGGGAGGGGGAGAGAGATAACATTGACAAAAAGGAGGGTGAGACAGTCAAAGAGAGAGAGACAGAGAGAGAGGGGAGGGAGAGAGAGAGCATTGACAAAGAGAGGGTGAGACAGACAATGAGAAACGCACAGACATAGGTGGAGGGTGAGAGACAGACAGACATAGACAAAGGGGGAGAGACAGACAGAAAAAGAGAGTATTGCGTCTTGACATACTTATTGATTAGGCCTTTGACCCATATCAACAGAGGTTAACACATCTAGAGGTTAGTATGAAAATAGCACAAACATATAATTGATAATTCATATATTTCTGATTTGAAAAGCTTTGTAAATGTAAGTGGCGAGACAGAAAGAGAGAGAGAGAGAGAGAGAGAGAGAGAGAGAGAGAGAGAGGGTGGGAGGGGGAGAGAGAACATTGACAAAGAGAGCGTGAGACAGACAAAGACAAAGAGACACACAGACATAGGTGGAGGGAGAGAGACAGACAGAGAAAGAGAGAGACAGAGAGAGACAGAGAGGGCGGGAGGGGGAGAGAGAACATTGACAAACAGAGCGTGAGACAGACAAAGAGAGAGAGACAGAGAAAGAGACAGAGAGAGAGGGGGAGGGAGAGAGAGAGCATTGACAAAGAGATGGTGAGACAGACAATATAGAGAGACACACAGACATAGGTGGAGGGAGAGAGACAGACAGAGAAAGAGAGAGACAGAGAGAGACAGAGAAAGAGAGAGAGACAGAGAGAGACAGAGAGAAAGGGGGAGGGAGACAGAGAGCATTGACAAAGAGAGGGTGAGGCAGACAAAGAGAGAGAGACATAGGAAGAGACACACACACACACACACACACACACACACACACACACACACACACACACACACACACACACACACACACACAGAGAACAGAGACAGTGAGAGAAAGAGACAAGCCTCACACACTGACATACACAGCCAGTGACAGACTGACATTCAGAGCAAGTGACAGACAGACAGACAGACAAAGAGACGAGAAGGAAAACGAAAACCGAAAACAGATGTCACACACCTCAGCGTACTTCAGCACCAGGTAGGTCTTGCCCGTGCCCGTGGGAAGCCAAACTAGGACGTTGAGGCCCTTTCTGACGTCCTCCAGAAGTTCGTTCTGGTAGTCCCACAGCTGGATTGGACCGCTCTTCAGCGCCCGCAGCTCTTCCTCCCTCAACACCCCACACCCTTTCCCGCCCCCCTCCTCCGCCGTCCTTCCCATCAGCTGGCTGTTCGTCTCCACGGAGACCAAGGACTCGATCTCGTCAGCGTCTGGGTGAGAGGCTGAGAAGGGGGGAGTGGGAGGGAGGAGAGGGTGGGTGGGGGGGGGGAGAGATCCACCAATGTTAGTATTATTGTTGTTTTGCTGTAGCGTATATGGATTTGTCCGAACGCAGTGACGCCTCCTTGAGCTACTGAAACTGAAACTGTTGTTGTTGTGTTATTGTCAAAACATTATTGTTATCATAATGATGATGATGATGGCGATGATGATAAATACTTATTACTATTTTTGTTGCTGTTGTTGTTCTGTTGTTGTCAAAACAGTATTGTTGTCATTATGATGATGATGATGACAGTGATGATGACAAATACATATTACTATTGTTGTTCTGTTGTTGTCAAAACATTATTATCATTATGATGATGATGATGATCATCATCATCATCATCATCATGATGCATACATGAAACGATATTACCATCAGTAGATGTTGTAACCCATCTTCAGTAGTTTCCGACTCTATTTTGAACGTTATTCTAATCAATTTTGATGCGAATTCAGGTACTGAATTAACGTGTCGCCATACTGCTCATTGTGTTTTTGGCCCCGCAAACCATGAAACTGTAAACGAAAAACATGCCGGCTTGAGACAACAAGTGTCGGTCCGGGTTCATGCCATGGGTTTATTTCGCGTC
>NC_134898.1:35693271-35695771 GCF_041734735.1 Babylonia areolata | reverse complement strand
GTCCAAGCCGAAGGAAGAAGAGGTAACGACAGGGTTGAGGTTGATTTTTTTATTTCTTAAATCATTCTTTTCTAAGGGTGCTGACGGTGGGGTGAATGTGAAAACTAGACATCAACAGCGACAGGAAGGAGAAGGAGAAGGAGAAAGAGCAAGAGGGTGCTGGGAGAGGGGAGGGAGGGGTGAGTGTGAAAACCAGACATCAACAGCGACAGGAAAAAGAAGGAGGAGAAAGAGCAAGAGGGTGCTGGGAGGGCGGAAGGTTGGAATGTGGGGGCGGGGGACGGAGAGAGGAGGAGCAAAATTTAAAAAAAAAAATTAAAAAAAAGGAAAGAAAAGAAAACCACGAGAAGAAGAAGTTGGTTATAAATAGTTGTAGGGGGAGGAGGAGGAGGAGGTGGAGGAGGAGAATCATTACCATAAACGAAATACCTATAAAATGGACTCGACTTCCGCTCACCGGAGAGACCGGACGTGTTTCCTTCGCTCTCCAATTCAGTAATCTTTTACAGTATGAAATGTTTCCATTGATGATTCTTTTCATCATGCGAGCGAGCAGTGTTGCACTCCGTGCACAATAACGGATGTGCAGTTTGGTTTTTTTTGCCGTTGAAGATTCCGTGACATTTAATGGATTCTGTGTGTCTGTGTGTTTTTTCTGCAATGGTGTTAGTTACAGTTGTGAAGCATGAGCAGCCCGGTGTCTAAATATTTTGCAAAGACTGGCCGGGGAAAAAGAAAGCCATCAAGCACTTCATCAGCAGCGAGTGACGATAGTCCAAGTCAAGAGAAAACAAAACAAGAAAAGAAGAAGCAAAACCAAGTCAGTGAGGGTGACACTGACAAAGATTTCAATATGACCCTTCAGGAGAAATTGGAAGAAATAAATAAGAAGGTAGAAGTTCTTACACGTGCACAAGATGATATCAAACAAATTCGTATTGATATGGACAAAATCAGTGCGAAGCTGACAGAACAAGTAGATAAACTAGAAGGCGATTTAAAAAAAAAGAAAAGAAAACAGATAATGATAGCCTGAATAAAGACATGAAGACACTGAAAGAAGAAAATGTCAACTTACGGACTCAACTGATGTTTTTGACTTTTTGCATTCATTATCAGTTGTTTCGCTTGTCAGTTTAACGACTTCTCTTTTACGAAGTCCTTTAAGTAATTTCCTGTAACTGTATTTAGAGGGGGGAGGGGGGTTTCTTCCAAATTTCACCCACATTTTTACCCTCATTTGCCCAGTTTCTCCCAACCCTCCATTCATCCACATCTCCCACCCCTTCTAACCGATAATACTCAGATGTATTCATAAATACTTTAACAAAATGTCTTCAATCACCGATATGTGTGACGGGACATTAAACAAAATTCCTCCTCCTGATGCAACAACAGAAGGAAATCAGCAATCACAGACTGGCACAAAACGATATCGAACAACATGGGCGCCAGTGGAACCTGCGGGTGTTTGGTGTTAAAGAAGAACAGCTGGGGAAGACAGAGACAGTGGACGACTGCATAAAAAAATGAACAGACATTTTCACAAAGCAGGTGGGAGTTCCAGTGACGGTGGGAGACATTGAAATCGCGCACCGTTCCGGCCGGCCTGGAACTGGGAGACCACGCCCCATCCTCGTGCGCTCCTTCTCTCGTCAGAAAAGGATGAGTGTTCTGGAGTCAAGGAAAAAAAACTCAAACAGGTGTGTCTATTGGAGAAGACTTGACAAAAGCGAATTATGATTTGTTAATGAGAGCGAATAAACACTCTGCTACCCTTACAACCTGGTCATCCAATGGAAAGATTATCGCCAAACTGAAAAATGGAAAAAAAAACACTTTAAAAATCGATATTACTCGCAATCTTGATGACACACTTATGAGAGGCATGATGTGAACGTATAAACATATGGTACGGAGCCTCCATGTAATAAATGTGCAGTTATTGTTGACATATTGTTTTAGGCTTGTTGGTGGTAAAATGTCCTCGGGTGCCCCTCAGCCAAATCTTGCAAGGTCCTTCTGTTTATTTCAGCATTTTTCAATATATTTTGATTTCTAACTTTCAGTGCACAGGAACATTGTATTTTCGTTTGGATCACCTTTTCATTTTCCCCATCTACCGTATGTAAATGTATCAGTAAAAATTCATGTTTAGCGGTTCATCTTTAGAATGTGTGGGTTGTTTGCTATGTAGGTACGTCTTCATGTACTGATAGTAATGCTGTTGGTGTGTTTGCATGCATGGTAGGTCCAGCGATTGATTTTTCGATTTGCTCTTGCTCGCTCCATATACTGCTTGACTGTTAAGGGGTGTCACATCGAAACGTTTCTTCAGGGTGCAAAATTATAGGTCATGGTCTTTTGATGCCCAGATATGTACATGGCTGTTTTGTTGTTTTTTTTGTTTGTTTGTTTTGTTCACAAATCAGCCCCTTCCTATCTCTGTGGCTGCCTTCACCTCTACACTCCATCTCGCTCACTGCGATCAGCTTCGGAT
>NC_134898.1:35683271-35688271 GCF_041734735.1 Babylonia areolata | reverse complement strand
ACCCTAACCCTTCCCCCCACCCACCCCCACACACCCCCACACCCTCGGTGCCCCCCCGCCCCCCTGGCCCCACCCCGCTCTTCTCTCCATTCAGTAATAATACCCCATCCCCCCCTCTCGCATTCTCATCCCCATCCCCCACACCCCAACCCTCATCCTCACCTCAGCTTGTCTGGAGTAGAGGCACGTGAAGAGGAAGGTCACAATGCGAGTGTGCCTCTCCTCCTCGCTGTGGTCGCCAGCACTGGCCACGTCCAGGACCTGCTCCGCCCGCTCATGGTCTATCAAGCGCTGGCTCTTCAGAAGGTTGAGGAGGACGCGTAGCTGAACGGTGCCGTCTTGCAACCTTCGGGGCAGGGCGTGGATGAGGTCTCGGTGCACGCCCAGGTACGTGTCGGTCACGATCAGAATGTTGTACACGTGCTGGTGCTCTGAGGGGAGAACGCACACGACAAAAAAAAAAAAGAAAAAAAATCTGTGAGGGGAGAACGGACAGGACGACGACAAAGGAAGGTCTCTGTTGATGAGGAGTGAGGAAGACGCACAACAAAGAAAGGTCTCTGTTGATGAGGAAGGAGGAAGACACACAACAAAGAAAGGTCTCTGTTGATGATGAGTGAGGAAGACGCACAACAAAGAAAGGTCTCTGTTGATGATGAGTGAGGAAGACGCACAACAAAGAAAGGTCTCTGTTGATGATGAGTGAGGAAGACACACAACAAAGAAAGGTCTCTGTTGATGAGGAGGGAGGAAGACGCACAACAAAGAAAGGTCTCTGTTGATGAGGAAGGAGGAAGACGCACAACAAAGGAAGGTCTCTGTTGATGAGGAAGGAGGAAGACGCACAACAAAGGAAGGTCTCTGTTGATGAGGAGGGAGGAAGACACACAACAAAGGAAGGTCTCTGTTGATGAGGAAGGAGGAAGACACACAACAAAGAAAGGTCTCTGTTGATGAGGAGGGAGGAAGACGCACAACAAAGGAAGGTCTCTGTTGATGAGGAAGGAGGAAGACGCACAACAAAGGAAGGTCTCTGTTGATGAGGAGGGAGGAAGACGCACAACAAAGGAAGGTCTCTGTTGATGATGAGTGAGGAAGACGCACAACAAAGGAAGGTCTCTGTTGATGAGGAAGGAGGAAGACGCACAACAAAGGAAGGTCTCTGTTGATGAGGAGGGAAGACACACAACAAAGGAAGCAGGTCTTCGAGAGGAAGAACGCACAAGAAAGAAAGAAAGACCTGTGAGGGCACTGCGCACGGCAAATCAACATCTTGGATGGAAAAGACGCACAACAAAGGACTGTACCTCAGAAAGAACGCACACAATGAAGGAACATCTACGAAGGGAGAACATACAACAAAGGACCGTCTCCGATCCAGGGGAGAACACACATCCAAAGAACATCTCTGACTGGACTGCCCACCCACAAAACCAAGTATCGTCTCTGAGTGGACAACCCATGTGATGTGATGGAGTCTCCCGTCGGTCAGACGGATGAGTAGGCAGGCAGGCTTATCTGTCGGTGTGTGTCCTCATATGGGAGAAGAGGCCGATTCTGGATGCGCAGCACTTCCCACAAGTGTTGCAAGGGAACACGTCTCCAGAAGTTGAACCCTGCTTCCTTCGTTCACGCTTCTCCTTAATGGCCAGCGTTCTCTTGTTTTCAAACGTCTTTATGCCACCAGAGCACAGCATCCTCCAGCGACAGCGGTCAAGGGCATCAGTTTCCCAGGAAGCGATGTCTATGTCACAGGCTTTGAGGTTTGTCTTCAAGGTGTCCTTGAAGCGCTTGCAGGGTCTTCCAAGTTCACAGTGGCCTTCCTTCAGCTGGCCATACAAAAGCGTCTTCGGGATCCTGCTGTCTGTCATGCGGACAACGTGTCCTGTCCAGCGTAGCTGGCACTGGATCAGCAGGCTTTCGATGCTGGGCAGGCCGCTCCTCTCTAGGACCTGGAGGTTGGAGACCCTGTCTTGCCACTTGATGCCGAGGATCTTTCGTAGGCATCTCTGGTGAGACTGCTCAAGTTGTTGAATGTGACGGCGATACGTCGTCCATGTTTCACAGCAGTAACACCATGTCACATGTTCCCCTGCCTGAGCGGAAGCCGCACTGTACTTCAGGGATGACTGTGTTGGAGACATGGTCAACCAGTCTGTTCAGTATGATGCGGGCGAAGATCTTGCCGGCGATGCAGAGGAGAGAGATTCCACAGTTGTTATTGCAGGATGTTTTGTCTCCCTTCCGTTTGTAAATGTGGACAATTGAAGCATCCTTGAAATTCTTGGGGACCTCCCCTCTCTCCCAGATAGACTGGAACAGGGTAGTCAGCTTGTCTGTCAGCACCTCGCCTCCATACTTGTAGATGTCAGCCTGGATTCCATCTGTCAGCTTCAGGGCCTTCTGGGTCTCAGCCTTGGTGGGAGGGGCAGCTAGCGAGTCATTGACTGGTAGCTGTGGGAGGGCTACAATTACCTCGTCAGATACGGACGAGTCCCTGTTGAGGAGGGTGTTGAAGTGCTCTGCCCAGCGGGCAAGCATGTCTTTCTTGTCTGTCAGGAGGGTGGTCTGGTCCAAGGCTCGGACAGAGATTGATCCTGTGACTCTCGGCCCATACACAGCTCGGAGATCATCATGGAAGATCTTCATGTCGTGAGCATGAGCAGCGGACTGAAGCTCTTTGGACTTTCTCTCCCACCAGGTGTTCTTCATCTCACGCAGCCTCTTCTGTACGAGTTGCTTGGTTTGCAAGTACTGGTTCTCCTTCCTCTGGCAGTCTTTATCGGAAATGTGATCCTGATGCCGTATATGCAGTGTGTTCAGGTGCTTGGAGATTCCAGAGTCGTTCTCGTCAAACCAGTCTTTGTTGCTCCTCTGTACAAAGTCGAGTGTGTCAGCTGCTGCTATGTACACAGCATCTCTGAAGGTGCTCCATACCTCTTCTACATCCGTCGATGCAGGAATTTCTTGGAGAGCTGCTTGGATTTGCTGCTGCAGAACGTCCTTGGTGATAGGGAGGCGGTGGATGTTCAGCTTCCTAGGGGGTTTCTGCCTGGCTGGTTGGAGCTTGCGTGCAAGTCTGATGTTCATCTTGCTGTGTACCAGGTGATGGTCCGACCAACAGACTGCTCCTCTCATGAAGCGTGTAATGGAAACATCATCTCTGTCCCTCTGCCGGACAATCACATAGTCAAGCATGTGCCATTGCTTGGAGCGGGGGTGCATCCTTGTACATGTCCGCTTGTTGGAAGAGGGTGTTGGTGATGGTCAGTCCATGCTGGGTGCAGAACGAGAGCAAAAGCAGTCCGTTGGAATTGCACTTGCTAGTGCCGTGCCGTTCTAGGACTTTTGGCCACGAGGAGAAGTTCGCGCCAACGCGGGCATTGAAGTCCCCAAGGATGATCAGCCTGTCCTTTCTGTCTACCGCTAAAATGGTGCGGCTGAGCTCCTCGTAGAAAGCTTCTTTGATGTCATCAGGGTTGGTCATCGTCGGGGCATAGCAGCTGATGACTGTGGAGAAGCGATCCTTGGACAGCTTCAGACGCAGGGTCATCAGCCTATCCTGGTTGCCTGACCAGAACAGGTGAGAAGGAGTCATCCTCTTCTGCCTTCCCAGCCGTTGGGAAAGGTTTCCTTCTCCGCCTGGTCCGTCGTTGGGAGACTTCACATGCGGCAGGTAGTACTGGGTTACATGGTACCAGTAGCAAGGGCTATGCCCCTGACCTGACTACACATACGTAGTTTAACGTCTTTTCACAGGTAAGTGATATTAGACGGGAGAACAAATCATCGTCTCTGCGGGGATTACCCACAAAACAAATAAACGTCTCCGATAAGAGTAGGTACAACAACAAAAAACCCACCCCATGAGGACAGTCACAACAAAGGAGCACCTCTTAAACAGACAGGGAAACAGGGCACCTAGGAAACAATGTCTGGGAATGGCACCTAAGAAACAATGTCTGGGAATAGCTGACGACAAGCTTGAAGCACCTCTTAAACAGACAGGGAAACAGGGCACCTAGGAAACAATGTCTGGGAATGGCTGACGACAAGCTTGAAGCACCTCTTAAACAGACAGGGAAACAGGGCACCTAAGAAACAATGTCTGGGAATAGCTGACGACAAGCTTGAAGCACCTCTTAAAGTCTTAACTCCCGAGAGCAAGGTTTCGGTTGCGCCCCTTTTCTCTGCATTCAAATTTTGTATTACGTGTAGCTGACACATTTTGTACTTTCCAAAGTCAATTCAGGTCTAGATTGGAAGCTGCTAGGCAAATCTCGCTCTCTGCCATAAATGAAGCCAAACCGTAGCTTTATTAGGCTTTTATTTTGAATAAACCTTCACCGACGTCACAGTGTCAGACTCTGGTGAGAAACTGGCTTGATTCAAATCGCCCGCCATTTATAGTCCGGTTCAGGCTTTAAACAGACAGGAAAACAGGGCACCTAGGAAACAATGTCTGGGAATAGCTGACGACAAGCTTGAACCACCTCTTAAACAGACAGGAAAACAGGGCACCTAGGAAACAATGTCTGGGAATAGCTGACGACAAGCTTGAACCACCTCTTAAACAGACAGGAAAACAGGGCACCTAGGAAACAATGTCTGGGAATGGCTGACGACAAGCTTGAACCACCTCTTAAACAGACAGGAAAACAGGGCACCTAGGAAACAATGTCTGGGAATGGCTGACGACAAGCTTGAACCACCTCTTTCTTTCCCTTTATTTATTTATTTTTTTTAATTCATTTATTTATTTGTTCATTTATTTATTAATCGCTGCCCCTTCACCTGCACTAAATCCGGGATCGTCTGTCGCAGTCTCAGCAGCACCAGCAGTTTACAGATAACTGTTGATGACAGGTCGTTAGGATCTAGGCGGCCACACACCAGAGGAGACCCTGCACTGCTGGTCATGCACGACACCACACCACCTTCTAAGCCCCACACTGTTGACAACAATCGCTTCGTCGCGGAGCCAAAATGAGGAAGCGTCT
>NC_134898.1:35670771-35678271 GCF_041734735.1 Babylonia areolata | reverse complement strand
GATTTACATAGCCGGTCTTTCCTAGTTACGTTGTAGTGACGTCCACGCTCAATTTCAAGTTCATGTGCACTTATTCGCAATCGACACAGTGCTCCTCTGTGTTTAGTATTTTTGCAGCTGATCAGGTAAGGTTGTAATGTATAAGTATTTGCAATTTTGCAATAAAAGGAGAGCCTTGAAATGGTCTCGTTCTTTCTGCTGTTCCAATATTGAACATATTTATCCTGTAGTTTATTCAAGACTGAGTATTTTAGTCGCTTAATGCTGAGTGTGCCTTGGTTCTCCCATACGTCGGAGAATCCAATTGAAACCAGTATCTTTTTGATAAAATTAAGCCAAGGAACTTTTTCCAATGAATCCATCGATAACATATCATCATATGCTTGCCTCAAATAGCTATCTTCTTTTGATTCTATGATGTGTACCCAAAATGAGATGACCTGACACACTGCGGTCAGAGAAATGGGGTATCTGCCCAGTTCTGCCAGGACTGGTAACTTAATTGATCTTTTGTGTACGCCCATTAAGCTCCTACAGAAGTTGACATGTACATTTTCTGATGGGCATTTTGCGGAGAGAAAGGCATCAAATTGGTTGAACAGCATAGAGGGCGTGGAGAAGTTTGTCGCAGTTTGATTGAATGGAAACCACACCTCAGCGCCGTAACTGAGAATTGGGGTGACTAAAATGTCAAACAGTTGCGTCATTACATCAATTTTTACTTCTTTCCCTCGCACACTGCGTTTCAGAGCATGCGCTGCTTTATGTCCTTGTTTGGCTAAGTGGTCTTCAGCAAGGTGAAAATTTCCACTCTTATGAAAAATAACTCCCAAGTATTTATATCTATCCGTCGTTTCGATGCAGTTATCGCCACATGAAAAGAGCACTGGTATTTTGGGGTCGTTTTTTGTGAAAATTACGACTTTTGTTTTGTCCCTGTTGATTTTAAGCCCCCATTGCAGACAGTATTCATGTAGTTGGTCTAGTTTGTTTTGTAGTCCGACTTTTGTTGTCGAGAGCATCACAATGTCATCCGCATATAACAGATAAGGGATCTGAGTCTTGGTTGTTTCATTGATGTATGGTGAGGTGTCATCGTGTATATATTCTCTTATGTCATTAATGAAAATATTGAATAGCGTGGGGCTAATAACATTTCCCTGAAGCACTCCTTTTTTAACTGCGATAGAATCTGTGAACCCGTCGTTTGATTTACCACATACAGTTGAATTTTGGTACATCTCTTTTATAATGTGGAAACATTTTCCATTTATCCCAATTTTGTTTAGTTTCAAAAGAAGTGCATCATGCCATATATTGTCAAATGCTTTATTAAAATGTGTGTGTGTGTGTGTGTGTGTGTGGGTGGTGGGGTGTGGGTGTGTGTGTGTGTGTCTGTGTGTGCGTCTGCGTGTCTGTGTGTGTTTATGAGTGTGTAAGTGTGTTGTGCTTTAGTGTGTGTGTGGTCGTGCGTTTGTTTTATGTTTGTGTGTCATCTGTGTGTGTGTGTGTGTGTGTGTGTGTGTGTGTGTGTGTGTGTGTGTGTGTGTGTGTGTGTGTGCGTGTGTGTGTTTGTCTGTATGTGTCTTTGTGTGTCAAAGGTATGTTCGTGTGTGTGCGGCTCGTCAGTCACTTACTGGCACTCCCTCTCTCTATCTCTTTCTCTCTTGTTTCCTCCTCTCTCGTCTCGTCTGTTCACTTTTGCTATCCCTTTCTCTCTCTCTCCCTCGCTCTCTTTCTTTCTTTCACCCTCCCTATTTTCTGTTGTTGTTTTTCTTTTCTTTTCTCTTTTAATTTTGTACTACAGGGCTGGGTGGGAATGAAATATTGTTATTGCGCCTATCTCAATACTATAGTGTTAGTGTTGTTGGTTTTGTTTTGTTTTTTGTTGTTGTTTTCTCAATACCATAATGTTAATTCGTTTGTCCGTTCTCTCTGTGTGTGTGTGTGTGTGTGTGTGTGTGTGTGTGTGTGTGTGTGTGTGTTTGTGTAATAAACCACAACCTCTTAGATAGAAAACTTGAACTACATCGTCTGTCAATCAGTAGTCATTGTTTTTTTGTTGTTGTTTTTTTTTGCTGCCCCATCATCTGCACCGTTTCAGTGGTATTACTCCCACGCCGCTCATTTAGATTCCCCCATACACGGCCACACCCGGGTTCGTCCGTCGCAATTCCAGCGTCGGCAGTCCACAGGGAACCATCGATGTTAGGTCGCCAGGAGGCCACACACCAGAGGAGACCCTGCACTGCTGCTGAGTCACTTCGGTGGTGTCTGTTCTGATTTTACGTATCTAGGACACCACCTACTAAGCCCCCTACTAACGACAATAGTCGCGGAGCCAGACTGAGGGAGCGTCCCTCCAAGAGTGGAGACAGCCACCACGTCCCTCAAACAACAGCCCCCCACGAATCCGCCGATACTGACGACATTGACAGGACTCACCCCAAGCACAGAAGTGGAGGGGTATCGAAACTGAGGTCACCATGAGAGCAGGGCATGAAAGGCCACAGACTTTGAGACTATTTTGTTTATATTGATGACGATGAAGGAGGAGGATGACGATGATGATGACGATGTTACTATGGAGGTCCATTTTGGTTTGGGACTGCGTGACAAGGCTGTACTCTACGCTTCCTGTCATAATGATATCCCGGCGTTAACCAGGCCCGAGAGATACAGACACTTGCAGTGTTGGTCAGGTAATTAGAGCAACACACCCAAAGACGCATCCTTGAAGTGGATGACACTCGACTGTGTGGTTCCAGTCTCCCCATTTAAGCCCACAGCACACTCAACTCTGGGTAGGAGCCGGCCACGGGCCGAAAAACCCACCTCCGCTGGGATTCGAACCCGCGTCCTCCCAGCCGTCAGTCCGCTACGCTAACCACTTCGCCACCGCGGCTGGTCAATAGTCATTGTTTGTTTAAATCATTTATAACAAAGAGGCAACAATGCGTGACAATGAGTACATCAGTCTCCGCACTACAACACTTAATTATGGCATTCCTCAGGGGTCTGTTCCTGGCCCTTTACTATTCTCAGTAATTATATATAAACGACCTGCCGCTTCATATCAAATTCTTGTGCGTACTTTTTGCGGATGATACAACAATCCACACTTCTTATACTGACATTGACGATCTCGCAAAAAACTTAAAAGAAAGTGCTGATGAACTCGTTAGATGGACCGCACTAAACCACATGTCTCTTTACCCACAAAAAACAAAATGCATATTGATCACAACCAGACAAAAGAGGCAAATCACTATACACAATTTTCCTTCCATCTAACTTAAAGGTGTACCTATTGAACAGGTCAGTGATGTGATCATAAAGTTCTGGAGATCATAATCGACAGCAATCTCACTGGAAATCTTCACATGGATTCCCTTTTCAAAAAGACAGCCCTAAAACTCATCAGCTATCCAAAAATCAAGAATTTCCTTGACCTTCACATACGGAAATTGCTTTAATCAAGCACATATCCAGTCTACAATATATTATGCATCAACACTATGGGACTCCACTAGTGCGAACACGATGCCATTTCCGATTCTTCATAAACAGGGGCTCAAGCTAGTAATCCTTAAAAAGACCTTTTGGACTCAAACTATAAAAAAGCGAATATTCTCCCACTAATCCATAGATTAGGGTACAACAAAGGAATAACAATGCACAAGATTATAACAGGAAGTGCACCACCAACATTAATAAACCAAGTCCGTATCCCAATCCCAAGAACTGACTTGTTCATATCCAGTCTGGTTTACTCAGGCGCCACCCAATGGAATTCACAACCAGAAACAATTAAATAACGCCTTTGCCCAACCACCTTCAAAAATCATTACCTTTTCCACTTTATGCCATAATGTGATGTGTAAATTGCTCATTCTATCGATAGTGTTTGTCACTTGTGTACGGTTGACTGAGAACCTCCCCCACCCTCCATCCCCCTTTCTGGTTTGTGTTGTGTTGTGTGTTGTGTGTGTGTGTGTTTCTTTCATTTTGTTCTGGGTGACCTTGTTAGTGATTCATGGCTATATCTTCTTTTTTTCTCTGGTCTGTCTGTCTGTCTGTCTATTCTGTATCTCTCTCTCTTTTCTTCCTCCTTGCCTGTCTCTGTCGCGCGTGCGCAAACACACACACACACACACACACACACACACACACACACACACACGCGTGCTCGCACACACACACACACACACACACACACACACACACACACACACACACACACACACACACACACACAGAATGTACATACATGCAGTGACTGACGTGCCGCGGGCACATAGACAGACAGATGTGCAACACACAGGGATACACACACACACACACACACACACACACACACACACACACACACACACACACGCACGCACACACATACACACACACACACGCACGCACGCACGCACACACACGCACACACATGCAGGCACAAGTACAGTGTTAATAAAATACATAGCGAAAAAAACACGTGTATGTGTGTGTGTGTGTGTGTGTGTGTGTGTGTGTGTGTGTGTGTGTGTGTGTGTGCCGACGTCGGAGGTAAAACCGGAAGTCCCCTCTTGCTCTTTCTCCTTCTCCTTCCTGTCGCTGTTGATGTCTGGTTTTCACACTCACCCCACCGTCAGCACTCTTAGAAAAGAATAATTTAAAAAATAAAAAAAATTCAGCCTCAACCCTGTCGTTACCTCTTCTTCCTTTGGCTTGGACTGGGTTCTGACGAATGTGTGTAGTCCACATCACCATCATCATCGTCGTCGTCGTCATCGTCATCGTCATCATCATCATCACAGTGTAGTCCACACCTGCATCATCATCATCATCATCATCATTATCATCATCATGATCATCATCATCACAGTGTTGTCCACACCACCATCATCACCATCACCATCACCATCATCACCATCATCATCATCATCATCATCATCACCATCATCATCATCATCATCATCATCACAGTGTTGTCCACACCACTATCATCATCATCATCATCATCACCATCATCATCATCATCATCATCACCATCATCATCATCACAGTGTTGTCCACACCACCACCATCATCATCACCACCATCATCACCATCATCATCATCATCATCATCATCATCACAGTGTTGTCCACATCACCATCATCACAGTCGCCGTCACGGCCACTATTGCTGATCAGAATGAGGTCCGTGCAGGGTGGCCCCAGAGAGACTGGCCATGTTGACCCAGCCAGGAGAGCGATGGCCGGAACTGCTCACGGAGCTCTTGTCGGCAGCATCCGAGAGGGAGAGGGAATGGCCATATGCGCTGTGCCCTTTGCAAGATCTTCACACGTTGTGGAAGACCGCCGGTGGTGAGTTTTGCGGGGTGTGGTGGGGGCTGGGGGTATAGATTTCTATTGTTAATGCGTGAGAGTGAGAGAGATACAGACAGACAGACAGACAGACACACACACACACACACACACACACACACACACACACACACACACACACACACACACACACACACGCATACGAGAGAGAGAGACAGACAGACAGACAGAGGCAGGCAGGGAAAGACAGACAGGCAGACAGAGACAGAGAGAAGTGGGAAAGTGAGGCGAGAAAGAGTGCGAGATATCCTGGTTGTATTATGATCTGGTAGAATCACGAGCAGATTAATAAAATTTATAAAAGCAACTGCTAATTGTGTGGGTTGTCATGGTGTGTCTTAAGGAACATGGCCAGTTTCGTTACGCTCAGAAACACCGATCACGAAGATTAATGAATGGATAAATGGATAAATATGTATGAACGAATAAACACAACGCCGAATTCTATGGCCACAAATCTTAAAGGGGAAGGCCGATGGGTCTCACGTATGAACGTGCACTCACACACTTCATTAACTCACTCAGTACGGCCACTCCTCTCTTCTCCTCTACACAGACCCCTGGGATGTCCAGTGGGTGTCTGAATGACCCAACCTTCAGCTTCCGTCGTCAGAATTGTGGTATTCTCCGTCAACATTCACCTCTTCAGTATAAGAGCCTTCCGCTTGCAATATTTTGATGATGGGAATTGGGGTGAAACGCTGTTAACGTCGTCCCTTTCGCCGTTCGTATGGAGAGAGTTAAAACAGGAGCACCACGAAGACTACCACGAAGACTGTTGTTGTTGTCACTGTCTACAGTGTTTGTACCGGTTTTTTCTTTCTTTTCTTCTTTTGTGCATGAGTGTGTGTGTGTGTGTGTGTGTGTGTGTGTGTGTGTGTGTGTGTGTGTGTGTTGTTGTTGTTGTTGTTGTTGGTGGTGGTGGTGGTGGTGGTGGTGTTGAGCAACAGAATAGTGGAGGAAAAGAGTTAAGATTTGATTTCCTTTCGTCTCTGGTGCTGGTCTGTCGTTTTTAACGTGACTTTGCAAACAGTGTCCAGCAGATTATGAGAGGATGGGGTGATAATCATTGATGAAGACAACAGTATGCATTCGTCAACAGCAGAAGTTTTTCACCAGACGCTGCCCAAGTTCGAATTTCATCATGTCACAAGAGGTTGTTTTAATGTTGTTCTTTTTGCCACAGTATCTGCGCTGTTTTCAGTGGCATCACTCCCACGCTGCTCATTCCGAATCCCCTTAACACAGCCACACCCGGATTCGTCTGTCACAGTCACCTCATGCAACACGAAGTCCTCACACACATGAGACACAGTCCTCACCACACCTGAATCGTCGTACGTCAGACTCTTGCTCCCACACCCCACAGGGACCAGACAAGACCTGACTGTTTTGAGCGGAATTTTGAAGAGACAACATCGCTGGAGCACAAAACACTCAGGCTCCTGGTCCCCAACAGGTTCTGTCCCGGAACGCCTCCTCAAAGGGATGTCCGTTTTGGGCGAGGTACAAACGGGAACGAGAGGAGGGCGGTGGACGGTGGTGGGCTGGTCCGTCTTGTCCTCCACAGCCAGCAGCCTGCAAGAAGCTTTGTGGAGCAGGGTGCAGACCTGGCCGTCCCTGTCAGACTGGTACTTCATCCACACCCACGCGGCTTCCTGCTCCAGCTGCTGGCGGTCGTGGAAGGACCTCATTACGGGCTTCTTCTGATGATCCACGGTAAGGTACAGGTCTCCGTCTCCGCCTCCGCCACGGGCCCCGGCTATCTTCACGTCCAGCGGGTCGGAGGTGCGACAAATCCGGTCGCTTTCCTTCTCCGGACTGGGCATCAACTGCCATTTACTCCGCACTGTGGTCACGAGGTTGGTGTTGGTGGTCCCCAACACACAAGACGGGTCGTCGTTCTCCGCCGCTGCCCTGCACGGCAAGGGGGGTACTGACCAGCAAGGTAGTACGTATGACGTCACAAAGTCCTGCTGCTGGTGGCGAGATGTCATGACGGACTGTCAGGAGACGATGAGCGTCGCCGATCTGAACCGGGTCTCGGAGCGGTGTGTGCGTCTGAGTCAGCTTTGGTGCAGTGTGCTGTGGTGTGACGTGCTGCGGTGTGCTGTGCTGT
>NC_134898.1:35650771-35663271 GCF_041734735.1 Babylonia areolata | reverse complement strand
AAAGAGTACTGTTGAAATTGAAATCCTTTGTCTCTTCCATACGTAGGTTATCTTTTTTCGATTGAACTTTGTCACTGATAGGGAGAAATACTCAAGTTCTATGGAAATTTTACATGTTCTAACTTTGATTTGTTTAATGGTTGTTTGCGTTATTTTTCAATTACTAAGGAAAGATTGACTTGTTAATTTGTATTTGCTTGTTTGCTAAAGCTAGGTTGTTTGTTTCTTTTTGATATCACTTTATATTTATATGATGTATGTAAAAGATGCTATGTGTGTACTGTCGCAATGCCCCCGGGAGGCACGTGAAAGAAACTTCTTGCCTCTTGTCTCGACGAATAAGGTGACGAGTGACTGTGTGCTCTCTCAGAGCTCAGCTCATGAGACAATGAACGTATCCATGGTGTTACGTTTGCATCTGTCTGCGCGGGCTGCTCTGAGTGAATGTGATGTCAGTAAAGTATGGTTAAGAGAGAGAGAGAGAGAGAGAGAGAGAGAGAGAGAGAGAGAGAGAGAGAGAATAAAATCAGATGGACTGTTAGATTGTTTATGTGAACAGATTGTTTATATGAAAATGTTCATCACAACAATGGATCGCGACAAGCCATCAGGGCTGGCTGTACTGTTTTCATTCAAAAATAAACAAACCAAAAAAGTTTTCAGCCAATGACTGCTGAAGATGCTCAGCATTTTACATAAGTTCAGCTACTCAATAAGACGGCAATGGATCATAGATATATCTCCGCACAAAGGTACAACGGTCATAAGTTCTAAAATAAATCTCGAACTCATGAGTGTAATGGAAAAACAATCATTTCTCTCTCTCTCTCTCTCTCTCTCTGTGTGTGTGTGTGTGTGTGTGTGTGTGTGTGTGTGTGTGTGTGTGTGTGTGTGTGTGTGTGTGTGTGTGAAGTTTTGTAAATGCAAACTAGACTAGTTTTAAGAGAGTTTTTTTTGTTGTTTTTTTTGTCCACAAGAAAACTTTGAAAATGCACACAGAAGCAAAATCTAATGTGAATTAGTCACATCAGCGCTCATGACAGACTAATACCGATCAAGGTTTTGTACACGGTCAACAGCCCTGCAAACCGAATTCTTCTTCTTGTTGTTGTTCACATCAACGCTGAACCAGCAAACAGTGTCGATGAGTTTCGCCTGTGGAACGTGACGCTTCGTACATTGTACAACAGCAGAATTCATGTGTATTATTTATTTTCCCCTGTATAAAGATGGTCAGAAGTTCCCCTCTGCTACCGGTAAACATGTTAACTCAGCACTATTTGCCACCACATATGGGCAGTAAACACAAGAAAATACCATCTGGAGAAGGATGGCCTCTTCTGTGCTCTGTCCCAATGACTCTTCACGGAGCTAATGGAGGAGGAGCAGAAGAAGAAGAAGAATCATCGAACACAATATCTTGTCTCCAAATTGATGAAACAACAACTCACAGTCCGGAAAAAGATACTTGGAGAAATAAAAGAATATTTTGATAATGTATACAAAGAAGACAAATCGTTAACTGGGGGAGACATACAGGAACATTTCCTATCTGACCAGGATTTTCCAGTCCTGACACAAGAGCAAAAAAATAGAGAATGTCTTGGTTTTGCCCTCTCTTTTCTTCTCCATTCTCTATTTTTCTCCCCATGAAGAAGGGCCTAGGGCCCGAAACGTCGGGATACTCTCTTCATGGGACAAGTCACCACCTACAGGTTAGTCTCAACCGTTTTCTCGCCTATAATAGCATACCTATGAAATCTGATAAAATATTCTGGGCATATATTTTTCAGCAGACAGAGAAATTTCGGAAATCGAAGAGAACTGGAAATCTAGAATAGATACAGTAATCAGAACTATTAAAAGATAGGAACGAAGGAACGCATCACTCTTTGGCAAGGTTATACTTGCAAAAACACTCCTCCTGTCACAGTTCACTCTTCTGCTGCAAGTAGCATCGATCCCAGAAAAGACAATAAACTATATAAATACTCTGTTGTTTAGATTCCTGTGGAAGAAAATATAACAATAAAAGAGCATTTGAGAAAGTGAAACGGGAAGGCCAAAATATGATAAATGTTGAATATCAACAACAAATGTACTTGGTAAAATGGGCAGTAAAACTCCTCAAAGAAGAAAAAGCACAATGAAGCATCCTTGCAAAACAAAATATTGCACCTTTTGCGAACGCACACTGTGCGTTTAACTGCATTGTCGCTCCAAAAGAAATAAAACACTTAGAAAAGATACAATTAATCTTCTGGGGGGATGTGCTAAAAACAGTAGCGTCTTTCAACAAGAATAGACTGACAGACAACATGAAAACGGAACCTCTTTTGAACAATAAACATACAAAATACAAAGGAAAGACCTCATTTTCATACAGTGGAGTAAAGCGGGCTTTTCCGTCGTGCAAGACCTTTGGCTAAATAGAAACCTCTTTATGTACCAAGAAGTTTCAGAAAGAATTGGTCCTCAGCCAACCTACTATTTGAGTACAACGTACTACCACGCGTGTGGAACCTTCAGCTAGCACACGATGATCTAAAGGAAGACATTCCATATGATATTGCAACTGAAGAGAGAAACGTAACCACCCTGTCTAATAAACAAATCAGGAAAATATTTGCTCTTAAAAACAACAACAACAACAACAACAACCACGAGATTTGCGCAGTGCAATTTTGGAGACGAAAATTATTTCAGCTTCGCCTATGAATGCACGCAGGAGACTCGACTGAGGTTACTACATTTCAAATTCATACATAACATCTACCCAACGAACATCATGCTGCAAAAAAGGGGTCTCGCAAATACTAACAAATGCCATTGGTGCCAAGAAATCGACACATTGAACATGCCTTCTATGCATGTCCGAAACTCACCACTTTCTGGAAAAAAAGGTAAAACAATTTATACTTACTAAGTATAACACTTGGATCCCAATGAATGAGAGGATATATTTGGTGCAACTAAAACTGATATATTATCAAATTAAAAAAGAAAACAAGCAAACACTATCTTATTGGTTGCAAGGCTGGCTATCTCCAAATTAGAATACGGCAAATGTAAGAATCTTGAACTTATATTCAAACCAGAGCTACACTTTAGAAATCAGGAAGGAATATAGAATGATTTTTTTAATGAGTGACCAGGTGGTCACATCAAACACACACATACATATTGTACTTGCGTAATTATAGTGCCTCCAGAGAGAGAGAGAGACAGAGAGAGAGAGAGAGAGAGAGAGAGAGAGAGGACCTAGTTTTCTCTTTCAGACACTGTAATTGTGTGCAGGGTCATTGTGTGCGTGTTTTGTGTTTTTTTTTCTTCTTTTGTGTTGCATGACCTTGAAAACGCTGAATAATGCCAACGGGAAGAAGATATATTTCAAGGAAATGAACAAAGAAAAGGAAAAGAAAAAAGAAAAGAAAAAAAGGGCAAAAGATAACAAGAAAGAACGGAGAAAAATCATGATGGAAGAAAAAAAAAGGAAAAAAAACAAAAAACAAAACAAAACAAACAGCAACAACAGCAAAACAAACGAAAGTCTTCCATGGATGCTGAGACAGCCCTGCATATTTGCAGAACTTGAACGCATCATCTGATTTCTCCTTACAAAAAATAAAATAAAATAACTAAATATATAAACAAGAACAACAACAAGAGGACTAAGGTGGCCAACTCCAGGAGGGGCGACAGAATACCTTCTGTTCATATTGCTCACAGCGTGCTCCTTTACTCAGTAATATACAATACACCAAACAATATTATCCCAATTTTCTCATGTGGCCAAATGGATGGGGAGGGACTGAAGTGTTCCGGCACTTTGAATGCTTGCAACCAACAGTATGATGATTATGAAACACTCGTTATGCTGAAGGCACAACTTACAAACCAGACTGTCTAGTGAATAGTGCTGTGCAAAACTTACCGTACCAGACTGTCTAGTGGATAGCGATGTGCAAAACTTACCGTACCAGACTGTCTAGTGAATAATGATGTGCAAAACTTACCGTACCAGACTGTCTAGTGAATAATGATGTGCAAAACTTACCGTACCAGACTGTCTAGTGGATAGCGATGTGCAAAACTTACCGTACCAGACTGTCTAGTGAATAGTGATGTACAAAACTTACCGTACCAGACTGTCTAGTGGATAGCGATGTGAAAAACTTACCGTACTAGACTGTCTAGTGGATAGCGATGTGAAAAACTTACCGTACCAGACTGTCTAGTGAATAATGATGTACAAAACTTACCAAACTAGACTGTCTAGTGGATAGCGATGTGCAAAACTTACCAAACCAGACTGTCTAGTGAATGATGTACAAAACTTACCAAACCAGACTGTCTAGTGAATAATGATGTACAAAACTTACCGTACCAGACTGTCTAGTGAATAATGATGTACAAAACTTACCAAACCAGACTGTCTAGTAAATAATGATTTACAAAACTTACCAAACCAGACTGTCTAGTGGATAGCGATGTGCAAAACTTACCGTACCAGACTGTCTGGTGGATAGCGATGTGCAAAACTTACCGTACTAGACTGTCTGGTGGATAGCGATGTGCAAAACTTACCGTACTAGACTGTCTGGTGGATAGCGATGTGCAAAACTTACCGTACTAGACTGTCTGGTGGATAGCGATGTGCAAAACTTACCGTACTAGACTGTCTGGTGGATAGCGATGTGCAAAACTTACCGTACTAGACTGTCTGGTGGATAGCGATGTGCAAAACTTACCGTACTAGACTGTCTGGTGGATAGCGATGTGCAAAACTTACCGTACCAGACTGTCTGGTGGATAGCGATGTGCAAAACTTACCGTACCAGACTGTCTGGTGGATAGCGATGTGCAACACTTACCGTACCAGACTGTCTGGTGGATAGCGATGTGCAAAACTTACCGTACCAGACTGTCTAGTGAATAATGATGTACAAACCTTACCAAACCAGACTGTCTAGTGGATGCCGATGTGCAAAACTCACCGTACCAGACTGTCTAGTGAATAGTGATGTACAAAACTTACCGTACCAGACTGTCTAGTGAATAGTGATGTGCAAAACTTACCGTACCAGACTGTCTAGTGAATAATGATGTACAAACCTTACCAAACCAGACTGTCTAGTGAATAGTGATGTACAAAACTTACCGTACCAGACTGTCTAGTGAATAATGATGTACAAAACTTACCGTACCAGACTGTCTAGTGGATAGCGATGTACAAAACTCACCGTACCAGACTGTCTAGTGAATAGCGATGTACAAAACTCACCGTACCAGACTGTCTAGTGAATAATGATGTACAAAACTTACCGTACCAGACTGTCTAGTGGATAGCGATGTGGAAAACTTACCGTACCAGACTGTCTAGTGAATAGTGATGTACAAAACTTACCGTACCAGACTGTCTAGTGAATAGTGATGTACAAAACTTACCGTACCAGACTGTATAGTGAATAATGATGTGCAAAACTTACCGTACCAGACTGTCTAGTGAATAGTGCTGTGCAAAACTTACCAAACCAGACTGTCTAGTGGATAGTGATGTGCAAAACTTACCGTACCAGACTGTCCAGTGAATAGTTGTGTGCTTTTATGGTTGTGATCTGAACCAACAGTTTGCTGTTCGTTGAGTATACTTACATAATGAGACCCAGCTGTTACCCAATGCAGTATGCGCGTGTTAGCCTCTCTTGAAACCTAGACAACCACCACTACCACCGCCAGCACTACTGATACTACCACAACTGCTACTCCTCCTCTCCCTTCTACTACTACATCTGCTGCTACTACTGCTACAACTACCACCACCACCAACAACAACAACAACAATAACAACTATAAGTAAATACGAAAATGAGTAACAGACTGAATGAGTGAGTGGATGAGTGAATGGATAACTAATTAAGTAACTGAAGGAATTATAAATTAATCAATACACAGCGAAACACCAATGAATAAATGAGTAAATGCAAGCATCAATTCATGCGTAAATAGATAAATAAATAAATAAATAAACACAGACCGATTTGTTCCGTTTCCACTCACTCGTTTCTGATGGCGAACAAAAAAACAACAACAAACAAACAAAACAAAAAAACAAAAAACAAAAAACAAAAAAAAAGAACAATAACAACAACAACAAAAAAAGCACACACAAAAAAACAAACAAAAACAACATCAACAGCAACAAAACAACATCAACAACAACAAACAACATTATTTAGATCACCACCGCCCCAACGCGCCCGGCACTCCGTGTTTTAACGTTGGTTGTTGTTCAGCAGAAATCCCACGTGAGTCTTGAAGGCTTTGCCTCTTGTTTCTTTATTCCGTTATCATTTTGTTTTCATCTCCTCCATCTGAGCCAGGATGGATTAGCGTTCCCCAAAGAAGTGAGACCGCCACTAAGTCTCTCTCTCTGTCTCTCTCTCTCTGTCTCCCCTCCCCCCTCTCTCTCTCTCCAAAGACTGACAGAAACTTACATCACGCATGGATGTGGTGGAGAGAGTACACAAAGTGAACGCCCAACGTGGGTTAACCCTTTCACCGCCAGTCAATTTGTCAGAGTAAAAAATTCCCTTGTGCTATAAACACAGAAAAGACAGTGTCTGAGAATGTTCGCTGGGGATTCTCCCTGCGATGTATAGAAAATATGGCCTATCCTACCAGCGAACATTAAGAGCAGTAGGTATGATCATGGATAACATTAACAGACCAATGATCAGGTCGCCTTTCAGTGACATGGGTCCTCTACCTCGTCTGTGCATAAATGCGGGCTTGGTGGTGAAAGGGTTAAATCTGCTGAAAACAAAGCAAAGCAAAACACAACAAAAAAAACCCACATAAATAGAAGGAAGCAGGAATTGGAACGAGAAAGAAAGAAATAGGGAACGAAGGATAGAAATGAAATCGAATCAAGTCATTATGCTTATAGCCAAGCCGATCGCAAAAGGAACATTTCAGGGTTGGTCACCCGTCAGTTAAAAAAAAAAATAAAAAAAAAAAAACATTCAAAGAACACAAAACAATTCTCGTAGGTTGATTCAAACTGATACACTCACTTCCCATTCGAACTGCGTAAAACCTGAAACCGCATGTGAAAAAAACCACACACAAGAACATTGTGACGGTGTAAAACGATCACAGCAAAGACGTAAATTTCAGACCACGTAAAATTCAAACCAAGTTGAAACCATCAGTTTCCTTCGTTAATTAAGGAACGGGCTGATTGTGTCCGGGGAATATCCCAGAACAGGATCTTCACAGAGCTGGCCGTGAACTGTTTGTACGTGACAGCATGCAGATCTTTGCAACTGATCAGAATATATGACGGGCGCAATAGCCGAGTGGTTAAAGCGTTGGACTTTGAAATCTGAGGGTCCCGGGTTCGAATCTCGGTAACGGCGCCTGGTGGGTAAAGGGTGGAGATTCTTTCGATCTCCCAGGACAACATGATTATGTGCAGACCTGCTAGTGCCTGAACGCAGAAGACCAAATACGCGCGTTAAAGATCCTGCAGTCCATGTCAGCGTTCGGCGGGTTATGGAAAGAAGAATGTACCTCCCCCCCGAAAACGGAGTATGGCTGCCTACATGGCGGGGTAAAAACGGTCACACACGTAAAAGCCTACTCATGTACATATTGTACGAGTGAACGTTGAAGTTGCAGCCCGCGAACGAAGAAGAAGAAGAAGATCAGAATATGTCTGACACTTAGAGGCTGGTTGCACGGCACACACCATGGAGGTTCTTCACCTTTCAGAACAAAAGAATGTGTCAGATAAGAAAGAAAGAAAGAAAGAAGAACGGATGAAGAAAACCACTACACAGGAAAGACAGACGGAGAGAAAAGAAAGAAGATAACAGCCCATCAACACGGACGATGGAAATGAAGCAGAAGTAAACGTTGTGTATTCATATTGTCTGGCTACAGAACATTATGCATTCATATTGTCTGGCTACAAAACATTATGCATTCATATTGTCTGGCTACAAAACACTATGCATTCATATTCATATTCTCTGCAAAACGTTGTGCATTCATATTCCCTGGCTGCAAAGCGTTGTGCATTCATATTGTCTGGCTACAGAACATTATGCATTCATATTGTCTGGCTACAGAACATTATGCATTCATAATGTCTGGCTACAAAACATTATGCATTCATATTGTCTGGCAACAAAACATTATGCATTCATATTCATATTCTCTGCAAAACGTTGTGCATTCATATTCCCTGGCTGCAAAGCGTTGTGCATTCATATTCTCTCCAAAACGTTGTGCATTCATATTCTCTGCAAAACGTTGAGCATTCATATTCTCTCCAATACGTTGTGCATTCATATTCTCTGGCTGCAAAACGTTGTGCATTCATACTGTCTGGCTACAAAACATTGTGCATCCATATTCTCTGCAAAACGTAGTGCATTCATATTGTCTGCAAAACGTTGTGCATTCATATTCTCTGGCTGGAAAACGTTGTGCATTCATATTCTCTGGCTACAAAGCGTTGTGCATTCATATTATCTCGCTGCAAAACGTTGTGCACTCATATTATCTGCAAAACGTTGTGCATTCATATTCTCTGCAAAACGTTGTGCATTCATATTCTCTGGCTACAAAGCGTTGTGCATTCATATTCTCTGGCTGCAAAACGTGCATTCATATTCTCTACAAAACGTTGTGCATTCATATTCTCTGGCTGCAAAACGTTGTGCAATCATATTCTCTGCAAAACGTTGTGCATTCATATTGTCTGGCTACAAAACGTTGTGCATCCATATTCTCTGCAAAACGTTCTGCTTTCATATTCTCTGCAAAACGTTGTGCATTCATATTCTCTGGCTGCAAAACGTTAGGAGAGAGACAGGGGGAAAAAAACGACTAAAAGCTTTATCACCATTTAGTTACCGAATTCCATCTGTATGTCTGTAACATAGGATATGACTCTCAAGGTTCATCATAACATTCTGTTCTGTTGCTAAGTAGACAACAAAATGTTGATGTTCCACGGGCACAGCTTTCTGTACTTTATATAGCCACTTGTCTGAGATTGTATCCATCTCCTTCCAGGCTGTTCAGTCACACCCAACCTCCTCTACCCTCACCCACTCCGTACACACACACACACACACACACACACACACACACACACACGCACACGCACACACACACATACATACACACACACACGCACGCACGCACACACACATACACACACACGCACGCACGCGCGCACACACACATACGCACGCACACACACACACACATACACAGGAACACACACACACACGCACACACAAAACAGACACACACATACACACACACGCACGCACGCGCGCATACACACATACGCACGCACACACACACGCGCGCGCACGCACACACACACGCACACAGACACACACACACTCACACACACACACACACACACACAGAGGCACGCACACACACACACACACACACACACACACACACACACTCACATGCACACACACACACACACACATACACACACACACACACACACACACACACACACACACCACACTCCTCCCATTGTCTAGCTGGAACAATTCATGTAAAATGCACACACACACACACACACACACACACACACACACACACACACGTCCTCCCATTGTCTCGCTGAAACAAAGATCCTATCTGTCAGGAGCGCGTCTTTGGGGGGGAAAAAAAAGATGTTGAATGAAAATAAAAGAACGTGAAATAAACTAAAACAAACAAACAAAAGAAAAAAAAAGAGAGAGAGACAAAATAGAATACAATAAAATGATAAATAAAAGATGATGTTATCGAAAAACAACATAGTTTCTACAAACAAAAAGCACAATTTTTTCATGGGATCTCGGACAGGATACTGCATTTTGGGGGGAAAATCACAAAAGAATATAAAGAATATAAATAAACAACGAACAGATAAATAATTCAGCCACCAATCAGGATATATGGACAGACAGATAGATAGATGGGTACATAGACAGATAGGTAGATAGATAGACAGACAGACAGACAGACAGGAGTAACGCACACAGACACGCAGCCACACAAGGCTTAATCACTAACCAGCGCGTTGAAGTTTTGATTTTTGTTGTGTTGTTTTTGTTTGTTTTTTGCTCTCTCTCTCTCTCTCTCTCTCTCTCTCTCTCTCTCTCTGTGTGTGTGTGTGTGTGTGTGTGTGTGTGTGTGTGTGTGTGTGTGTGTGTGTGTGTGTGTGTGTGTGTGTGTGTGTGTGTGTTTGTGTGCAAAGGTCAGACATCTTTTGTCCCTGTGCCTGAGGTGGTATATATGACGAGTCCTGTGAAACCCTGACGTTCCTCCGTTGAAAGTGACACTGACACTTAGTACCTGACCCGTGCCACACCCGGCAGCCAAACAATCAGAGAGACTGCGGTCAGAACAAAAGGACTTGGAGTTCGAACCCACCTCTTTTGTCCAAGCCTACAACCACACCCTCGCTGGACCGCTCGTTCTGTATCCAGTTCGTTGCTGCCTCCACTGCCCGGGGGGGCTGTGTGTGTGTGTGAGGGGGGGGTGTGGTCAGGGTGTGGTGGTGCTTGTTTCAGTTTTCCTGGGTACCCGACAGACACCAGAAACGGCGATCACGAACAAAAGACTTCTTCACTAGACCAGCCAACCAACCACACCCACAAACCACCGCACCACTGTACCTTCTCCTTTCTACCGCCTTCCCTTTCTCCCGACGCTGTGCTATCTCCCACTATCACCGCTTCGCCGTTGTCTCCGCTGTCCGGGGGGTCAGGTTTTGTCTAGGGGTCCACGCCCTCCCGCCCTGACAGTGCATTGTCATGTGAGACGAAGATATGACTGATATTCACTGTAGATGGATAGAACGAGGGAGAGAGTGAGGAAGAGAGGGAGGATGGAAATGTGTGTGTGTGTGTGTGTGTGTGTGTGTGTGTGTGTGTGTGTGTGTGTGTGTTTCTTTGCCTTTGTGTGTGTGTATGCGTGTGTGTGTTTGTGTGTGTGTGCGTGTGTGTGTGAGAGAGAGAGTTCTTCTTCCTATGTAGCGTGCGCGCGCGTGTGAGTGTGTGTGTGTGTGTGTGTGTGTGTGTGTGTGTGTGTGTGTGAGTGTCCGTGTGTGCATTTCACATGTGTGTGTGTGTGTGTGCATTTTACATGAATTGTTCCAGTGAGACAATGGGAGGACGTGTGCTGTGGGAGTGAGTGTGTGTGTGTGTGTGTGTGTGTGTGTGTGTGTGTGTGTGTGTGTGTGTGTGTTCTCCGTGTGTGTGTGTGTTCTCCGTGTGTGTGTGTGTGTGTGTGTGTGTGTGTGTGCCCGCGCGCGCGTGTGTGTGTATGTGTGTTTCTTTCCGTCGTGTGTATTTTCGCGTGTGTGCGCGTGTGTGAGTGTTTATACACGCACACGCGTGCTGCGCGCGCGCACCACGCACACAGCTAAGACCCTCCTTCTGAAAGAAAAAAAAGTGTCCCGTGTCCGCTGAATTCCGAACAGTCGCTGGCGCACTGTCTGGGAAAGGCGATTAGACCTATCACGTATCACTTCTGAATCAATAAAAAGAGTAGCTATCCAGCGGCAGCAACAGAATGAACGAGAATTGGCGTGACTGACCAGTCTATGTATGTGCCGGTTTGTATCGTAAGTCCTTTTGTACTTCATAGAATCGAGTTCTTTTTTAGTTTCAGTGCAAACTTGGGTGAAAATTGAACATGAGCAAGAGAGAGTCAAAGTCAAAGCCAAAAGTGTTTTATTCGTCAGGACTCTGGTCCATAACAATAGGAATCACTACACAATGCAGTGAATATAACATGTGTTGATTTATATATCATTGGGGCATTTTTGTTTTTGACTCACTTGTGTAAACAAAGTGAGTCTGTGTTTCAACCTGGCGTTCGGTTGTGTGTGTGTGTGTGTGTGTGTGTGTGTGAGTCCGTGGTAAACTTAAAATTACCATTATCTCTGGAAATGCTTTGTCTGCCAATATCAAATTTAGCTTAAACATATTATGAAAAAAAATCTTCATAGTCATGGCAGTAACAGGTTGTCAGTCTCCCGAATTAAGCCGCATATCCGAACCATTAACGCTTTATTTCGTTGAGATTTGTTCCGAAATCCGAAAATTCTACAAAACGAATTGAATCGATCGTTTCTTTCAGCCCATTGTAGACTGGTTCGTGCAGATCTACAGATCTACCGTGTGTTCCGGTGTGCTTGAAGCGATGGCAACGTCTCCTTTACCGCCGAAATAAAAGAATAATCGAGATATGACAAAACATACAAAAAACATGATTTGAACGGCGTTATTACGTCCACTACAGTACATCTATTTATTGCAAGAAGAAGAAAACGAAATTTAGTCAAATGACGTCAGATGCGCTGCAGCACTGGGGATCAGTCTGCCTGCTTCGAACTGAGCAGGCACTGATGGTTCGATCCCGGTTGCATGTCTTTTTTTCCTTCTCCCAAGCTTATTTTACACGTA
>NC_134898.1:35608271-35645771 GCF_041734735.1 Babylonia areolata | reverse complement strand
CTGAGTGAGCGTCTCCTCCAGAGTGGAGACCGCCACCACGTCCCTCAAACAACAGCCCCCCATGAATCTGCCGACACTGACGACATTGACAGGACTCACCCCAAGCACGGAAGTGGAGGGGTATCGAAACTGAGGTCACCATGAGAGCAGGGCATGAAAGGTCACAGACTTTGAGACTATTTTGTTTATATTGATGACGATGAAGGAGACGGAGGATGACGATGATGATGACGATGTTGCTATGGAGGTCCATTTTGGTTTGGGACTGCGTGACAAGGCTGTACTCTACGCTCCCTGCCATAATGATATCCCGGCGTTAACCAGACCCGAGAGATACAGACACTTGCAGTGTTGGTCAGGTAATTAGAGCAACACACCCAAAGACGCATCCTTGAAGTGGATGACACTCGACTGTGTGGTCCCAGTCTCCCCATTTAAGCCCACAGCACACTCAACTCTGGGTAGGAGCCGGCCACGGGCCGAAAAACCCACCTCCGCTGGGATTCGAACCCGCGTCCTCCCAGCCGTCAGTCCGCGACGCTAACCACTTCGCCACGGCGGCTGGTGCAAAGCATTACACTTTGTCAGCAGTCTGCCTCCTCCGGCCCACCATACTTTTTTTTTGTTTTTTTTTGTTTTTGTTTTAACCCTCTGCTGAAATCAGGTAGTGTATGAGCTTGTGGGTGAGTGTTCTCTCTCTCTCTCTCTCTCTCTCTCTCTCTCTCTCTCTCTCTCTCTCTCTCTCTCTCTCTCTCTCTCTCTCTCTCTCTCTCAGATATTTTTGGAGTGCTTAATCTAAATCAGGAAACTTCACAACAGTCACTTGCAAAATATATTGCCGAAGCGAATAACATGCGACGAAAAAAACAACAATAAAATAGTATGAGGTGTTGTTCATTGTGAAAATTGAAATCTGTGTTGTCATTCTCATGTGGAAAATATTTATGTTATACATTTATATATGTTGTTTTTTTATTTCTCTCTACATCACATTACTTTGAATGGATGGTCGAACTGTACTTAGTTGCACAGATTGATGGATTTCGTTTTCATCAATATTATTACTATTGATGCATGTTGTTATTTGCATTATGAACCCCCATGTCATTAGGGCTGTAAAGCTATTGACATTAAAGTGTTCAGTGTTCAGTGTTCTCTCTCTCTCTCTCTCTCTCTTCGTTTGCTCTCTGACAATGTGAACAGGGACAAGAGCAGAAGTATTAGTGCATATTAGCCCGTGTACGCATGTATGCGCGCACGCGCGCGTGTGTGTGTGACTGAGTTATATTCCATGTTATTTCTTACGTTTCATGTTTAACTTTTATTGTTGTTCTTGTTGTTGTTACTGTCTACAGAGTTTGTACCGGTTTTTTCTTTCTTTTTCTTCTTTTGTGCATGAGTGTGTGTGTGTGTGTGTGTGTGTGTGTGTGTGTGTGTGTGTGTGTGTGTGTGTGTGTGTGAGAGAGAGAGAGAGTGAGGGCATGGTGTAAAGAAGCTTTCAGCTTATCCAGTTTACCCTCAATAAAACATTTGTTCATTGTTCATCTGTTCTCTCTCTCTCTCTCTCTCTCTCTCTCTCTCTCTCTCTCTCTCTCTCTCTCTCTGTGTGTGTGTGTGTGTGTGTGTGTGTGTGTCTCCGTCTGTCTCTGTCTCTCTCTGTGATTGTTCATCATATCTGTATAACAGCATTTATTTTTGTGGCACTTTGAATGATTGTGTGGTTCAAATTGCGCGTGGGTGTTGTTGCTTGTGATGCCAGGGGAAGCAATTGCGTGTTTCTTGAGAATGTGATTTTACTGGAGTCATCGTTCCTCAGTGTCAGTGAGTAGAGTTATGGACAGCTCAGCTGATCCCGTCACAGCAGTTGTAAGCCAGAACGTGAGAATCGGTTGGACGAGACTGGGTCCTGGTGTTTCAGTTTTTGGCCATTTGTCACACTGATGAGGTGAGGATATCTTTGGTATTAATATAAGGTCCTATTATTATTAGTATTGCTTATATGTTTTTGTTCTTCATTATTTATCATACATTTTGTATTTTTCTTGTTGTTAAGTGGATTACTGAATTTCTCTTCTTCTTCTTTTTTATTCTATTTTATTTATTTTTTAAAGAAAACTAATGAAAAGACGAACCATTTCAGGAATTGTTTGGTGTTCATTTCCACTCGATCGTCTTTTTTTATTATTATTATAGATCAATTCATTCAAGTGATAAAGTGTTATATTTGAATTGTCTATGTATTTTCCATTCGGTGGCACTTCTTAAGTTTCATGCTGCACATTACAAATATAGATCATAGTTGTTATATTGTTTTTGGAAAAAAAAAGTTTTTGCATGTTTTATTAAATGGTGCTCATATATTTTTGTGCAGAGGGTCGCGCATTGTCACGCATTGTCACCTTGTGTTTCGCACTGTAATCCAAGAACAAAACAGAGAAGCTGTGTGAAACGACCCTGTGTGTTGAGTTTGATTCCAAAATACACAAGAAAAGAAGACAGGGAAGGGAAAGAAAGAGAAAGCGATAAGTACAGATGAACAGACTGACAGACAGGTTGACAGACAAGCAGACAGATTGTTCATAGGTTGGATATTATCATGATATGTTGTCATTCATTTGTTGTTGTGCTGTTTTTTCCTTAATTTTACATACATTGTGTTTTCACAGTAAGTAAACATCACATCCATTTTATGCACAATTACATGAAACGAACATCAAATACAGAAATGTACAATCAAGGGGGACTATTTTTTGTTGATCGTAAAAGGTGACCAATCATTTGTGATTAATAACTTCTATGGCAGTCAAATGGCTGAGAAAGTGCCTCGGTTAAAACTAACAGGTGCATTCTTTATTATTATTTTTTTTTTATCGAAGCTGGGAATTAATTTAGAAAGTTTCAGTTTCAGTTTTCAGTTTCACTTTCTCAAGGAGGCGTCACTGCGTTCGGACAAATCCATACACGCTACACCACATCTGTTGAGCAGATGCCTGACCAGCAGCATAACCCAACGCGCTTAGTCAGGCCTTGAGTGCATGCTTACATATTTGTGTACCTATGAAAGTGGATTTCATTTTACGTAATTTCGCCAGAGGACAACACTCTCGTTGCCATGGGTTCTTTTTCAGTGCGCCAAGTGCGTGCTGCACACGGGACCTCGGTTTATCGTCTCATCCGAAAGACTAGACGCTCAGTTTGATTTTCCAGTCAAACTTAGGAGAAAGGGCGAGAGCGGGATTCGAACCCACACCCTCACGGACTCTCTGTATTGGCAGCTGAGCGTCTTAACCATTCTGCCACCTTCCTCCTAAAGAAAACGGAAGAACAATACTCACCGTAAAAGACTGTATTCAGCTTTACACAAATACAAATGATAATTTGCGAACAGAATAATGACATATAACTATCGGTTATCATCATCACATCACATACAGAGAACACATATTTATCTTTCTTTTATCAAATCCATTAATGCATTCCAGCGTATTTGTACATAGTTATACTTCAATACTGTCGCTGTGTTCTCTACAAAAACTACCATTGTTAACATCAGTAAGTTAAATCTGTTAGGATATTTTTGTACACAGATATATGTGAAGTATTTTCAGCTGTAACAATGTCCGTATTACACCAAATATCTTTCGTGCACACAAAAGAAATATTTCCAGTTATGATGCATATTCTTTGCATAGTAACACTTCCAAAATGCGTGATCAATGCTGTCGTTGTGTTCTCAACAAAAAATATGTTATTATCCGAGTAGTATTGTCATCTAAAACAATTTTCGTTTTACATCAAATATTTTTGTGCATGCATAAAGCAGTGATTCCAGTTATGATGCATCACAAACGTTGAGTGCCATTTGTCATTACAAACCAATTCCACTCTATTTTAAGTCAACACATCATATTATGGTCTGCAGCCTTTAGAAACAGGGAATAAGTGTTTTGAAGTAGTGTGAAGAATTTATGTGTCTGTTGGTCTCCACAGTAATATCTTTACTAATTCGTTTATTGCTGATTTATATCAAACATAAGGGAGGAAATCAAAGCGTTATACAATTTTTCTTTAAGGCGGATATGTGCAAGAAATTGTCCTTTTTTTAATACAAGACAATGCACATCGTTGTTACTGAGTAATCTATTCAATTCAATTCAGAAACACTTTATTGATCCACATGCAAATTAACGTGTGCAATCACAGGCTCGTTGTACACACACACACACACACACACACACACACACACACACACACACACACACTATACGCACTGAAAAAAGGCATTAAAACAAGTCAAATAGTAACTTGCAGCTGCTGAAGATAGACGAAAACAAACAATCCACACACACGGCGCGAGGTAAGACAATTAGGTATGGCACAACAGTGAATAAAAAAAAAAGAAAAAAAAAGAGAGAAACAAAATCAAGCAAATAAACTGTAAATTTTTAAAACCGCACACATACGCGCACGCCTCCGGTTTAACTGGCTAGCGAGTGGAGGAGGGTGGTTTCGGTGCTGTGGTCAGCGTGAAAGGCAGACTGAAATGGGTGGATGAGATTGTTGAAACAAAGGTTGTTGTTGAGCTGCTTCAGGACAGCTTTTTCAAGGAGTTTGGTCAGGAATGGAAAATTTGCAACTGGTCGATAGTTTTTCAAAATGTTTGCGTCAAGGTTGGGTTTCTTCAGAAGAGGCCGGACGATTGCAGTTTTGAAAGTGGATGGAAACGTTCCAGTGAGAAGGGATGAGTTGACAATATTGGTGATTGTGGGGAGGAGCTGTGAGACACACTGGGAAAAGACCGAGGCTGGTATAGGATCGAGCTCAAAGGATTCTATTGTCATTTCTTTCAGGATTTCATGGACAATCAATGTCAATGGATTAAAAGAATGGAGAGGAGATGAGCAGGTTGGAAAGGCGTTTGGTCTAAGATGGTACGAATATTTTGGACTTTGTCGAAAAAGAAAGAGGAGAAGACACTGTAGAGTTCAGACAAAGTGTTGCCAGAAGGAAGAGGAGTCTTTTTGCAGTATCGAGAAGATTTGACATGATAGAGTAAAGAGATTTGGTGGATGTGGCATCGATAACTTGAGAAGAAAAGAAGTTTGTCTTCGCTGATGAGATAATATGTTTGACTTTATTTATTTATTTTCTGAATATTTGATAGTGGACTTTCAGTTTTGTTGATCACTATCGCCATTCCAATTGGCGACGTTTGCGTTTTGCAAATACAATGTCTTGTGTGTGCCATGGGGCGGAAGGTCTATCAGGGAGCATGCGGGTAGTGGGTGGTGCATGTTCATTCAGCAGTTGAGAGAGGACAGTGTTGTAATGTGTAGAGACGTGGGTACGTGAAGAAATTTTGGAAAGGCGTTCAGCAGCTTGAGAAGCGAGAATATGACAGCAGAATGGTCGGAAGAAAGTTCGTCAGTTACAGTCACTGACGCAAACATAGCATCAGAGTCACGTGTGATGAGCCAGTTCAACGTATGGCCGGATCTGTGTGTTGGCTCTGTAACGAGCTGAGAGAGAGAATGATATAGGCGTTTGACATCAGTGTAAGTTTGTTTGTCGAAATGAAAATTGAAATCTCCGAGGATGATAAGTTTGCTCGAACGAAGGTTGTAATAGTCAAGTAGTGTTCGGAACTCATTGTGAAACAGAGAAGACGTTAGGTTGTTTTTACGACCAGGAGGACGATAGAGACAATAGAAGATGATTGAGTGACCGGGAACACTGAGAGTGACTTCGAACATTTCAAAGGTGTCATGTGGAAAGGCGTGGCTATGGGAGAAGGAAAGGGAAGACTCCAAGATGTCTCTATAGACAATGGGGATGCCACCTCCACGAGACAGTCGAGGAAGTGACATTTACGATTATTGTTATTATCATTATTGTTGTTGTTGCTGTTGTTGTTGTTGTTGTTACTATTCTTGTTATCACTATCATCATTCCCATCATTATCATTATCATTAATATTTCTGTTTTTGTAGTTGTTGTTGTTGTTGCTGTTTATGATGATGATGATATTCCCAGAAAAAAAAGAATACTGGACGTTTGCTATCTGTTCTGAAACATATTTGTTAGTAACGTGAATGCATGAATCTATGCTGTATAATACTGATGGAAAATTACTTCATAGAATATCCACGCCATATAAGCATAATAAACAACTACTACTCATTGTCAAATAATATGTTTCCAGTTTTAACAGTTTCCAGACTGTATAATTATCTGGAAACACTTGTCCATTACGGAGGCAAATACTGTTTGACCATGTCAACAGGGACGACGACAGGTCTGTGAACGTCCATCAATGGCTTCCTGGTTCCACACCATCCTGGTCTTCTCTCTCACATCCACCCTGGGTGTTCTGGGGCATGGGGAGACCATGGGTACCAACAAAATCCAGAAGTCATCCCCACTTCTGCGTCAGCAACTGAAAAGATTCAACTTGTCAGACACCCCTGTGCTAGCACTGCCCAACAGGGCTAAGAAAACTGAACATCAGCATCGTAAGAGACGTACCTTTGTTATCCAGCATCTAAAATCCGCAAACGATAGCTACGAGAGTCTTTTCTTTAAGACAGAAATTCCCCCAACCTCAAAGGGAAATAGCACAGATAATCAACTTGAAAAGATAGTAACGCGCAGTCCTCATTCTGTCCCAAGTGTCAAAGGAAACGAAATGGATAATGGATCACTGACAGTAAGATCCACGCCGGTTTCCGGCAGGTCAGGGGTTAACACACATGCTGAGAAACACAGCTCACTGATTCGTTCTGCAAGAGCGGCAATAACAGCTCCTATCAGGTGAGTATTGATGTCGCGACCATTTTATCGATTCCAAACAAACTGTTTTAAACACACACACACACACACACACACACACACACACACACACACACACACACACACACACACAGAGTTTTTGTTTTGTTTTGTTTTGTTATTTTATTTATTTTATTTTTTATTTCATTTTTTTCTTTTTTCTTTTTTCTTTTTTTCTTTCTCAAGGCCTGACTAAGCGCGTTGAGTTACGCTGCTGGTCAGGCATCTGCTTGGCAGATGTGGTGTAGCGTATATGAATTTGTCCGAACGCAGTGACGCCTCCTTGAGCTACTGATACTGATATTGCTTGTTTTAGACAAAACATGTGATATCTCTTTATCCTGGCTCATTTTTCCAAGCTCCAAGCCAGTTCCGTCAAACCTACGGGCTTTTGCTGTTGATATAAGTCAATGACTGTTTTAAAAAAATTATAAGACAAACAACTCTACTACTATTCAACGCATGCAAAACTGGGATTTTAGAGTAAAAATAAAAACACTTGATATAAACTGAAATTGAGTGACGACCAACTGAAACACTAATAATGAGGCGAAAATCTAAAACAACAAAACAAACAAAATCAAAAACAAAACATAGCAGGGGAAAAAATACAAAAAACAAAACAAAACAAACAAACAAACAAACAAACAAAAAAAACGCTGCTGGTACATTTCCCTACTTTGATGTTAGTAGATAGCTCCAGCATTCAGTTTTCACACCAAAAACTTGATACAAACATCACAGACACCTTACGAAATAGATTTTCAGTACCTGCAAAGAAGCACACTTTGAAATTCATAGAATTAGCAGTACCTTCTAAATCTTACATAAAAAATGAATATGTATGTATATTCTTGAAAAAAATTCCAGTGATCAAAAGCTGGACGCTGCACCTCAAGCCTGTTGGGCTGATGGAGACCATTGATCTTTGGTGTTTGGCATACACACACACACACACACACACACACACACACACACACACACACACACACACACACACACACAGATGTATACCAATATATATGATATTTTTGTACATCTATATATGCATACACACATAATAGATTCAAACGGTTGAATGGCCACTATGATGTCAGTGGTATGTTCTTTAAGAAATAATATAATTACACTAAAGTTAATCTTAGTAAGTCAGACAGAACGTGTGGGTATCGCAATGAATGGACTATGTTTTAAAGGAACGGTGCAGATTTACCGCGAAAATGTTTAAATTTGCGGATCCAATGTAAAAAAGCTGGAAAACTTGAGAGAGATTTTTGTGCTGCACTTGCAAGTCAGAACAGCAGTTCAGCAGAGTATTCAAGTGGAGACGCAAACCTAAAGCAACCATGCTACAGCGCAGAAAACCAGAAAACTTTGTAAAGCAGACAATGGACTGACCTCAGCATTGTTCCAAGAAGGAATCGGGCTGAGAGAATACAGACAAGCATGTCAAAACTCATCTCAAATGTTACGAATTTTTCGCCTTCAACATGCAACACAAAAACCCCTCAAAGCGTGACTGCTTTTTCAGCTGTATCAGTAAAACTGAACTAATTTTCGACGTAGAATCTGTATCCAATCTGCATGCAAACATTATCGTTCATGTTCAACTGTTTATTGATGTGTACCATTAACATTTGCTCATTTATATTATCCATACATGTTGACATTTAAGGATAAACTTTATTCGACGTGTTTATATCACGTTTTAATGACACAGCCCTTATATCTGGTTGGTCCTGATTCACAAAAAAAGATATGACTCTTTCATGGGCAGGAATGCTCCTAATGTTGCTGCAACAACACAACTGGTACCATACGACATTGTGCCGACACCGGAAGAAATCTCTGACTGTTTGAAGGGCAGGAACCTCACCTATATCCTCAGTCAGAACTTCAGTCTTCAGTACTCTCATTCACGAAACGACGAAGGAGTACAAACCAACACTAGTTCTGAGTGTATTGTCGATCTCCATGTTAAGCCCCAAAAAGGATTTAACGTGTTCATGTTGGACAAAAGTTGTGATCTGACCAACCCTCTGTATCTGGAAGGCTCTAGCATCAATTCGATGTGGACAGGATGTGAACGGTTATCTCTGAACAACCCGTGGGTTCCTCGCTTGAAAATCGAGAAAACACACATTCGCCTTCGCTTCAGTATTGGAAATATTGATGATTTCACCATCCTCTTCAACATATCCACTTGTTTTGTGTTTAATATAGTGCACACGGTCCATCCGTTCTTCATAACTGACACAGTGGGTGAGTATTCTGCTTTTTGTTCTGTCTTTTTAACATTTTAAAAGCCGCCGATCTTCCTGATCAGTCTTCCTGATTCTGGCATTTGTATCAGCATCCACGGGTTGATCGATATTATAAGTCCGTATTTTTTAGCCAAGCCATCAACAGACTAAACGGTGGAATATACGAGAGAGATGGAAGGTTGTGTGTTGACATTCTAATCCAATAGCCCCGTTTTTTTTACACTTAAGGTTAGTCAGAAAACACTGCAAGCTGTGGATATTTGTGTTGACATTCTGATCCAGTCGCCCCCTTTTCTTTACGCTTGAGGTCAGTCAGAAAACACTGCATGCTCTGGATAGCCAATCCATCAACTATTGGAGGTCTTCTTGTGTGCATGAAGCAAAGGCGGTGTCATTCGCAAATATTAATATATTTGATGAGTAAGTGGCTGAATCTCATTTTTGCACTTGGCGTGTGATTGTAAAAGGCCCACCATTTCATCTTGTGTGGAGGCAAATACCCTCTGATGACATGTCAAACACGAACGCCAAAAGCATTGAAAAGAAGACATTAAGTAATGAGGGTGCGAAGGTGTAGCCATACTTTACTCCGCTGACAATGTAGAAGGAATTTCCATTGACGCCACCTGCGTGTTGAGGCGATCAGACTCGGCAATTTAACGAGACAACCTGTTTTGCTGCACATTTCTTGACATCCTCTTTCCCTCCTGCATGTACGCTCAGTGAGTGCCTGTGAGGAGAGAGGGGCTTTGAAGAATGATCTCTGATTCTTGAATGTGCATCAGGTGTCGTCCAGCTTCACAACGGATGGTTCTTCGTTGTTTTCGTCAGTTTCAGTTTCAGTTTCAGTCGCTCAAGGAGGCGTCACTGCGTTCGGACAAATCCATATACGCTACACCACATCTGCCAAGCAGATGCCTGACCAGCAGCGTAACCTAACGCACTTTTTCAGGCCTTGAGAAAAAAATAAATAAATAAAATAAAATAAAATAGATAAATAATAATAATATAATTTTTTTTTAAATAAATAAAAAATAATGCTGATAATGAAAATAAATAAATAGATAAATAAGTAAATAAGATGAATAAATAAATAAAAAAGACAACAACGATGATAAATAAGCAAATAAATGTAAAGGCAGACACACGTTCACACATATGCATAACAGATATGCACCGTCAGTAACTGGCATATACTTGTTATCGGTCCAACACTCGGCTTATATCACACATTGACGTAGGGCCAACAGCAAAGTGAGAGCTGTATTATCAATGGTTTCTCCAGTCAATGGGAAATCATTTACAGCTTGGTCTTTTGTGAAGGACTATGACTCTCAAACTAGGAGGCAAAATTGCACTGGCTCTTAGTGCTGCAGCTTTGTGGGCTGGTTGGCCTTTGGGAACCATCCCAACGCCAACTGTCCTAAAACCCTCTTGGCCAAGAGAGTGGGGATGTAACTTGGGCAAGACACTCTCCACAATAATCAAATTCTAGCCAAATAGTCGGAACAGCAGTTGCCTCCCCTGCTGTTCTGATGGTCATAGTCGGACACGACTGACTATCATATTCATATATATATATATATATATATATATATATATATATATATATATACTTGTTATCTGCCTGATGAATTCTTCAGAAACTGAAAACTATGCTTTATGTACGATAATAATAATAATAATAATAATAATGAGAAGAAGAACAAGAAAAAGAAATAAGAAGAAGAAGAAGAAGAAGAAACGTAAAAAAAAAAAAGCGTATAATTATGGCGCTGAATCTTTTGCAGGGATAAAATGCTTTCACACCAAACATTCACGCGCACGTGAACCTCTGAATCAAAGGAATGAACTATCAAACCTATAAATACATGTCGACAGAAGCCTACAGAAACTGTCAATGGAAAGAGGGAGGGGAGAGAGGAGCTAGTGTTGAAAGAGGTACGTTTCAAGGCTAGAGCCGAGTGCAGAGATTCGACGAAGAGAAAGTGAAAGCTCATTCCAAGTGTGAGGTCCGGAGAGGTTCGAAGGGCGGTGGTCGAGTGAGGGGTGTTTGAATCTTGGAATGCGAAAACAGACTGGAACTCAAGCTGAATGAAGAGAGTGAGGTCGGGTGAAGATAATCACACTGGTAGAAAGGGGTATCTATTTATGCTGTTATGACAGAGGATGAAAGTCGTGTACTATATACTGCGTGAGACAAAGAAGTACTGAGGAGTCTGTAAGAGGAGAGTACTGTGCCTTTTTTTTTGGGGGGGGGGAGCGGGGGAATGAACGAATATTCTTCCTGTTTTCCTTTTTTTTCTTGTTTAGACAGAAATAAATTAGCTGACAGGGTAAAAAAAATATAGAAAGAAAAAAAGTACTGATTGTATGCACACTTAGAATGGACGCATTGTCACTGTTTACAAACGATGGGGTTGATTCACACACACACACACACACACACACACACACACACACACACACACACACACACACACACACACACACACACACACTCAGACGCATGTATGCATGCATCCATACACATATACACACACAATCACACATGTATTCATATATAGTATTTCATTAAGGATAACACCAAGGTTTTCCACTTTGCTGGGAGTAGGGATGGGTGTATAGCAAAGTTTGATTGAGACTTTTCTTTTGGACGGCAAAAGAGAGGACACATTTTCTGGGATGCCAATTAATTTTCGTTGAGTGTTAAACGCGTAAGGCATCACTGACATTGTGAAGGATGATTATCTCAGCAAGGGTAGCAATCCACAATGTGAAGAGAACGGGGACTTAACCTGATTATTTTGAAACACTGTGTTCGATCTTAACGGATTCAGACTTGCGATTTCTTATAACTTTGCATATTTTAGAATCCAACTGTCTTGCTTGGCCAAAGACCGTGCATTGCTTTGTTACGAACAGCAGTCCTAAGACACGCATTTTTCATTATATTGTTGTGTTACACAGGTACATTTCAATGGCGATGTTCGTTAAATTTTGCAGTCACAATATAATTATGTAAACTACACTGTCATGATAGACACTGCAATTGCAGTAGACATGTTTTAATAACAATATTATGTTTGACACTGCAAAAATGTACTGGTGACATTTTTGTGATCGAATTTGCAATAACAACAAATATTTTTAACGGCATGGTTATGCTAGATACTGCATTCAGAAGAGGATATGTAAATGTCTGTTATGTTTGACATTGTGGTCACAAACATGTAATGGTATTGTTGAGCAACGTTAATTGTAGTAAAATGATGTCCATTGAGTGACTGTGTGTTGCAATGACATTGCTAGCTTAGATACCTCAGTCGTATGAAAAGAGGTTCGTTTTACAGCCACTTCAGTCACATATTATGCATTGTTATGCCATACACTGATGCCAGCCATGAATGCTTTTACTGAACGTCCTGTGATATGACCTTCCTGAAGAATGCGAGTCGTCAACTTCTAATAAACATGATTCCATCTTCTGATGGCAGGATTTTTCCAGTCTCCTCGTTGGGACCCTGTTCATAGAGTGCAGATGAAAGCGAAATACAGTAGCATTGGCAGTCGACGTGCTCCCAGAGGTCACGTAATTATGTTTAGTTTTCCACACTTGCATCTCAGTATTGGCGAACTGTTTGCATTTGGGAGAAAAGAACGAAATGGCGTGTTCATGACAGTTGAGCCATTCAATGTTCCCGAACCATTTGTTTTGAGATTGCAACAGAAATGGAAGAATGTCATTATTCATAAGATTCCTACAAGTGAATATGGGGGTGTCGCGTTTGGATTTCGATTGTTGTTTTCCACCCACAAGGTATGTCTGTTTGTGAAAATCAGTCTATGTGTTTTTTTATCTGTCTAAAGCATTTTGATTTACGCATAATTGTGTTCATTGTCTCATTTATTTGTTTATCATATATTGATGTATACATTTCCTGATTTATTTACTACTAATTCATTCAAAACGAGACAAAGAGTTATCAAAATGTCGCTTTCTGACGTTTCTGCAGACTGATCTATATTGAAATCTAAAAGGTCATAACATTATGGCATTTTCTGCATGTCATTAGAATCCACCAGTGAAACATCATATTCATATTGGACATGGTGGGTGACGGTCAGGAAGTGGCAAGGCGCACAGATTGATCCATGATTATACGTTACATCACATCTTCATATAAAAACGAGATGAACAAAGAAAAAGAGGAAAGTAGGGGGATGTCAGACCTTAGCACAGACCCTTTCCCTTCAGAGAAACGGGATAGATGTGTCCATCAGAGTAGACCATAGCACAGACCCTTTCCCTTCAGAGAAACGGGATAGATGTGTCCATCAGAGTAGACCATAGCACAGACCCTTTCCCTTCAGAGAAACGGGATATATGTGTCCATCAGAGTAGACCTTAGCACAGACCCTTTCCCTTCAGAGAGGGTGACGGATGTGTCCATCAGAGTAGACCATAGCACAGACTCTTTCCCTTCAGAGACAGGGGATAGATGTGCCCATCAGAGTCAATAAAATGTTGTGTAAAAATAAATAATCGGTTGAAATAAATGTTTCGAGGGCAGCGATCCAAGGGAGGTTGAAGATTATGATTTTTTTCCTAAATTTCGAAATGGAACTCTTGGAAGATGCCAAGAATTTTGTTACCATTACATTCATTAAGAAACAGTCACTCTGAAACAATCATACTCATCTTGAAGACAGCTACCTTGTCCACGTGATGTGTCCACTCTCCACACTGAACTGAAGCTATATTGATTTATGACCATGGTGATATGGGTGGGGTTACTAGAAATTGCACATATGTTTAGCAAACGTCTAAGTGGTAAACCAAGCACCTTTATCTGATAGTTATATGTGTATATTGATAATGCTGTAGCTGCAGTCTTTGTAGCTTCTGATGAACAAGCAGGACAATGAAATCAAATTAAAGTACGGGTAGACAGCTCTGCTCCTGACCATTTTACAGATTAATCAAGGGCCCAGAGCCACCCAAAAATGACCCGACTTTCTTGTGTTTTGTATTTGCACTGGGCGCAACTCCGGTATAAGAACAAATAATCTTATTAAACCAATTCATGATCGCTTTAAAGACTTGGTTTCGTGTAAGTTCCGTTGGGTATTCTTATAGTGCTAATGCAAAGATTTTGTTCAAAGTCGTGAAGCGTTTTATTGAATGCAACCGCATTACGATAAGAGCATGAAGTATCCAAAGTCAGAGCCAATGTGGCGTTCTCATGTGGCTAGATCAGCACGTATAGTCTTCCTCACCACTATGGCTGACAGTATGTGGACTGCATGATGTGACCTACACAAGCAAAGACAATAATAATGACGATGCTGATGTGGATTGAATATATTATGTAGATATCTCAGTTTATTTGCTCAGATTTCCCAGAGGCCCACACAACTCCCAGGTGGACAATGGAACTGCGCCGTGCCTAACTGGCCTGATTTCAGCCCGCATCTTTCCTGCAACTTAATGACAGAGTGCGCAGGCGCTGAAGATGAAATGGATTGTGGGTACGAACTGTGCCGATCCATGCAAGGGTTTCGGGTCGAAGACTCTTGCTATGTCATCAAGTATTTCAATTCATCGCTCAAACGACGCGGTAAGTTCCCGACATATTACGATGCACAGGATTACTGCACTAGCACTGGAGGTTCCTTGTCCATTTTTAGCTCCGAGAAACAGTGGAGGAGGATGTCCGAGCTATTGGAAAAACATCTTTTGTCTCCCAACGTTCATGTGGGACTCGGAACGAGGCAGTACGGTGCAATGTGAGTGCTCTCTCTCTCTCTCTCTCTCTCTCACTCTCTCTCTTCCCTCTCTCTCTCTCTCTCTTCCCTCTTCCCTCTGTCTCTTCCCCCTCTCTCTCTTCCCTCTCTCTCTCTCTCTTCCCTCTCTCCCTCTTCCCTCTGTCTCTTCCCCTTCTCTTCCCCCCCTCTATCTTCCATCTCTCTCTTCTCTCTCTCTTCCCCCCACTCTCTCTTCCCTCTCTCTCTCTCTTCCCTCTCTCTCTTCCCCCTCTCACTCTCTTCCCTCTCTCTCTTCCCCCTCTCTCTCTCTGTCTCTCTTTCCCCTCTGTCTCTCTTCCCACCCCCCTCTCTCTCTCTGGCTCTCCGCCGCCACCACCACCACCATTATCATCATCGTTATTATGATAATGATTAAGTTACGATAATGATGATTATGATTATTATTATTAAAACGACGTCGACGACGACGATGATGATGGTGATTTTTGTTACTGTTCTTTTTTTGTTGTTGATACAGGGACAGACTGGATGACTGAAAAATACCAAAAGTAAGCCCACGATTTCTCTCACTTTGAACGATCGTGGGATTGCGAGAAATCGTGGTCGTTCCCTTCCCATGAATTCTCTCAACTGCGAGAAATCGTGTGTGTTTGTTTCTCACAATGTGTGAGAAATCGTTGGAAGTCCCTCTTATTTTAATCAAAAATATTTTTTTCATTGGCATCGGAGTTGGGTTCTTGTCTTTTCCCAATGCAAATCTAAGAGAAAAGCGAGAGAGAGAAAAAGAGACGAGAAATGGGGGTGACGATAACGACGATCATGATAACAACCGTGGCGTTTGCGAAGACACCAACAGTAGACGGTGAAGGTGATGACACCGAACTGGTTTAAAAAAAAAAAGTGTGAATCAATGTATGTGTATGTCAGTGAGTAGGTGAGTAAGTGTGTGTGTGTGTGTGTGTGTGTGTGTGTGTGTGTGTGTGTGTGTTTCCTTTTGTGTTTATTTGGCTGGTTGACTTGTTCTTTTCTTTCACTTTGTTTTTAAAATAATATTTTCATGTTCTGAGTGTCTTCTATGAAATTGAGAATCTTTTTTCACTGCAATCTTACCTGTGAAAGGATGCTGACATATAGAGATGAACAAATGAGCAAGTATGAAATAAAGAACATTTAAATAAATGGGACAAAAAAGGTTGTATCACAACAATGTCAAAACTATGTGATCCAGTTTTCACGCTCCATGCGTGAGAATAAAGCATTGTGAAAAGCTTTTTCTCAATCACATTTATGTAGAGAGAGCTGAATCATTTTGATGTTATTCCCAACATCCCTTCGGAAAAATTCGGTTCAAGTATTACATTATATTATATCATATCATATTTATGTTTGAGTTATATATATATTGCCTAAATCTCGTTGTTTACAATTGATTCCGGTGTTGTGTTTGAGGTCGATGCATTGCGGTGATCCATCTTATGTGAAATACAATAAATAGATGTGTTTCAGTATTATTACAGTTCATGTCTTCACCAACGTCGAAAATGTTCGGGGTTTATTGAGTAAACGAGTCTTTGCCAAGAACAGTATCACAATGGAGGAATGGTATAATCATTTTAAAAGAATATTGGAAAAAGAAAGTAATATTGAGTGCAGTGTTCAGGAAAATGAAATGTCACGTGATGATGAACATATTTTGACAATGGAAGATCAGAACACGGCCTTTTTAGATCGGACTATCACCAAAGAAGAAGTATTGTCAGCAATTAGAAAGTTAAAAAATGGGAAAACCGCTGGACCGGACGGAATGATTGGTGAATTTTATAAAAACTTTGGTGAACCTGCCATCACTTTTCTTGTCAAGTTGTTTAATGTTTTTTTTGACCAGGGACTCTATCCTGAAAACTAGTCAGAGTCAATTATCATTCCTCTCTTTAAAAAAGGTGAACGAAATGAGCCGAATAACTATAGAGGGATATCGTTATGTGATATAGGAAATAAACTATATGGTTCCATTATTAACGAAAGATTAACCGAATGGATAACATTGAACAACGTGACAGGTGAATACCAAGCTGGATTTAAGAAGTGTTACAGTACTATTGATCATATGTTCACGTTAATGGCAGCTATTCAAAAGCAGTTTGCACATAATCGAAAATCATACGTTGCTTTTATAGACTTCGAAAAAGCCTTTGATTAAGTAGCAAGAAAACTTTTATGTCCGATTCTTACAAAAAATGGAATAAAAGGTAAACTTTATTGCTGTATTAAAAGTATGTACGAAGATGTTAAAGCTAAAATAAGATGTGGTGCTAAATTTAGTGAGTATATCAGATGTACACAAGGGGTTAAACAGGGTGATGTTTGTAGTCCTATTTTATTTTCTTTGTTTATCAATGAATTAGCCCTAGAAATTATATAAAATGGTAGACATGGTGTTACTTTCGATTTGATAGTTATTCATATTGTTGTTTGCAGATGATATTGTTTTATTATCTGAAACTGTAGTAGGTTTACAAAACCAGTTAAACAATTTACACAAAGTAGCAAATAGGTTGGAGCTCGCAGTAAATATGGATAAAACTAATGTAGTGGTTTTCAGAAAGGGTGGGTATTTAGCTGCATATGAACGATGGTATTTGGGGAATCTTCAAGTTTCTGTCATAAATACCTATCAGTATCTAGATTTATTCTTTGCCACAAAACTTAGTTTTACGTTTGCTTGTCGAAACCTTGTTAGCAAAGGGAAACGAGCAGTCTTGAGCATATTACAATTATTATATAAGTTTGAAAGTAATTCTGTTAGATTGTTTTTTAAATTGTTTGATGTTCAAGCCCAGCCTATAGTACAGTACGGTGCTGAGATTTGGGGGTTGGAAAAGGGGTACGAGATAGAAAAACTACATTTGTTTGCTATGAAAAGGTTTTTGCAGGTGGACAGAAGAACGCCAAATGACTTAGTTTACGGTGAGCTTGGTAGGTATCCGATTTATATTAATTCGTATGTAAAATGCATTAGGTATTGATTAAAACTGGTTCAAATGAATGAATGCAGATTGCCTGCTCAAGCTTAAAAAGTGTTATTTGATTTGGATGCCAGGGGAAGGGTAACATGGGTAACTAGCATTCGAAAATGTTTATGGAATAATGGTTTTGCATTTGTATGGCTTAATCAAGGGGTTGGATGTGTTAATGATTTTCTTGTTTCCTTTAAACAGCGTATGGTTGACTGTAGATGGCAGGGATGGAACGACCATGTACAAAATAGTGAAATAGGTTTCGTTTTGGTGTATCTGATATCAACGTACACAGTAAAAGACACAAGCCCAGCACTGTAAACGATATGGTATGTCCGTTGTGTAGATCTGCAAAAGAAGATGAAGTCCATTTCGTATTATGTTTTCCTGTATTAGATGACTTGAGACAAATATATATTCCGTTGAGATATTATAGCAGACCAAGTAAGTTTCGGTTAGTATTACTCCTGTCTTCTACAAATGATAACGTTTTTTCGAATCTTGCCGTATTTATCTATAAGTCATTAAAACGACGGAGTTTCATGATTGGTTAATAGAAAACAGAGCTTTGAGCGTAGACGTTGTAAGATTATATTCTTATGCAAATCTATTCTTACAAAATATGTAATGACCCCTTCAAATGGGGCCATGGCCTTATTGAATAAACTTTCGTTTCGTTTCGTTTCTTCACCAACGTCACTGTCATTATCATTATCGTCACTGACGTTGCCCCCCTCTTTCTCTTTTCTTTTCCTCTCTCTCATTTCTCTCTAAGATTTGCATTGGAAAAAGACAAGAAACCTACTCCGATAATAAAGGAAATCTTTTTGATGAAATTAAGTGGAGCTTCCCACGCTATCTTACACATTGTGAGTAATCGTGGGGGCGCCCCATCTATCTGTCTAAAAAGAATCTTGAGTCTTGAGTCATGATTCCTGCTCCTTCTAGGTGGAAACAGTAACACACTCTGACTAGTGGCTGGCATCTATGTGAATGCCAGCAAACCAACATGACCCAATAAACTTGAAATTCGAAAGTAAACATCACCTGAGTTGAAGGAAATGAGCTTCTTCTTCGTTGGTGGGCTGCAACTTCGACATTCATTCGTATGTACACGAGTGAGCTTTTACTTATATGACTGTTTTTACCTCGCCATGTAGGCATCCATACTCCGTTTTCGGGGATGTGCATGCTGAGTATGTTCTTGTTTCCATAACCAACACCGAGGGCTGACATGGATTACAGGATCTCTAACGTGCGTATTTGATCTTCTGCTTGCGTATACACAGGAACGGGGTTCAGGAAGAAGCAGGCCTGCTGCACATATGCTGACCCGAGAGATCGAAAAAACTCTCCACCCTTTACCCACCAGACGCTGTTATTCTGGGACCCTCAGAGTAAAAGTCCAACCATTTAATCACTCGGCTTTTGCGCCCATCAGGGAAATTAAAGACAGTACGTGCTGAGACCTGAAGAATAACTGAGACCATCCTGATTCATCAGCAAATACAGAAAAATAATAGTCCAAAATATATGGCCGTTCTCATCTTGGGACTTCAGTATCAACTTCCACCCAACGTGTATGCTTGTGGTTAGTTGTTTATATATATATATATATATATATATATATATATATATATATATATATATATATATATATCTGTATATAAAAAAGGGGTTATAAAAGACTTACTGAATTACTGAATTTACAGGATTGAAAGAGAAAGGATAGAAATCTCGCACAGGCCAGGAACATATAGATTTTTTTTCCCATGTAACTGACTTCGCAGTCGTCAATGTTGTTGTTGTTGTTGTTTTTCTTTTTCTTCCTCGATTCCATTTTGTGCTGCATACGTCTCGTTTTTGGTTTAGAATTCTTTATGCACGCTCACCATACTGCTTGTATGTTGCCTGCATTTGTAAACAACCCTGAAACTTTTCCAAATTTCATCAACCAGACTAATGGATCTTTCTAAAATCATCAACCAGATTAATGGATCTTTTAAACGATATTCTATCTCCTTCGTTCATTAACTGTGCATCATCTGCGAACTGAGAAATTCCATGCTCGTTATTGTTTATTATGATGCCTTTCATATCATTATGTTCCCCAATCACGAGTGCTAATATTTCAACTAATAAAATGAATAAGGTCAAAATCTCCCTGTCGACAGCCTCTTTTTTACTGATTACCAGTTGGCTATTCGTCCGTTGACTAATACTGATGACTTTATATCTTTATAACATGTTTTTATCCACTTTTGTATGTTTTGCCCGAAACTGTATGCTTTGGAAATCTTGAACAAAATTTGCCAATCTAAAGAGTCAAGAACTTTATGAAACTCTTTGCAAAGTTAGAGACCTGGTTCACGTTTTGTGTCTAGACAGCATAGAAGATCATATATTAGTCTTATGTTATCACCAGTGTGTTTTCTGTGAATCCCGTCTGATCGTCACTAATTAATTTTGGAACAATCTGTTGAACCATGTTTTGGATGTCTGTTGCCCCTTTCTTATATAAAACAATAACGAGATAGGTCTCCAGTTAGCTATGCGCTCTTTTCATTTATCAGGCTTCGGGATGCAGGTAATAAGATCTTCCTTTTGAGTGGTTGAGAGTTGTCCATCTGTTTGTGAGTAGTTTAGAGCTCATACAACAAGAAAAGGACCTACTTTTTTCTAAAACCTTTTGTAAAACTGTTCTCCAAAACATAGGGCTTTTATCTTTTCTTTTCCATTTTTCATAACTTTTAGTGCCAGGCCTGCTTCCTCCAGTGTTGTTTCTCCCTCCAATGAATTGCTTTCTTTTGGGGGACATTCATTTACTAACCCATCAATGCTTGTCGTAAGATCATGTCAAAGACTTCATTGTCAGCAAATTGATGGGGACTCTCTTCGGAGAGAGATTTTCATGTCTTCAAGTCCAGAGTGTCGCTCTCTCTGGCTTGACGACTGAACGAATGTTGTCAGGAGGAGCACTAATTGGTTGTGCTCTGTGTATGCTGAATTGGAGCAGGCACTACTGAACACTTTTGAAGTGATTCAGCAGCAGAGCAGCGTCTTCTATGATGACCTGAGGAAGACCTGACGTTGATAGCTCCATGGGGAAGGTTGCCATCAGGACTGGAGCATACGAACCTGTGTGCAGCTGTGTGTAAGGGGGTTGAGGGTCTGGATGAACAGAGTAGCATCAGTTGAACCATGCGATCAGAAGCAAAAACAACAACCTCTGAAAAACGTCAAAGCTAATGCCTGTAACGTTGCTCCGATGTCCAGGAGGCCATAGTCGTTTGAAATGTTTCAGGGATGTTTGAAGGAACAGACTCATCAGCAGAAGATACCCCTGGAATCTAAACTGGTGATGTCTTAACTGCAAACAAACAGTGAAACACTTCCGTGAACTCTGTTTGACTGAAAACATAAACTGAAAACTGAAGCAGTTTGGGGAAAAAGGGAAAAAAAAGAAAACAAAAACAAAACAGAACAACAAACAAACAACCAACCTCTTCCCGCTGTTCAATAAGTTGAAGAAGAACAATCTGGTTCAAAACGATACTTGATACAATCGCAAATTGTAAACCACAAGGGAATCATTTCAACCTACCAATCAAAGTACAAGGAAATTAATCGATACTCGCAGTGGCTTTATCACTTTTGCGATCTCTCTTGCCTAAACTCGAGATATATTTCTCTCAGCCTCTGAAAAGTGTTGTGGGTTTTTTTTATGTAAGTGTATGTATGAATTACTATTTTGAAAGCAGAAGGAATAGTGAAATAATCAGTAGTTAAGTGATTGATATTCACTCGCATATCAGTGAGATTTTGTGATACTTTTCTTTTCATTCACCATTCAGGTACACATTCGTCCCAGTATGGGAGAACGGCATTGTGGCTTACAGCATACCTGTGGTGAGGAATCACAACAGGCCACTATGTGGATTTTACAATGGTTTTGTGGACTTGATTGACCTTGTACCATGCCACATGGAAATTAAAAATATGCATGTTATGTGTGAATACAAGTTGAATAAAACTTTCCGGACTGAAGAGTCTGCCCAGCATATTAAGCTTGCCCCTGCAACAAACTCTTCATTCAAGTTGGATGCTGTGCTCTGCCCCCAAGGTCACTACACTCAGGCTTTCCTTGCCTGTGACGTCCAGGCGGTCTGTTTCTCCAGCCAGGACTGGAGCTACGCTTCACCCAAGGAATCATGGGACATTCCTTTATCGTCAACGTGTACGGTTCCTCAGCTGACGTCACTTCCTCCTTCGTTTCTGTGTGCCACGGTGAGAGAGCGAGTGCCGTACAGCATGGTGTGTGACCACCGGCAGGACTGTCAGGACAACAGCGATGAGGTCTTCTGTCAGTTCCCACCCTGCCCACTCAGCACGTTGCCTTGTGGAAACATGAAACAGGTAGTCGTGTTGTTTCGTGATGGGCTGAAATTCATATTTGCGCATCAGCTTTGGTAGATAGCATTCAAGCACAGATGGCCTATAAAGGTTCACTACTTTTGTTGCATGTAACCTCAGTCATAATTATGACACTTTTCAGTTGCTGCAAATAAGGATTCAAGGAGAGAAACATGAGAGAATTTCCCTTTTCTATCACCTTTTTTGTTCCCCTTTTTATTGTGTTATAGTCTGTTGTTTTTTTTATGCCAACTGTTCTTTCATTTCCTGCCATGATGGTGCATTGTATGTATATTTTGTTTTCTGAAAACATAATAGAATTATATATTTGTCTCCTGTGCAATGAGTTCGTCTGGATTTAACTAGATCCAATTCATGCCAGATTCACATCGAAGTTCGATAAATTCTTTTACATTTGTGACAATCATTGTAAAATCAAAATCTTGTTTGTTTTTTTTTTGTTTGTTTGTTGTTGTTGTTTTTTTTAATGCTGAATCTGGAGAAATCATTCAAAGACTACTTTTATTTAAAGGAATAACACACAAAAAAACAAACAAACAAAAAACATATCTATTTTGTTTAATGTAGCTGATTTGCCGAAACAAAAGCAACCACACTAACAAACAAACTGTGGTGGAAGGTGATCACCACGTTGGGATGAGCTGGTATGTGTTGTCAGATGTAAGAAATGTCTTTTACATGGATTAAAAGCTATCATTTTTATTTTTCAAAATCATAGAGATAGTCATACCTCAGAGGCTTGTCACCCGTGTATATAAACATCGAGTAAATAGTCCTTCCTGGTGTGCTTGCCGTCTACATCACAGAACCAAAACGCCTATTCTTTTTGTATTTGATGGCATACTCCACATCCATCTACTCATCAGAAAATCTTCATTTGTGGGCTACAACCCCCACGTTCATTTGTATTACACGAGTGGGCTTTTACGTGTATGACAGTTTCTACCCCGCCATGTAGGCAGCCATACTCTGATTTCGGGGCTGAAAATTACTATTGACATTTTTTTTTTTCTCTAGACAGTGACGATACACCTCCATTAATCCTTTTGGACATTTTATTCGTTTTTGGTACCGTTGACCGTCATTTACGTGGAATAGAATAGAATAGAATATGCCTTTATTACCAAGTGTACCGGGGTCACAAGGAATATTGGGGGAGGGGGGGGGGTAGTACATAACAAGGTACGAATATAAGTCGAAAACCATACACAAACACAGATGCAGTAGAAATTAGGATACATACAAGTGCATATCAATACAAAAGCTTGTGCATACTCACACATGCACACACACACACACACACACACACACACACACACACACACAGACAAACACATGCACGTACGCACAGACACACACACACACACAGCTGAATTGGTAGCGTAAGCAGCATTGGCTTGAAGTTATGTACCTTGTGTGTGGAGAGAGTTACCACTCTTTACTATTTGTTAATCATTTGATCTGGCCTCATTGTTCACTAAAATTAATTCTTTTGATTTTGATACGCTGAGTTCTAAGTTTTGATCACACCAGCTGACAAGTTCCAGTACTTCTTCCCTAAGGTTTGACTCATCACTGTTCGTAATCAGCCCTTCTAGAGTAGTATCGTCGGCAAACTTGACCATGATGTTACATTCATTTTGAGTTGCACAGTCATGTGTGAATAGTGAGTACAACAGTGGGGATAGAACACATCCCTGTGGGGTGCCTATGTTGAGAATGCATGTGGAGGAGGTGAGGTCACCAACTTGCGGTCTGCATCTTAGAAAATTTAGGATCCATGCACAAATTGATTCAGTCAGCGAGAGGTCTTTCAATTTAAAATATAGTTTTGATGGCAGTATTTTGTTGAACGCAGAGCTGTAGTCAATGAAAAGGATCCTGGCATAGCTGTTAGGATCTTCGAAATGTCTGAGGACGTTGTAGAGACCTATGCTGATGGCATCTTCAGCTGATCTGTTAGCTCTATAGGCGAACTGAAAAGGATCAAAAGATGGAGGAATGCAGCTTTTTAGGAATGGTAGAATCAAGCGTTCAAATGTTTTCATGACGACTGATGTTAAGGCTACGGGACGATAATCATTAAGACAACTATGCTGTACTTTGTTTTTTGGAACAGGAGTGATTGTTGATTTCTTAAAGCAGTGTTGCACCAAACAAGACTGGAGGGACATGTTAAATATGTCAGTGAAGACACTAGATAGTTGGACTGCACACTTCCTCAAAAGGCCTGGTGAGATGTTGTCAGGGCCAGTGGCTTTTCTCATTTTCAGATGACTGACTTCATTCTCTTGGACTATGAAAGGGGGAATGGGGGTGATTCTGCTGCAACCACGTCAGAAATAAGACAATGGTTTGTCGAATCTGGAGTAGAATGTGTTCAGTTTGTCTGGAAGAGTTCTGTCAGTGCTGTCGACTGTCTGGTGCGTCATTTTGTAATCAGTGATGTTCTGCAGTCCAGTCCACACATTCCTAGAGTTGTTTCCAGACAGGTTTTCTTCTATTTTTTTCCAATATGAAAACATTGCCTTCTTAATGCATTTTTCAACATTTTCAACACTTCGTTTTGCCTATTCTGTCATCAGTTTCGCGAAAAGCTCTCTCTTTTCCCTTCAGGTTTTGCCTAACAGCCCAGTTACACCAAATTTTGTCGTTTGAAAATATTTTGACATTTTTTGTTGGAATGCACACACTTTCACAGAAGGAAATATAATCACACACTGTGTCGGTATATTCATTTAAGTCCCCGGCAGAGTCTTTAAAACATTCCTGTTTGTACATTCGAAACAGTCCTGCAAGGCAAAGGCAGGGGTCGACCATTGTTTAACAGTTTTCATGACTGGTTTTTCAGCAATCAGTTTTTGTTTGTAGACTGGCACCAGAAAAATCATGCTGTGGTCGGACTGTCCCAAAGGTGCACGGCGGATCGAGTGGTACGCCTTCTTGATGGAGGTGAAGCAGTGATCGAGGGTCTTGTCGCCACGTGTTGGACAGTCCACTTGCTGGTACAGCTTCGGCATTTCTTTCTTGAGGCTGGAGTATCAGTGTCAGTATCAGTAGTTCAAGGAGGCGTCACTGCGTTCGGACAAACCCATATACGCTACACCAGATCTGCCAAGAAGATGCCTGACCAGCAGCGTAACCCAACGCGCTTAGTCAGGCCTTGAGAAAAAAAACAACCCAAAAACAAACATAATAATAACAATCAATAATAATAATAATAGTAATAATAATTTTTTTAAAGATAAATTATAATAGTGATAATGACAAGAAATGAAAATAAAACAGACAATAATGATGATAAATAAACAAATGTAAAACATGCAGACACACATTCACACACACACACGCACACACACGCGCTCGCGCGCGCGTGCGCATGCATAACAGATATGTAACAACATGGAGTTTCACAGATATGAAAGCACAAACAAATACACACAAATGTACACGAGCCTCGACACACACACACACACACACACACACACACACAAATTACCCTGCACCCCGGGCCCCTCCTCCACACACTCATTTCTAGGCTACGTATCGCGGCTTCCACGGCACACACACACACACACACACACACACACACACACACGTACACTTACTTGTACAAGCACACACACATACGCCCATATCCCCCACCCCCACCCCCACACATATATAATTATATAAAATACATCGGGTGTCCCAAAAAGTGAACCGCCTCCCGACAAGTACCCTCCCAGTGACCGAGAAACCGAACTCATTGAAAACCCTCACACAGCAACCCCAGGGGATCATCAACAAGTCTGCAAAACATCCAGAAGTTCGGACGCAAACTATGCGAGCACCGTCAAACTAAAAACAGCATGTCAAAAAATCCAATATCAGAGATGTGCAATGTGACTTTCATCATGTTCACGCCAGCTGCCAGATGTTGGCATCTGTCAGTCAGTGTCATTCTAAAAATAGCCTGTCTGGGTGTCAAGTCTGTTGATTTTTTATTATTATTATTATTGTCGTCTGTATCAAAATCAGTTCTGTCCAAAATTTCAGTTTGGAAGGATCAACCATGCCTTTGAGTGAAAGTGATAAGGTTACCATTGAAATCTGTTTCAAGGAGAAAGGCTGGGGTGGAAGAAGGATCGTAAAGAATATCCAGACAAGGGGTGATGTCATGTCACTGTAAATAGACTTATCGCTTAAATACGCACTACAGGGTCAGTAGCACTTAAAAATTCTAATATCATCATCTTAAATGAACAGACTATAAATAAATAAATAGCACGTAAAATTGGCAGTTGGAGACCCAAGACTGCATGTTCGGAGGAGAACAAGGACCGTGGTGAGGAAGTGATTCAATCCCAGGATGAGAACCCAGGGACCCACAAATCTCTCAGAGAAGTTGCAAGCGATTTACAAGTGAGCAAGTCTTCTGTGCAAAGAATGGCGAAAGAACTGGAGCTGAAGCCCTTCAGGAGGATATGGGTACCAAGGAAGGACGAAAATGTTAGAGGGGAAAAAAAACTCGCTGCCGTAACTTGAATGACCGCTACTCGGATCATTTTTACAGACGAGAAAGACTTTACGTTAGAGATAGCTAAAAGTCGCCTAAACGATCACGTTTATGGGAAACGGAAACGAGAAATTCAGCCATCTCGCCTCTATCATGAGACTTCCAGATTTTCAAAAAAGATAATGGTTTCAGCTGGAGTATCCTGGAAAGGAAAAACAAACATTCATTTTATTGACACTGATAGAGCCAAGGTTAATAGTGAAAGCTACATTCAGTTATTGGATGACAATCTTCTCCCGGATTGTAGACGTCTTTATCCTAAAAACAATTACGTGTTTCAGCAAGATGGGGCTCCTTCACACACAAGTAAGGTAATCTTGGCCCATCTGGTGGAGGCTTTTCCAGAATTCACCAAGAAGGATAAATAGCTTCCACAAAGTCCTGACTGTAACCCAGTGGATTATGCCATATGGGATTCTCTGAAGGAGAAAGTTTACCAGTGAGTGAGAGACAAATTGACTGAGCAGGCGTTAAAGGACAGGATAATTATGTCAGGGAGGAGATATCAGTAGAAGAAATACGTAAAAGCCACATTGAGCATAAACTGAAATAAGTGAGGTTTCCTCTGATACTGGATTTTTGACATGCCGCCCCAAACCCGACAACACTCGCTCGATTTGAGTCCGAACCCCCAGACATGCTGTAGGCCTGCTGACGATACCCCAAGGTCACCACGTGAAAACCCTCAATGAATTTGCTCCCTCCATCACTGAGAAAACACCCGCCAAAAAGTGGTTCACCTCCTTTGGGACACCCGATATAATTTATATGCACACCCGCACGTTCCAATATTCAGTTGCTCCCACAGTACAAACAGGCATACATACACATACCTCATCCTCTACACACACACACACACACACACACACACATACACGCACGTGCACAGAGCTCTCCTGATACATGTGTACACTTACACACTCGCACACACACACACACACACACACACACACACACACACACACGCACAGAGGCTGCCACTGATTTGCTGCAAGAGTAGTGGAAAAAGATCTCTGATGCCAGGAACGTGGTGTCTAGCGTGTTGCTCAGTCTATTGTATTTGGAAAAGCCCACAAAGACTGTTCTGTTTTGAAGAAATTTGCGCAATGTTGGTTTCGAAATAATGCTGATATTTATTTGATTTGCAAAGCAGTTGAGGCTGGCTTTGTTGAAATCACCAGCAACGATGACGGTGGAGTTGGGCCAACTGTTCTCACACTTGCTAATCTCATCTGCTAGCAGACCAAGTGCAGCGGAAAGGTTCGCTGTGGGATGGATGTACACAGTGATCAGCGTCACTGAGGCTATTTCGTGTGGGTGGTGGAAGGGTCGGCACTGGATAGTTAGAAACTCCACGTCAGGGAAGCAGGCACGCGGTAACACTTTGGACATCGGAGCACCAGCCTGTGTTCACAAGGAAACACACACCGCCGCCCCTTTGCTTGCCTGAGTCAGCAGTGCGGTCAGCTCTGTGTGCAGTGAAGCCTGGTGGTTGAACAGCACTGTCAGGGATGTCCGGGTTAAGCCATGGTTTAGTGAAACAAAACACAGGGCACTCTTTGTAGTCTCTCCTCGTCTGAATGTCAAATGTCTTTTGTCAGTTTTGTTGGGTAGTGATCTAGCGTTGGACAGGAACATACTGGGTAGATGTGGGTGAAAACTTTGTTGGCGTAACCTTGAAAGGGCCCCATCTCACTTTCCGCGTTTCCTCGCGGACTGAGCCTTGTGTGCTGACCGGTCCGTGTTCATTGTTGATGGTTGTAAATCATGATAGAGTGAGTTGAAGTGAGATCTCAAAACACTGGACTCACCTACCTGTTCCCTAACACGCAGCAGCGTGTCACGATCATATTGTAAGATCGCAGCTGTTTCCCAAACACACAGAGAAAGAATTAAACTTAAACACAAAACAAACAGGACAGCTATCCCCGTGTCGCCAATGGTCAGCGCCATCTTTATATATGAAAGAAATTGAAAGAAATTCCAAAACATTCATGTGATATGAGGTGCTGCACTCTTCTTTTCTTTTTTATTCATTCTATTCATTGGATCAAGCAGTCAGTGAAAGTAATAATTCCAAGAATATAAGCATTACACACGGCAACCAATAGTGGCCTGAGCTTGGACATTTTTTCCCCTCTAAACTTCTACCAGTCTTGAATGGGTTTTTACCTCAACATTGTTTTAAAAAATGTTTTGTAAATGATATTTTTGAGCACACATTGCAGTCAATTATTTCGTGAGTCGTCGCTGGGCAATGCGTGCATAGTTCGTAATGTTTTCCTAAAACGCCAACGTGATTTCGGCAAATCAGAATACGAAATTCTATGGTCTGCTGCAACAAAACTGTCGGCAGATATTTACGAAGGGTGATGTCACTTTTCTTGTGTCTGGTGAGATCAAATGGTACCACAGGGCAACAGGAGATAGCAGTCTGAGGGCAGTTATTATTCAATGCTAGCTGCATAATCCATGATCGGCTCTTCTGCCTCATTGTTCGCAATACTTTTATCATCAAACACTTTTGCTTTATTTCCAGTATTTTTTTTCTTAAACAAACAAAACTCATATTCCTTGCACACACCCGAAACAAAAAAAAAGAACTAAAAAGAACAAAACAAAACAAAACAAACAAAAAAGAAAAAAAAAAAGTGTGTGTGTGTGTGTGTGTGTGTGTGTGTGAGAGAGAGAGAGAGAGAGAGAGAGAGAGAGAGAGAGAGAGAGAGAGAGAAAACAATTACGTAAACAAGAATGCATGAGCAAAACAAATAAAAATCCCTATCAAATTCTTCCAAAGGTCATACTTATTAGTCAAACATCGAAGAAGAAAGGGGCTTTTGTAGTTACCTTTCACTCAAACTTCGTCATCCTTTTTGAAAGGTATGACTCTGTAATGTGTGCCCCAGAATACAGAAAGGAGAATGAAGCACATTTTAATGACAAATGTAGAACTACTGTCCCCCAGGGAAATTGACCAGCTATATGCGGAGAAGAGAGCAGCCTCCCTACTTGCTGAAGCATTCAGAGACAACAGCTATCTGGACGTGCTCAGAGAGAAGACTGCAAGACTGCAGAAATCAGAATGAACACCACACCAGGTCTTCAGAAACTCATTCCAACATTAGCTATGACTACAGATTTCACCATCCAAGAGCTCAATCATGCCACCAGGAAATTGAAGAACGAAACGGCTCCTGTAAAAGATGGCATAACAAATGAGATGATAAACATCTTAACATCTATGGAAAACAGTGTCTCTTGACTATCTTCAATCAGTCTTGGAACTCGGGCATAATCCCACATAGCTGGAAGGAAGCTACCATCATTCATGTGCTAAAGAAGGGGAAAAAAGACAAACAAGGCAAGTTATCGAACAATTAGCTTGCTAAGCTGCCTTGGCAAGACCATGGAGCAGATGGTGAACCGAAGACTCCAATACCATCTGGAAAAAAATGGCCTTCTCTGTCCAGCACAATCAGGTTTTCGATGACACAGAAGCCCAGAAGATCAGATTGCCTACCTGACCCAAGATATTTATGATGCTTTCAAAAAAACCAACAAGAACAACAAAAAAATGCAGACTTTGTTTTTGTGGACCTCACAAGCGCCTTCGACAAAGTCTGGAAACAAGGACTCCTATTTAAGCTTTTGAAGAAACAGGTCTGTGGGAAGATGTATGGCTGGATCCAGGATTATCTTTTCGAAAGGACAACCAGAGTGAAACTAGAGGACCACAAAAGTAACATAGTGAACCTGATAGGAGTACCTCAGGGAGGAGTGATTGCGCCTACACTCTTTGTCGTCTTCATTGACGACATAGCACACCAGCTCTCCAAACACATTCCAAGAGCACTCCATGCAGATGACCTGGCAGTATGGACCTCAGCGGAACATGCAACCACAATGGCATGCAGAATGGAGACTGTGTTAAACTCCCTGTCTCACTGGGCTAGAGAATGGATGGTGACCATCAACAAAAGAAAAACGGAAGCCACCATATTCTCCCTCTCCCCCAAGAAGGAAATGTACACCCTCACTATTAACGGACAGGGAATACCACAGCAAGAGACTCCAACCTGCCTTGGTGTGAAGCTTGATTGGAAGCTGACATGGTCTCTCCACATCAGCAACATAGAAGCCAGGGCAGTGAAGAAGATGGCTGTGATGAAAAACTCTTGCTGGCACAAAATCCAATGCAAATTCAAAGATCCTGACTCAGGTGTACACAGTTTCTGTGAGACCCAAACTGGAGTATGCCTCAACATACTGGTCAACAGCTGCCAAGACAAACACAGCCCAACTCACCAAAGTCCAAAACACAGGCCTCCGGCTTAACACAGGAGGAATGAAAACAGTGCCCATCTCTGCAATGGAAAAGACGACATGGCTGCACTCACCAGAAGAACGGTGCAGTGGAAAGACCCCTGCATCAAGCAGAAAAGATGAAGAATTGCCATCCCATCCAATGCATACTAAGCTCAAGGAACAACAAAGAACAGATTAAAGAGACAAAGTCTGAACCACCTTGTAAAGGGGAACCAACGACATCTTGCTTGTGTCCTGCGTCCACAACAACAGCAGGTGGAATCCCTACACCTCTACAGACTGAGACTGTCCCCTACTGATGAATGCTCATGTGGGACAGGTTTGCAGACACCAGAGCACTTGCTACAGTTCTGCCCAACTTTTGGTGCATTGAGGAGGAAAACCCGGCCCTGTGTGGTGGAACTCCAAGAGAAGCTCTGGGGACCACCTGCTGCACTGCGGAGGACGGCGGACCGTGCTGCAGACTGGATTGACCATCTGACAGCATGACCTGCGGAACGCAGAAGAAGAAGGGGTTTCTGTAAAAACACTGTAGCTGATAGTTTCACACCAAGGGATTGTGTACAAAAATATCGGTGTCACTGAATCCACGAATCTGGTTTTAAAGGACTCTCTGCCTTTCAGTCAAACATACCATAGTGAACAGTGTTGGTGTGTGTTTCACAGAAACACTACAAACCATAGAATTCAAGTATACTGCTGCAATGATGTCATCAGTTGAAATCGTACTTTAGACAGTTCATGTTCCAGTAGAGTACGAAATATTACGAATTAAATCAAGACAGTTTTCAAACCAGTATATTTGAATTTCATGTGTTTTTTTAAATTATTATTTCCGATTAGCTTGCAATCGATGTGAAGACTAGTCGTTCAGGTGATCTCTCATCAAAGTCTTCTTTCAAAGTGTTGAACATGGCAGTTTCGTGTTGTGTTGGTTTATGCCTCATCAGACCATTCAGTGAATAGCATGCATCTGTGTTTGTTTTTGTTTTTTTTATATAATGAATTTCTATTATTTTCTATTTGTTATAGTTTTCTTTTCTTCGTTTGCAGTGTTACTCACTGAAGGACAAGTGTAACGGTGTGTACGACTGCTTGAATGGTGCTGACGAGATGAAGTGTACGGACCATCAGTTGGATCCCTCACTGGGTATGGCTCTGCCCGTGACCCAGCCTCCATCCCCCTTCATTGTCACTCTGGATGGAAAAGGAATGTACAAGGTGGAGTCTCTCAATGGTCAGCCCTGTCCTCACACCCATTTCTGGTGTCTCAGCGACAACCACTGCCTCCCTGTCTACGTGCGCTGTAACGGCATTCATGACTGTCCTGGTCGTGAGGATGAACGGGGCTGCTACCTCAATGACTTATGTCCTGGCTTCTACCGATGTCGCAGTTCTTCTGTCTGCCTCCACCCCAGCCATGTGTGTGATGGTATGGTCCAGTGTCCTCAGAGGGATGATGAACTGTGGTGTAACGTCACTTGTCCACAGCAGTGTCTGTGTTGGGGCCAGGCCTTTGTATGTAGACAGACGTTTCCTGTATTGATGGTGTCTGACTTACGTTATATGGATGCCCGTTACAGTGGGATGACCCTGCAGGACTTTGAACACCTGACACTGTTGATCCATCTGGGTCTGGCCCATTGTGGTCTGGCTCAGCTTGACAGTGTTGCCTTCAACAATCTGAACAGTCTGGATGTGAGCGATAACTTCCTGCAAAGCTTCAACATCAGTCAGTTTAGGTATTTCCCTCACCTAAGGGCTTTGATTCTTTCGGGAAATCCTCTTACCCTGATGTTTCCAAGCCTTCAAGCCAACGTGACAATTACAACTTTAAAACATCTTGACCTTTCCTTCATCGAACTTCCCGTTTTAGACACCAGTGACCTTAGCCAGTTCAGTAAATTACAGCTCCTGAATTTGTCTGGGTGTAAAGTCAATCAAATGGGCAAACTTGGTTTTAACTCGTTGAAGGACTTGCGCATGCTGGACATGAAAGGCTGTCTACTTTCTCAGTTTCCACGCACTATTTTTGAGGGTCTCATTCATTTGCAGACCGTGTATGCTGACAATTTCAAACTGTGTTGTAAAGCAACACTTCCTAAGGGTTTCAATATGAACCAGTGCTATGCTCGCTTTGACGAAGTGTCGTCCTGTGACGCTCTTCTTCGTTCTGACTTTTATCGTGTATTCTTGTCTGTTTCGGCTGCCATGGCTTTAACTGGCAACATCGCGACCTTTTCCTTTCGCTTAATTCGGCAAAGCAATAAAGCTGCCGGTTTTCACGTGTTCGTTTCCAATTTGTGTATTGCCGATTTCCTGATGGGCGTGTACTTGTCTGTTATCGGAGTGGCTGATCGGATGTATCAGGGATCTTATTTGTGGGAAGACACACAATGGAGATACAGTGCTGCGTGCACATTCTCTGGCTTTATATCTCTGGTATCCTGTGAAGTGTCTGTCCTCATGGTCTCTCTCATCACCATCGATCGCTTCCTAGTGCTGCGCTTTCCTTTCAGCCAGCTGCGCTTTCATCGCAGGGCTGCCCATCTGGTGAGCACTGCAGTGTGGACAACGAGTCTCCTTCTGGCCTCAGTGCCTTTGTTCCCCGACTCTCCCTTCCAGGAGTTCTACAACCAGGTGGGCATCTGCATACCCCTGCCCATCACTACTAAAAAGTTTCAAGGAGATGACTATGCTTTTGGAATCATGATTGTTCTCAACTTCGTGCTTTTCATGCTGATAGCCGTTGGGCAGGGCGTTATCTACTTAACTGTCAAAGCAAGTGCCATGGCAAAGACGGATACTGGCCGGCAGTCTCAGGACCTGAATATCGCTCGTCGTCTGATCACTGTGGCTGTCTCTGACTTTCTCTGCTGGTTTCCTATTGGGCTGCTGGGTCTCTTGGCCACACAGGGCGTGCCCATATCAGGGGAGGTAAACGTGGCCATGGCCATCCTTGTACTTCCCATCAACTCTGTCATCAACCCTTTCCTCTACACCTTAAACATGATCATGGAGCAGAGGCGGAAAGCCAAGGAAGACAGCTTGCTGAAATGGCTGGGGGCATCTAAGGAGTAATGCACATTATCACTATTTGTCAGTCCTTGTTGTTTGTTTCAGTTTCAGTTTCAGTAGCTCAAGGAGGCGTCACTGCGTTCGGACAAATCTATATACACTACACCACATCTGCCAAGCAGATGCCTGACCAGCAGCGTAACCCAACGCGCTTAGTCAGGCCTTGAGAAAAAAAAAAAAAAAAAAAGGTGAATAAATAATAGATAAGCGTACATAAATAAAAAAAATAAATAATTATAAAAAAAGGTAATAATAATAATAATGATAATAATAAATAAATAAATAAATATGAAGGAGAAGAAAAAAGGTTGCCAACAGCACCCGGTGTTCCCTGGCGGTCACCCATCCAAGCACTAACCAGGCCCGACGTTGCTTAACTTCGGTGATCGGACGAGAACCGGTGTTTTCAACGTGGTATAGCCGTTGGTGTTGTTTGTTTCAGCATTGAGACAATCTCTGTGGCTTGTTGGGTGTAAGGAACATGATCTGATAAGGGATCGCCAGGTTAATGAGTGCATTTATTTTATTGTGTAAGTCTGTGTGTTTGTATATGTCACAAGATGGCGTAAACAAGAAGGGGTAAACAAGAAGGGACTTAACTCTGGTTCGGTTCGCTGCAGCCGAGACCGAGTGTTCAGCAGACGATGATTTTCGCAAAAGCGACTGCACATGTCTGTCACTCACAGCAGCACGTGACAGTATATCTGCTTTTCTTTGCTTGCTGGTGACTCTGCTGTCTACATAGGTAGAATTTTCATTGATCACTTGTCATGTGTGTTTTATGGTCTCAGTGGGTTACCGAGATCTCTTTCAGTTTAAATAGCATCCTCAGCTTCTGGAAAATAAAGAGTTAGACTTTTTCATGTTTCTGTCACTCTATGTTTCAGCGTTTTCCTTTTTTGTCGTGTCTTCATTTCTCATGCCCTTCCTCGCTGGACCATGTACCTCTTTTTCTAGAACGTAATGCACAACCTTTTAAAAGATATTTATTGGACTTCATAATCGGGAATCCAAGCGTTTATTTCGCCCAGCACGTGTATTGTACACTTTCTTTCTTGGATGTAGATGGGGGGACATATCTGTTATTATGTAGTCTATTTGATGTCAGGTCAGGGAATTCTCCTGCTGGTAAACCATAGCCCAATACTACCTGCCGCATTTGGATAGATGGGTCTGGTCAGCCTGGGAAGGCAGCCCAACCAGAGGAAAGAAAACCCTGATCCCAAAACTCCAGTCTTACGGCATACCTGGCCACAAGAAAGGCTAGAGGAGGACACCCTCAGGGAAAATCTGGAGACATAGCCACTAACGCAGTTCGATGTTATATCCAGCCTTGTTCTGGCAGCTCCTGCAAACTGTAACGGTCCAGCTATACCTTTGGAAGCATCAGCGACGTGGAGAGGGGTTTGTAGGGGTGGTGCGCCGGGGAGGGGGGGTCACGGTGCATGGGCAACAACCTGTCCTCCTGCCACACGCCCCATACTGGAGGCGCGGAACCCAAACAACACACTGCAGAAGTGGAACCCAAACAACACACTGGACTGGAGAGGTGGAACCCAAACAACACACTGGACTGGAGAGGTGGAACCCAAACAACACACTGGAGTGGCGGAACCCAAACGACACACTGGAGAGGTGGAACCCAAACGACACACTGGAGAGGTGGAACCCAAACAACACACTACACACTGGTTAGGCGGAACCCAAACGACACACTGAAGAGGTGGAACCCAAACAACACACTGGAGAAGATACTCCAGCTTCGTCTACGGCGTCGACACAACACGGGGAGCAAAGGTCACTGGTTATAAGTCATCGCTCGATTGGTGTCCAGCGTGACGCCAAGGGTTGCTTCCAACGGTTGGAGGCATTCTCAAATCCCATTGGACAGCTATTGCCCACCTCAAGCTGGGCAGCCTCAAGCCAGTAAGGTGCTGTCCCGCCATGGCCTTATATCTTATTGGCTGCATGGGGATTTGGACGAAGTCCGAAGGGCAGTCTGAAAACTCTGCACCAGGCAAGTAAAGACATCAAAAGAGACCAGCTCTAAAACTGGGATGTTGGAACGTACGAACTATGTTGCGTGGCCTCGCAGAAAATCTGAGATATCGGCGCCGCTAGGAACATCTTAAACGACGAGCTGAGGAGACATAACGTGGATATAGTCACACTTCAGGAAACAGGTCTGGCTGACTCAGGAACACTGAAAGAGAAGGACTACACGTTCTACCGGCAGGGGAAGGGCTCGGATCAGCCCGGGTAACATGGAGAAGGCTCCGCAGTAAAGGAAACTTCGTTGTAGGTGGTGGAATCAGGCAGCAATGGCTCAGCACGCCTCCTCACAACACCACCACTGGCCCTATCACCCTTGTCAGTGTGTATACCCCAATGCCTTCTGCCACACCAGAGGTAAAGAACGAGTTCTAGGAGAACCTCACAGCCACTATCAAACACATTCCTAATCAGTACTTTTGGATGATTTCAACGCTAGAGTGGGTGCCAACCATGGATCCTGGCCGTCTTGCCTTGGACAGTTTGACGTGGGGAAAAGGACTGAAAACGGACAATGATTACACGAGTTCTAAACATATCACGTTCTGTGCATCACAAACTCATACTTCAAAGTTCAAACCCAAAGTTTCCTGGCAACACCCTCGCTCAAAGCACTTGCACCAGTTGGATCTGATCCTGACCAGGTGTGCCTCGCTAATACAGGGCAGCAAAAAGGGGAGCAAAAAATCATATAGATAGTATAAAAGTATATTGCCCATTGTCATACAAGGAAATAAGCAATATACTAGAAAGATACTTTTATAGGTGCTTGAATTCAAGTCTAAAACCTCGTCAGCTGACTCTCTCAGACTTTGGTCCGATTCGCAGACCAATTCTGAGTTTAGCTCTCAGACTATTACCAAACACATTACGGACCAAGTATTGTTCTGATGTCAAGTGCATATGCTTTAGTAACCTGACAATTGAGCATATAATTTTTCGCTGTAGCTTGATGAAGCCTTTTGTACACGAAAGTGTGTCTTCACAAGTGACTGAGAACGTTGATGTTTTTGACTTTTTGCTTTCATTATCAGTTGTTTCGCTTGTCAGTTTAACGACTTCTCTTTTACGAAGTCCTTTAAGTAATTTCCTGTAACTGTATTTAGAGGTGGTTTTTTGTTGTCGTTTTTTTTTCCTTCCAAATTTCACCCACATTTTTACCCTCATTTGCCCA
>NC_134898.1:35588271-35598271 GCF_041734735.1 Babylonia areolata | reverse complement strand
GGTGGCGCCTGAGTAAACCAGACTGAATATGAACAAGTCAATTCTTGGGATTGGGATACGGACTTGGTTTATTAATGTTGGTGGTGCACTTCCTGTTATAATCTTGTGCATTGTTATTCCTTTGTTGTACCCTAATCTATGGATTAGTGGGAGAATATTCGCTTTTTTAATAGTTTGAGTCCAAAAGGTAAGTCTTTTTAAGGATTACTAGCTTGAGCCCCTGTTTATGAAGAATCGGAAATGGCCTCATCGTGTTCGCACTAGTGGAGTCCCATAGTGTTGATGCATAATATATTGTAGACTGGATATGTGCTTGATCAAAGCAATTTCCGTGAGTGAAGGTCAAGGAAATTCTTGATTTTTGGATAGCTGATGAGTTTTAGGGCTGTCTTTTTGAAAACGGAATCCATGTGAAGATTTCCAGTGAGATTGCTGTCGATTATGATCTCCAGAACTTTATGATCACATCACTGACCTGTTCAATAGGTACACCTTTAAGTTAGATGGAAGGAAAATTGTGTATAGTGATTTGCCTCTTTTGTCTGGTTGTGATCAATATGCATTTTGTTTTTTGTGGGTAAAGAGATGTGGTTTAGTGCGGTCCATCTAACGAGTTCATCAGCACTTTCTTTTAAGTTTTTTGCGAGATCGTCAATGTCAGTATGAGAAGTGTGGATTGTTGCATCATCCGCAAAAAGTACGCACAAGGATTTCATATGAAGCGGCAGGTTGCTCTGACACTGTGGGAGGATACGGGCGACGCATCTGCCTCAGTCTACGGCGAACGACCATCACCCCACAGCCGCCTGCGTGCAGAGTCGTGACTAGAAACTGCCAGCAGCATCGTCTGCCTGTCCCCGTTATCACTTCTCCATCGCCGCAGGGCTTGCGAAAGTTGGGTGTTGGAGGGCTAGCTCGTCGTTCCGACATTAGCCTGGTTGCCTGACCAGCATAGGTGACTTTTTTTTTTAGTGAAGAGGAGTTGTGCAGTCCCTTCCCCACTCTCGCCTACCGACGCTTACATTCCCACAGGTGCAGATACATGTCAACAACTCCTTTTTCTTTCTGTGTGTGTGTGTGTGTGTGTGTGTGTGTGTGTGTGTGTGTTCTCTTTTTTTGCTTCATTTTTGTGCTCATGTCGATTTATTATTATTAAACGTGTCAACAACTTTTTTTTTCTTTTTTTTTCTTTTTTTTTGGGGGGGGGGGGGGGGTCTGTTCATGTCACCTTTTTATCATCAAACGTGCCAGCAACTCGTTTTGTTTGTTTGTTTGGTTTTGGTTCAAGTCGCCTTTTTATCAGCAAACATGTCAACAACTCTATTTTCGATGTAGTTGTTCATGTCACCTTTTAATCAAGAAACATGTCAACAACTGTTTTGTGCGTTCATGTCGCCTTTTAATCAGCAAACATGTCAACAACTCTTTTTTCGTTGTTGTTCATGTCGCCTTTTAATCAGCAAACATGTCAACAACTCTTTTTTAGTTCTTGTTGTTCATGTCACCTTTTAATCAGCAAACATGTCAACAACTCTTTTTGTTTATTCATGTCACCTTTTAATCAGCAAACATGTCAACAACTGTTTTTGTGCGTTCATGTCGCCTTTAATCAGCAAACATGTCAACAACTCTTTTGTTTTGATGAACTCACCACCGTCCAGCCTCTAAACTCGATTCCCAACAGCCCCTTGATCGCCATTAAACTCCATCGGTGTTTTCTCCTGGAAATTCCGCGCAGAACCGTACGAACGTATCTGATCCCAGTGTTGGATGAAAGCAAGAGTCTGACGTACGACGATTCAGGGGTGGTGAGGTCTGTGCCTCTCCCCCAAGGGGAGGACTGTGGTGCACGAGGTGAGGGAAAAACTCTTGTGCTCTCACCCAGTGAAGGACGCCATATATGAAGCCACCACCGTCCACATTCCAACTCCGACTCCCGTCGTCAGCACCTCATCCACCACAGACGTTTCTTTGAGGAAGAAGCATTCCGGGACCGAACCTGTTGGAGAACATCAACCTGACTGTTGATAACTCCATCGATAATATTGAAAAAAGAAAATCACTTTTGACAATATTCTTTCCCTTTGTTGTTGTTGTTGTTGTTGCTGTTGTTATAGTTTGTGTTTGTGTCATCTAGGTGTTGGAACGTGGCTGGAATCTTGTTGGGGGTTTTTATGGCTGCTCCATCATCAACCGTTTCAGTGGCAATTACTCCCACGCCGGTCATTCCGAGTCCCCCATACACTGATATACACCCAGGCTATTCCGTCACAGCCCCAGTGTCGACAGTCCCCAGGAGTAGGGAATCATCGATGTAAGGTCGCCAGGAGGCCACACACCAGAGGAGACTGGGGTTGGTATTTAATCCGTTCTCTTCAAGAGTGTGAGAGCTGATTAAATGGCACAGGAAAGCCAGTCACACGCGTAAAAATTCCCACAAATACAGAAGGAGAAGAAAATGAAACAAAAAGTGAACTGTGACAACCAGCAAGTGCACTATGATCCACTGCTCTAGAAATAGATGGATAGCTCATTGGCCAGGAAAGTTGAAGCCAACTGGACGCCATACAGAGACTCGTATCCGGCTGTCAGTCCGTTGAAAAGTCGTCTGCTAACTTATGTACAAAATAAAACGGTGGTGGCCCCATGAAAGTCCGGGTACACACACACACACACGCGCGCGCGCGCGCGCGCGCGCACGCACATACCAAAACTATGCCAGTCTTGAATAAAAAGCTAATTTGTATTTGCACATTTCTTCCGTCATGGCCGCTATGTGCACATGTCAAATGGGTCGTATAAGGACAAACCCGAAACCTTTCAAGAGGAAGTGTTTTGGTTCCTGCCAATGTACCTTTTTATTTACCTGTGTGCTAGCTGAACTGGTAGCAGATGCAGCACTGACATGAAATTGTGTTCCTGGTCCATGGAGAAAGTTACCACTCTTTGCTAGTTATTAATCTCTTATTCTCCTAGCCTCATATTTCTTAAATTTCTGAAATCCACTGCCTTTTTCAGTTCATCATAGTCCGTCACTTACATCCATAGAAGCATCCCTTTTCAAGTACTTAGTCTTTGCAAAATTAAGACACCCTATTCTTTGTGGAGTGAACGAGAGATGGACATTAATTTATTTTAGGACGATTTTATGCCACACAAATGTTAGGCCATTTTAGAATTTATGTTTTAATGCGCTTTGTTTATACTCTAAAGATATTCTTACTGTTGTAAGTAACGTTCTATGTCTCAGGTGAAGTTTCTTTGCCTTATTCACAAAATAGAGTCCATGGGTGAGTGCGTACGGGTAGATGCGTGTTTCTGCGTGCGCGCGCGCGCGCGCGCGTGTGTGTGTTTGTGTGTGTGAGTGTCAAATATTGGGTTTTTATAATTAAAAAAAAGCATTAAAATTGGAAGAAAAAAAAAGGTTGACGAAGGAAAAGAGAAATAAATTGTCAACATGTATTTCCAATGTATCCCTCATATGCTGACAATATCATAAAGGTAATCTGATACTGGCTCAAGTTGCAAAAACTAAATCTTACTAGACTGCAAAAAGCTTATGAAATGTATAGAAACATAAGCGTAAGAAACAATGATAACCAGATTGAAAAACACAATTTGGTCAGTACTGGTAAATATTATTTAAATATATATGGATTTTCATCTGTTTGGTTGAATGGTGGAGTTGGAAACGAAAACGTATGTGTACAAGTTCTTAAACAACGAATAGCTGATCGCTATAAACAAGACTGGTCAAGTATACTTTTTGATAGTGATAGATATTCTGTATTTCGCTGTTTTAAGTCATTGCTGCAATCAGCTTTCAGACATTATGATAATTAAATTTTGTACTGTTTTTGCTAAATTAAGATTGGTCATATAAGACGAACGGCATTTTCCGCTGGTATGTCCAAAGTATAAGTTCTCATCTCATCTATCCCTTGACCCGTGGGTGGGTCGTTGGGGCACCATGGATGACTGCCTGGTCAGCTCGCGCCACCTGCCTCGGTACTCAGCGGCCCTTTGAGTTGTGGCAAATGGCAGGCCCGTCCACTCTTTGATGTTGTCCTCCCACCGCTTTCTCTGTCTGCCTCTCTTCCTCCTTCCTTGTACGGTACCCTGCAGGATGGTCTTGGCTAGGCCGTCTGATCGTGTGACGTGTCCATACCAGCGGAGCTTGCGTTCCTTCACTGTGGTTAGCAGGTCTTTGAATGGGCCAATGGCGTTTTGGACTCTTCTTTTCACTTCCTCATTTGTGATGTGGTCTTTGTATGTAATGTTCAGGATCTTGCGGAAGCATCTCATTTCCAGGGCCTGGATTCTTCTCTGGAGTTCTGCAGTGAGGGTCCAGGATTCGCAAGCGTATAGAAATATTGAGAAGATGAGGGAGCGCATTAGTCTGATTTTGGACGAGAGGGAGATCTTTTTGTCCTTCCATATAGTCTTCAATCGACTCAGTGCGGCAGTAGTCTGCGCGATTCTGGACAGGACCTCTGGTTTCGAACCCTCGTCTGACACAATGGCACCCAAGTATTTGAAGGAGGAGACTTCTTCCAGTTTTTCACCGTTTACGTGCAAGTTGGACGTTACGCCTTGGCTGTTGTTGGTCATAACCTTGGTCTTCTCGGCACTGATCTCCATGCCGTAGGCTGATGATGTCTTGTCAAGTTTGTGCACGAGTTCTTCGAGTTCTTTCTCTTCTCCTGCCAGGCCATCAATGTCATCGGCAAAGCGCAGGTTGGTGATGACTCTGCCTTCAATGCTGACAGTTCCCACATGATCTTCCAGGGCGTCAGTCATGATCCTTTCAAGAAAGAGGCTGAAGAGAGTGGGAGAGAGTAGACAGCCCTGTCTGACTCCGACCGTGGTTCTAAACCAGTTACCCCTGCTACCATTGAAGAGGACTGCACTGGTTGCTCTTTCGTATAGGTTCTGTATGGCTTGGATGATGTCTTCACTGATGTTGAATTTGTGCATGGTGGCCCATATGGCAGCGTGCCATACCCTGTCAAACGCCTTCTTGAAGTCAATGAAGTCGTGGTAGAGGTCTCTTTGGTGCTGGAGATATTTCTCGCACAGCAAGCGCAGGTTGAAGATTTGTTCTGTTGTGCTTCTCCCTGCTCTGAAGCCGGCCTGCTCTTCGGCAATGATCATTTCTGCTTGCGGCTTCAGTCGGTTGAGAAGGACCTTTAGCATGACCTTGCTGGGGTGGCTGATTAGGCTGATTAGGCTGATAGTGCGGTAGTTTTTGCACTGTTGTAGATTGCCCTTCTTGGGGATTGTGATGACCAATGATTGTGTCCAGGTGGTTGGCCACTCTCCCGTCTGCAGGATCTTATTACAGATGGTGGTGAGGGCATCAATCACTGCTTCGCCTCCAGCTTGAATCAGTTCGGCGGGAATGTTGTCGACGCCAGCTGACTTCCCTGCTTTCAGTGTCTTCACTGCTGCCTCTACTTCTTCCCGAAGAATTGGCTGGCTGTCGTTGTTGGTTGATGGGGGACAGTTCAGAACTGAAGTGTCACCTTGGGTGTCATGGTTGTACAACTCGGAGCAATATTCAGTCCAGCGCTGTAGGATGTCTTTTTCTTCAATGAGGCATTTCCCTGATTTGTCCTGGATGGTGCTGACTCGTCCTTGCTTGGTTGTTGTCAAGTTTTTGACAGTTGCGTACGCTCTTTTTGAGTTGTTCTTTTGCAGGTTGTCTTCAATCTCTGAGCACTGTTGTTCTATCCAGTTTTCTTTTGCTTTTCTCATGCTGGATTTGACCTTGTTGTTGGCGGTCCTGTATTTGTTTGTTCCTTCAGGGGTGCCTTTCTTGTTCTTCAGTGCTCTTCGTTTATTGCATAGGTCGAGGATGTCAGGGGTGACCCAGGGCTTCTTCACTGGTCGTTTTGTGCCCAGAACTTCTTTGGCAGTCACAGTCACTGCAGTGTTAAGTGCAGTTGTTTCTCTGTCGATGTTCACCTCTTCGTCCTGCAAGATGGTCAGTGCGGCGAATTTTCCTCCAATCATGGCTTTGAAAGATTCTGCAACCTCTGGGTCTTTCAGTTTCTTGAGGTCGAATCTCATTCGTGTGGTACCTTGCTTTGCGATCTTCTTGAGGCGGAGTCGGAAGGTCATCATGACCAGGTTGTGGTCGCTGCCCACGTCTGCCCCTGGGAAGCTTCTGGTCCTGGCGATGTTGATGCAGGACCGAAAGCGTTTCTTCACCAGGATGTAGTCGATCTGGTTGTTGTAGTCTCCGCCAGGGCTTTGCCAGGTCCATCTTCTGGATTTTTTGTGCGCTCCAAGTGTGTTTGCCAATATGAGGTCATTGTATCTGGCAAACTCCAACAATCTGAGACCTCTGTCGTTGGATGCCTCATTGCAGAAAGGACCGCAGTTGCCTTGCCAGTTTGGCTGTGCGTCTGCTCCAACCTTTGCGTTCCAGTCGCCCTGCACCACAAGTATGTCCTTCCGTGGTGCTTGGTTCACGATGTCTTGTAGTTGGTCGTAGAATGCCTCAACCTCGCTGTCCTCGTAGTCAGAGGTAGGTGCGTACGCCTGTATGATCGTGATGTTGAATGGTGAGGCTTTGAGCCGAATGGTGATGATGCGGCTTGAAACTGGGCGACATCCCAAGATGCAGTTTGTGATGTTCTTGAGGACGAGGAAGCCTACCCCATGCTCGTGGCGGTCTTCTTTGCCACTGTAGTACAGTTTGTGGCCTTCTTCAGTTGTGAGATCTTTAATGTTCTTCAAGCGTGCTTCACAAAGCCCTATGATGTTCCAGTTGTATCGTTCCATCTCGTATGTCAGTTCTTTGATTTTTCCTGCTGCACGGAGAGTTCTGACGTTCCATGTGCCAATCACGATGTTGTCTCTGCCTCTGATTTTTGCTGAGGTGTTACCAGTAGCATATTTTTCGTCTCTGCCCTGGTGTGCAGCAGAAGACGCGGTCCTTGGTGACCCGGGCGGCGACCGATCCGGTATGGAATGAGTGGGGGTTGTCATCATCATGGTGTGTCTTGGGCTGAGTGGCCTGGCGGAGCCCATCCTTCTCCAGGTCGTTGGTCACAGCCGAGGTCACCCAATACCTGGGTGGTCGCCTTGACCCCGGACACTTAGTCGTTGAGCTTGCTGGAAGCCCTTCCGCCCTAGCCGTTGGCTGGCTGTGCAGCTCTTCCGCCCCCTAGTGGTGCAGTGTCAACACCACCCCCTCACGTGGTTTAGCCCGCCAGCTGAGGCGGTGTACCAGGGTGTGGCGCTTGGAGCCAACACGTGAGAGCTTTAGGAGATGGATGAGGACCAGTGATGCCCGTCTGCTCCCGAAGGAGCACAGCTGCCAGACATCAAAGGTACTACCTCTATCCAGAGCCCCCTACACCCCTATAAGTTAATCAGATGAAAATACTCTGTGAAAGTTTTCATAAACATAAACGATCTCATATACTAATCGTATTATTTACAAAATGTGAACAATTTCATTATTCGCTTTGTGGCTATGTTCTCCAGGGAAAGATGAGACCACTTAATCTATCTATCTATCGCACACACACACACACACACACACACACACACACACAACGAAACATGCGCTGCCTGAGCAGAGTGAACATGGTCGGGAGGCCTGCACGAGAAAGCACTTTGGTGCTGGACACTTTGTCCTTCCACGATATGCCCACAGTGTAGCGGATACACCTCAAAGTGAAAGGTATTCAGTCTCATCTCCTGCTTGGTGTAGCTTGACCACGTCTCACTCCCATAGAGCAGTGTACTGACAATGCAGGCGCTGCACACTGCCATCTTGATCATGACAGAGAGTTTGGAGTTCCCTAACACTTGAGTGGTGAAGCGGGCGAGTGCAGCTGTTGCCTTTCTAATCCTCTTGTGAAATGAGAGATTGCTACTGATGATGGACCTAGGTATGCAAACTGGCTCACAACCTCCAACTCGTAGTCATCGATGGTGATGACTGGTGGTGCTTCTACATCCTGATCCAAAACTTCCGTTGTCTTTAGGCTGATAGTCAGTCCACAGTCCTTGCACGCCTGGCCTGGGAGAAGCGGTTTATCAGCGTCTGGCGGGCTGTATATGACTTGTGATTGCGGCATCATCTGCAAACAGTATGTCCCCGATCAGGGCCTCGCGTACCTTTGTTTTGCCTTTGAGGCAGGCAAGGTTGAATAGCTAGCTTGCCAACTGAACTTGTGCGAAGGTAGATTCTCTCTGTTGCAGTGCCAAAAGCATGCTTCGGGAGTGTCACAGCTCATGACAATCTCGTGTGGAGTGTTTTGTGCATTACCTTCCCCATTTACACTCTCCCATTCGAGCATTTGTTTAGTGTGTGTTAGCTCCTGGTTGTGCGTTTCTTACGTGAAATCGGGGAGTCTCGTTTGTATGTTTGTGTCACTGCTGAGCAGAGTTTAAAGTCTCTGTTCTGTCAGTGACACTTCTCTAGGCTTTGCGCTGCGGCCTTCTTGGAGGAAGGTCGTGCTTGTTTGGGGTTGGCACCCTCAAGTGAGGATGGTTTTCCTCCGGGTGGCCATGTATCTTTGTTCTGTGTGCTCCAGCTCAGAGGGAGTGCCCTGCTGGACGTGTCTCGTCTTTGTTTTTTGGTTTTTTTATTTCCAGCGTCAGGGTAATACCCGGTTGGCAGGTGAGTTCGCTGTTGCATTGTTGAACTTATCTGTTGTAGTTTGTACTTGTCAGTTGGCTGTTGTAAGTGATGTTTGTTCATTTGTCCTGTTCTGTTAAGATGCGAGATGTTTGATTTTGTTTATTAGGATTTGAGGGTTAATGCTGAAGTCAGGCTTGTATTTTCCTCTGTTGTGATATTTTAAACATGACTTTTAAAAAATAATGGTTACTCGGATTTATTAAGCATGCTTAAAGTATTTCAGCCACTAACGTTTCCTTGTGAACCCCTTTATTGTCATTGTAACAATGTTTATATTTTTGTTACCTTCACAAGGTTAAATTGATAACTTCCTAATTGTAGCTTTCCCCCAATTCTTCCTCCACGTTTCTTTGTACATGGTCTTCTTCCAGAAAATGTGTTCACTAATTAATGTGAAGGATAGGGAGCTGTCAAATGGAATTTTATAGTGATATTTTATAATGCTGTGTTTCGTTAAATCTTTTGTTCATCACTTTGTCTTGCACGTTCTGAGGGGGGGGGGGGGGGGGGGCAGGGGTAATCCTTCCAGAAGGATAGTATAATTTATGCAGTTTGCAGCGTCCCACTTCCTGTGCCATTTGTCCTTTCACCTGTGTCGGCCGGGTAGCATTGGTGCTGCAGTTGTCTTGTCTGCAGTTTTTCCCGCTGCCCTCTTCTCGTCACTGTCATCGTGTACCCGCTTTCATCGTCCTCGTTTTCTTCAGTCTTCGTTGTCCACGTCATCGTTTGTTTTTTTGTTTTTTATTATCTGCTGTTGTGCAGAGTGTTTCAGGTTTTCTTTGTTTATTAACTGTCCTGAGTGCACAACATTCTTCAGGCTGTTTTTTTTCACTGGACGGACGTGTCTTCAAGCTCTGTATTTTTTTGTGTGTGGGTTATTTATCCATTCTGTTGTCGTTTAAGTGTATCAGTTGTTGTGGCTGGGATTGTGGTTAGTTTTATTTGGCAAGTTCTGTGTGTGACTGAATAAATGTATGTAAACCCTGAATTATTTTAGTCTGTGTTGTCAGGGTGTTAGTGCTGGGTTGGGTGGGGGTTTCTTGTCCGCTCTCATATAGAGCGTGACAGGGAGCACAGCAAAGATCTCAAACAGCGTCGGGGCGAGGACGCAGCCTTGTTTTACACTACTGCGTATATCGAATGGCTCGGATATGCTGCCGTCGAACAGCACTGTCCCCTTCATGTTGGCATGAAAAGATTCGATAAAACTCTCCAGTTTCGATGAACAGCCTATATTTGGTAGGATCTTGAAAAGGCCCTCTCAGATGCCTGACCAGCAGCATAACCCAAGCGCGTTAGACAGGCCTTGAGTGCATGCTTACATATTTGTGTACTATG
>NC_134898.1:35583008-35588171 GCF_041734735.1 Babylonia areolata | reverse complement strand
GTGGGAAGAACTGCTAGACACCATCCGTGGTACAGCCTTGGCTACCTTCACAATACAATACACACAATACATAAACGTTATTGTCTATACTTTGGTACAGAGATTTTCTTTTAGGCAGCAGCACCTTTCCAACATAAGAAGAAAACAACAAACATATAAAATGAATAGAAAATAAAAAGATAAATTAAATGGCACTAAATGGAAATAGCTATATACAAATATACAGATTACTGAAATTTACGTGCCTCTCCATTTCAGTCAGCCAAACCGCATTGCACATCCTCACACACACACACACACACACACACACACACACACACACACACACACACACACACACACACACACACACACACACACACACACACACACACACACACACCACGCGCACACACACGCACACGTACACTCTCTTTCATCCCCTCTCTCTGTCTCTCTTTTCACAAAAAATGCAACTACAAAGATCATAGTTCATTTAAAAATCAAATATCACCAGAGTAAGACAAGAATTAAGCCAAGGAGCAGCACTTCCATAGTTCACATTCGGCATCACAGAAGAACAACTTTCATTCATTCATACTAATCAAAAGCCCCAACACAACTTCTTCACCACCATCCCTCACCCCTCACACCCCCATATCCCACACTCCCCCTCCTTTGGAAAAATACCCACAGGCCTAAGCATAATCAAACCCTACCCCCCACCCCTGAACCACCACTCACCCCCTACACACACACACACACACACGCCTTTCATCCTTCCATTAACCTTACAAGCACCACCTGAGTTCACTCATAAATGTAACAACCTGTCATAATTGCACCACAAATCAAAGTTTTCAACATATCACAAATACATAAATAAGTAAGTAGGTAATGCACACACACACACACACACACACACACACACACACACGCACGCACATGCACATGTTCCCACCCACCTACACACACACAATGTATATGCACACACACACACACATACACATACATATCCACACACACACACACACACACACACACACACACACACACACACACACACACACCACAAAGATATATATATATATATATATATATATATATATACACATACACACACACACACACACATATATATATATATATATATATATATATATGTATACATACACACACAAACACACACACACACACACACACACACACACACACACATATATATATATATATATATATATATATATATATATATACATGTACATATATATACATACATATATATATATATATATATATATATACAACACACACATACACATATATACATACATACACATACATATGCATATACATATATACACACACACACACACACACACATATATATATATATATATATATATATATACATACATATACACATACATATACACACACATACATATATTTTTTTTTATACATATACACATATGTACACACACATGCACACAAATACCTACACACATACATACGTACATATACGCACACATCACCGTCACTGTCACCGATCCCTCAGATTCTGAATCCTTTGGGGCGCCTTCGAAGCTTTGTCAACCACCTTTCTCCAGTCCTCGCGTCTCTCGGCCGCTCTCAGGGTGTCTCTCAGCTCCATGCCTGTCCACTCTCGAATGTTGTCCTCCCATCTCTTCCTTTGTCTGCCTCTTCTTCTTCCTCCCCTCACTGTGCCTTGTAAGACTGTTTTAGCAAGTCCAGAGGAGCGTGTGATATGACCAAACCACTTCAGTTTTCGTTGTCTGGCGAGTGTTTGAAGGTCAGTATAGGGCCCGATTTCATTGCGGATGCGTCTCTTGACTTCTTCATTCGTGATGTGGTCTTTGTATGAGATGCCTAAGAGTCTTCGGAAGCACCTCATTTCTACAGCTCTTATTCTTCTCTCTAAGTCCGCTGTGAGGGTCCATGATTCACATGCATATAAAAAGATTGACATGACCAGAGAGCGCATCAGTCTGATTTTGGAACTGATGGCGATTTTTCTGTTTCTCCAGATGGGTTTGAGCTTGGTCATTGCGGCTGTGGTCTGGGCAATTCTTGACAGTATTTCTGGTTTTGATCCCTCGTCTGTCACGATAGATCCCAAATATTTGAATCTGTGAACACTTTCAGCCCCCATGGTGGAATAGCGACACAGAGAGAGCCTGGATAGAAAAACATGCGGCTGTCAAACTTTGGCAAAAAGAAAAAACAAAACCATCTCCGGACAAAGATATTGAAACAAAAATGAAAGAAAAAACTGAACAGTTTGAAGTCATTGCTCAAGAGGCCAAAAATGACAAGTGGAAACAGTTTTGCGAGGCACTCAGTTATGACACAACATTGACAGAGTTCTGGCAATTTTATCGTCGCATGGAAGGAAAAACGTGTACAACAACAACCCCAGACATGTTAGACACTGACGGAACCAAGCTTAAGACAAATGAAGAAAAAGGATCTGCCTTGCTCAAACGTTTCATAAAACAGAGTGATCAAAGAAACTTAGATGAGAAAAAGAAATATATTGAGGAGTTAAACCAAACCCTTATGCAGACTGGACCAGATGATGACTTGACAATGGATGATCTAAACGAGGCAATAGCTAAATGCAAGAAAGAATCGGCTCCTGGCCCAGACAAAGTTCGCTACTCAGACATCAAGGAGCTATCGGAAGAAGACAGAAGCAAACTTTTCAATCTATATCAAAACAGTTTCCACAATGGACAGGTGCCGGAGGACTGGACACACAGCTTCTCAAAACCCATACCAAAACCAGGAAAGGACCATCGTCAGGTAAGCGGCTACCGGATCCTAACCATGCAAAACATTGCTGAAAAGCTCATGGAACGCATGATAGCCAGGAAACTTGCAAGGGATCTTGAACACAGGCACATTCTCCCTTCAAATCAAGGTGGTTACAGAACAGGCAAGTCCACATGGGAAAATGCAGCTGCTTTTGCATATGAGGTGTATGAAGGATTTCAAAGAAAAGAAGAAACACTAGCAGTAGCAATTGACCTTGAAGATGCCTACAATAAAGTCCAGTTTGCGCACCTCATGGAGCTGCTACTAAGCTATGGAGTAAGTTTGACACTGACAAGATGGATAGCAGCAGCGCTTCAGGAAAGAACCGTCGTCCTACGCCTCGGAGATTGGATGTCTGCACCTTCTAAACTATCCATGGGACTGCCACAAGGGTCTCCGCTCTCTCCTGTCCTCTACAATGTCTACACGAAGGGCCTTGCAGACTTAAACAACAATGGAATTGCTCGGGTGCTTACCCTTGCGGATGATGGCCTGGTCTTCAAAACTTCGAAAGATGCTCAGGAGAGAACTAAAGCCGTCCAGAAACAACTAAACAATATTGCTCAATGGTGCAAAGACACAGGATCTTCCATCAATCCAGCGAAAGCCCAAACGTTGCTGTGCACCCTCAACAACAAAACCGCGAGCAAATCACCACCTTCTGTGTCATTCGATGGGATTCAAATTCAGAAAACTGAATGCCTACGCTACCTAGGAATACACTTCGACAGGATGCTGACCTTCAGAAAACATACGGAAAATACCGTTCTCAAATGCAAAAAGGGCCTTTCAGTCTTAAAAGCAATGGCAACCAAAGGATTGAACAACGCCACCTCTTCCTGCTATACCAATCACTCGTCCTCAGTGTGATCGACTACGGACTTGGGCTAACAACACCGTCTCAAAGCAACCTCCTAAAATTAGAAAGAGTACAAAATGAAGCTATGAGGCTGATCCTTGGAACAACAAAAGACACGCCAACAGAAACCATGCGATACCTGCTTGACCTTCCTTCAGTGCAGGCCAGAAACAAGTTAGAACAGGTCAAGACCTACTTCAAAGCATTAGAAAACCCTCAAAACCCACTGCATGACGCAGTCAAAGAACCAAAAGGCAGCCGTCTAGGACGAGGAAGATCATGGATGGGACAAGCAGAAGACACAATCCAGCTAGTATGCCGACTACAAGACCTGAAAGAAACAAAAGAATGGGAGAAAAAACCCAAAAACCTCAACCATCTATTCAACACAGTCATTTCACCCACTCTAGGAAGACATTGTCGGGAATGGCCAGAGGACAAAACTGATGCGGAAGTGAAGCTACTCATAGAAGAAAACAGTAAAGAAGAGGACATCATCATATACACAGATGGCTCAGTCACCAAAGACCAGTCTGGTTGGGGATTCACTGCGAAACAAAATGGGAAAACAATTTGGGAAGAGAATGCTGCCTACAAAGTCACAACCTCCAGCCTAGCGATGGAAGTTGAAGCTGCGACACATGCCCTCCAGTGGCTATCGTCCATCCATACGCCCGGAAACCAACATGCCATGTTTCTAACCGACTCAATGAATCTCATACAGAAAATTGAAAACGGAATGGGAAGCCCAGAGTGGCATAAGGCAATGCGCAACTTTCAGATTAAAAAACTCACATGGTCATACTGCCCGGGACATGCAGGTGTTAAGGGAAATGAGCGAGCTGACAGACTTGCTGGTAACGCAACACCAACGAGCGGCCTACATCTAGGAAAATCGGAAATCCTCAGAAAAATCAAAGAATACCAAAAAGAACAGGTACAAGGCCATCACCATCGATCGCCTCAAAGAAATAAAAGCAGAGAGAGGGAGCGGCCGCAAGTCTAACATGAAAGGTAGAGCACGATGCTTTGCAAATCAAACAAATATCGGCATCATTTCCAAACCAACATTGCGCAAATTTCTTCAAAACGGAACAGAGTCTCTGTGGGCCTTTCCAAATACAATAGACTGAGCAACACACTAGACACCACGTTTTTGGCATCAGAGAGCTTTTCCCATCCCTCTTGCGGCCAGTCAGTGGCAGCCTCTGTGCGTGTGTGTTTGTGTGGATGTGTGGGTCTGTGCTTTTGAGTGCGTTTGTGAATGCGCGAGAGTGTAAGTGTACACAAGTGTCAGGAGAGATCTGTGTACGTGTGTGTGTGTGTGTGTGTGTGTGTGTGTGTGTGTGTGTGTGTGTGTGTGTGAGAGAGAGAGAGAGAGAGAGAGGAGGTGGGAGTGCGGGGGGAGGTGGGGTAGAGGATGAGGTATGTGAGTATATGCATGCCTACACTGTGGGAGCAACAGGATATTGGAACGTATATATATA
>NC_134898.1:35510508-35578008 GCF_041734735.1 Babylonia areolata | reverse complement strand
GAGTTCATCAGCACTTTCTTTTAAGTTTTTTGCGAGATCGTCAATGTCAGTATGAGAAGTGTGGATTGTTGCATCATCCGCAAAAAGTACGCACAAGGATTTCATATGAAGCGGCAGGTTGCTCTGACACTGTGGGAGGATACGGGCGACGCATCTGCCTCAGTCTACGGCGAACGACCATCACCCCACAGCCGCCTGCGTGCAGAGTCGTGACTAGAAACTGCCAGCAGCATCGTCTGCCTGTCCCCGTTATCACTTCTCCATCGCCGCAGGGCTTGCGAAAGTTGGGTGTTGGAGGGCTAGCTCGTCGTTCCGACATTAGCCTGGTTGCCTGACCAGCATAGGTGACTTTTTTTTTTAGTGAAGAGGAGTTGTGCAGTCCCTTCCCCACTCTCGCCTACCGACGCTTACATTCCCACAGGTGCAGATACATGTCAACAACTCCTTTTTCTTTCTGTGTGTGTGTGTGTGTGTGTGTGTGTGTGTGTGTGTGTGTTCTCTTTTTTTGCTTCATTTTTGTGCTCATGTCGATTTATTATTATTAAACGTGTCAACAACTTTTTTTTTCTTTTTTTTTCTTTTTTTTTGGGGGGGGGGGGGGGGTCTGTTCATGTCACCTTTTTATCATCAAACGTGCCAGCAACTCGTTTTGTTTGTTTGTTTGGTTTTGGTTCAAGTCGCCTTTTTATCAGCAAACATGTCAACAACTCTATTTTCGATGTAGTTGTTCATGTCACCTTTTAATCAAGAAACATGTCAACAACTGTTTTGTGCGTTCATGTCGCCTTTTAATCAGCAAACATGTCAACAACTCTTTTTTCGTTGTTGTTCATGTCGCCTTTTAATCAGCAAACATGTCAACAACTCTTTTTTAGTTCTTGTTGTTCATGTCACCTTTTAATCAGCAAACATGTCAACAACTCTTTTTGTTTATTCATGTCACCTTTTAATCAGCAAACATGTCAACAACTGTTTTTGTGCGTTCATGTCGCCTTTAATCAGCAAACATGTCAACAACTCTTTTGTTTTGATGAACTCACCACCGTCCAGCCTCTAAACTCGATTCCCAACAGCCCCTTGATCGCCATTAAACTCCATCGGTGTTTTCTCCTGGAAATTCCGCGCAGAACCGTACGAACGTATCTGATCCCAGTGTTGGATGAAAGCAAGAGTCTGACGTACGACGATTCAGGGGTGGTGAGGTCTGTGCCTCTCCCCCAAGGGGAGGACTGTGGTGCACGAGGTGAGGGAAAAACTCTTGTGCTCTCACCCAGTGAAGGACGCCATATATGAAGCCACCACCGTCCACATTCCAACTCCGACTCCCGTCGTCAGCACCTCATCCACCACAGACGTTTCTTTGAGGAAGAAGCATTCCGGGACCGAACCTGTTGGAGAACATCAACCTGACTGTTGATAACTCCATCGATAATATTGAAAAAAGAAAATCACTTTTGACAATATTCTTTCCCTTTGTTGTTGTTGTTGTTGTTGCTGTTGTTATAGTTTGTGTTTGTGTCATCTAGGTGTTGGAACGTGGCTGGAATCTTGTTGGGGGTTTTTATGGCTGCTCCATCATCAACCGTTTCAGTGGCAATTACTCCCACGCCGGTCATTCCGAGTCCCCCATACACTGATATACACCCAGGCTATTCCGTCACAGCCCCAGTGTCGACAGTCCCCAGGAGTAGGGAATCATCGATGTAAGGTCGCCAGGAGGCCACACACCAGAGGAGACTGGGGTTGGTATTTAATCCGTTCTCTTCAAGAGTGTGAGAGCTGATTAAATGGCACAGGAAAGCCAGTCACACGCGTAAAAATTCCCACAAATACAGAAGGAGAAGAAAATGAAACAAAAAGTGAACTGTGACAACCAGCAAGTGCACTATGATCCACTGCTCTAGAAATAGATGGATAGCTCATTGGCCAGGAAAGTTGAAGCCAACTGGACGCCATACAGAGACTCGTATCCGGCTGTCAGTCCGTTGAAAAGTCGTCTGCTAACTTATGTACAAAATAAAACGGTGGTGGCCCCATGAAAGTCCGGGTACACACACACACACACACGCGCGCGCGCGCGCGCGCGCGCACGCACATACCAAAACTATGCCAGTCTTGAATAAAAAGCTAATTTGTATTTGCACATTTCTTCCGTCATGGCCGCTATGTGCACATGTCAAATGGGTCGTATAAGGACAAACCCGAAACCTTTCAAGAGGAAGTGTTTTGGTTCCTGCCAATGTACCTTTTTATTTACCTGTGTGCTAGCTGAACTGGTAGCAGATGCAGCACTGACATGAAATTGTGTTCCTGGTCCATGGAGAAAGTTACCACTCTTTGCTAGTTATTAATCTCTTATTCTCCTAGCCTCATATTTCTTAAATTTCTGAAATCCACTGCCTTTTTCAGTTCATCATAGTCCGTCACTTACATCCATAGAAGCATCCCTTTTCAAGTACTTAGTCTTTGCAAAATTAAGACACCCTATTCTTTGTGGAGTGAACGAGAGATGGACATTAATTTATTTTAGGACGATTTTATGCCACACAAATGTTAGGCCATTTTAGAATTTATGTTTTAATGCGCTTTGTTTATACTCTAAAGATATTCTTACTGTTGTAAGTAACGTTCTATGTCTCAGGTGAAGTTTCTTTGCCTTATTCACAAAATAGAGTCCATGGGTGAGTGCGTACGGGTAGATGCGTGTTTCTGCGTGCGCGCGCGCGCGCGCGCGTGTGTGTGTTTGTGTGTGTGAGTGTCAAATATTGGGTTTTTATAATTAAAAAAAAGCATTAAAATTGGAAGAAAAAAAAAGGTTGACGAAGGAAAAGAGAAATAAATTGTCAACATGTATTTCCAATGTATCCCTCATATGCTGACAATATCATAAAGGTAATCTGATACTGGCTCAAGTTGCAAAAACTAAATCTTACTAGACTGCAAAAAGCTTATGAAATGTATAGAAACATAAGCGTAAGAAACAATGATAACCAGATTGAAAAACACAATTTGGTCAGTACTGGTAAATATTATTTAAATATATATGGATTTTCATCTGTTTGGTTGAATGGTGGAGTTGGAAACGAAAACGTATGTGTACAAGTTCTTAAACAACGAATAGCTGATCGCTATAAACAAGACTGGTCAAGTATACTTTTTGATAGTGATAGATATTCTGTATTTCGCTGTTTTAAGTCATTGCTGCAATCAGCTTTCAGACATTATGATAATTAAATTTTGTACTGTTTTTGCTAAATTAAGATTGGTCATATAAGACGAACGGCATTTTCCGCTGGTATGTCCAAAGTATAAGTTCTCATCTCATCTATCCCTTGACCCGTGGGTGGGTCGTTGGGGCACCATGGATGACTGCCTGGTCAGCTCGCGCCACCTGCCTCGGTACTCAGCGGCCCTTTGAGTTGTGGCAAATGGCAGGCCCGTCCACTCTTTGATGTTGTCCTCCCACCGCTTTCTCTGTCTGCCTCTCTTCCTCCTTCCTTGTACGGTACCCTGCAGGATGGTCTTGGCTAGGCCGTCTGATCGTGTGACGTGTCCATACCAGCGGAGCTTGCGTTCCTTCACTGTGGTTAGCAGGTCTTTGAATGGGCCAATGGCGTTTTGGACTCTTCTTTTCACTTCCTCATTTGTGATGTGGTCTTTGTATGTAATGTTCAGGATCTTGCGGAAGCATCTCATTTCCAGGGCCTGGATTCTTCTCTGGAGTTCTGCAGTGAGGGTCCAGGATTCGCAAGCGTATAGAAATATTGAGAAGATGAGGGAGCGCATTAGTCTGATTTTGGACGAGAGGGAGATCTTTTTGTCCTTCCATATAGTCTTCAATCGACTCAGTGCGGCAGTAGTCTGCGCGATTCTGGACAGGACCTCTGGTTTCGAACCCTCGTCTGACACAATGGCACCCAAGTATTTGAAGGAGGAGACTTCTTCCAGTTTTTCACCGTTTACGTGCAAGTTGGACGTTACGCCTTGGCTGTTGTTGGTCATAACCTTGGTCTTCTCGGCACTGATCTCCATGCCGTAGGCTGATGATGTCTTGTCAAGTTTGTGCACGAGTTCTTCGAGTTCTTTCTCTTCTCCTGCCAGGCCATCAATGTCATCGGCAAAGCGCAGGTTGGTGATGACTCTGCCTTCAATGCTGACAGTTCCCACATGATCTTCCAGGGCGTCAGTCATGATCCTTTCAAGAAAGAGGCTGAAGAGAGTGGGAGAGAGTAGACAGCCCTGTCTGACTCCGACCGTGGTTCTAAACCAGTTACCCCTGCTACCATTGAAGAGGACTGCACTGGTTGCTCTTTCGTATAGGTTCTGTATGGCTTGGATGATGTCTTCACTGATGTTGAATTTGTGCATGGTGGCCCATATGGCAGCGTGCCATACCCTGTCAAACGCCTTCTTGAAGTCAATGAAGTCGTGGTAGAGGTCTCTTTGGTGCTGGAGATATTTCTCGCACAGCAAGCGCAGGTTGAAGATTTGTTCTGTTGTGCTTCTCCCTGCTCTGAAGCCGGCCTGCTCTTCGGCAATGATCATTTCTGCTTGCGGCTTCAGTCGGTTGAGAAGGACCTTTAGCATGACCTTGCTGGGGTGGCTGATTAGGCTGATTAGGCTGATAGTGCGGTAGTTTTTGCACTGTTGTAGATTGCCCTTCTTGGGGATTGTGATGACCAATGATTGTGTCCAGGTGGTTGGCCACTCTCCCGTCTGCAGGATCTTATTACAGATGGTGGTGAGGGCATCAATCACTGCTTCGCCTCCAGCTTGAATCAGTTCGGCGGGAATGTTGTCGACGCCAGCTGACTTCCCTGCTTTCAGTGTCTTCACTGCTGCCTCTACTTCTTCCCGAAGAATTGGCTGGCTGTCGTTGTTGGTTGATGGGGGACAGTTCAGAACTGAAGTGTCACCTTGGGTGTCATGGTTGTACAACTCGGAGCAATATTCAGTCCAGCGCTGTAGGATGTCTTTTTCTTCAATGAGGCATTTCCCTGATTTGTCCTGGATGGTGCTGACTCGTCCTTGCTTGGTTGTTGTCAAGTTTTTGACAGTTGCGTACGCTCTTTTTGAGTTGTTCTTTTGCAGGTTGTCTTCAATCTCTGAGCACTGTTGTTCTATCCAGTTTTCTTTTGCTTTTCTCATGCTGGATTTGACCTTGTTGTTGGCGGTCCTGTATTTGTTTGTTCCTTCAGGGGTGCCTTTCTTGTTCTTCAGTGCTCTTCGTTTATTGCATAGGTCGAGGATGTCAGGGGTGACCCAGGGCTTCTTCACTGGTCGTTTTGTGCCCAGAACTTCTTTGGCAGTCACAGTCACTGCAGTGTTAAGTGCAGTTGTTTCTCTGTCGATGTTCACCTCTTCGTCCTGCAAGATGGTCAGTGCGGCGAATTTTCCTCCAATCATGGCTTTGAAAGATTCTGCAACCTCTGGGTCTTTCAGTTTCTTGAGGTCGAATCTCATTCGTGTGGTACCTTGCTTTGCGATCTTCTTGAGGCGGAGTCGGAAGGTCATCATGACCAGGTTGTGGTCGCTGCCCACGTCTGCCCCTGGGAAGCTTCTGGTCCTGGCGATGTTGATGCAGGACCGAAAGCGTTTCTTCACCAGGATGTAGTCGATCTGGTTGTTGTAGTCTCCGCCAGGGCTTTGCCAGGTCCATCTTCTGGATTTTTTGTGCGCTCCAAGTGTGTTTGCCAATATGAGGTCATTGTATCTGGCAAACTCCAACAATCTGAGACCTCTGTCGTTGGATGCCTCATTGCAGAAAGGACCGCAGTTGCCTTGCCAGTTTGGCTGTGCGTCTGCTCCAACCTTTGCGTTCCAGTCGCCCTGCACCACAAGTATGTCCTTCCGTGGTGCTTGGTTCACGATGTCTTGTAGTTGGTCGTAGAATGCCTCAACCTCGCTGTCCTCGTAGTCAGAGGTAGGTGCGTACGCCTGTATGATCGTGATGTTGAATGGTGAGGCTTTGAGCCGAATGGTGATGATGCGGCTTGAAACTGGGCGACATCCCAAGATGCAGTTTGTGATGTTCTTGAGGACGAGGAAGCCTACCCCATGCTCGTGGCGGTCTTCTTTGCCACTGTAGTACAGTTTGTGGCCTTCTTCAGTTGTGAGATCTTTAATGTTCTTCAAGCGTGCTTCACAAAGCCCTATGATGTTCCAGTTGTATCGTTCCATCTCGTATGTCAGTTCTTTGATTTTTCCTGCTGCACGGAGAGTTCTGACGTTCCATGTGCCAATCACGATGTTGTCTCTGCCTCTGATTTTTGCTGAGGTGTTACCAGTAGCATATTTTTCGTCTCTGCCCTGGTGTGCAGCAGAAGACGCGGTCCTTGGTGACCCGGGCGGCGACCGATCCGGTATGGAATGAGTGGGGGTTGTCATCATCATGGTGTGTCTTGGGCTGAGTGGCCTGGCGGAGCCCATCCTTCTCCAGGTCGTTGGTCACAGCCGAGGTCACCCAATACCTGGGTGGTCGCCTTGACCCCGGACACTTAGTCGTTGAGCTTGCTGGAAGCCCTTCCGCCCTAGCCGTTGGCTGGCTGTGCAGCTCTTCCGCCCCCTAGTGGTGCAGTGTCAACACCACCCCCTCACGTGGTTTAGCCCGCCAGCTGAGGCGGTGTACCAGGGTGTGGCGCTTGGAGCCAACACGTGAGAGCTTTAGGAGATGGATGAGGACCAGTGATGCCCGTCTGCTCCCGAAGGAGCACAGCTGCCAGACATCAAAGGTACTACCTCTATCCAGAGCCCCCTACACCCCTATAAGTTAATCAGATGAAAATACTCTGTGAAAGTTTTCATAAACATAAACGATCTCATATACTAATCGTATTATTTACAAAATGTGAACAATTTCATTATTCGCTTTGTGGCTATGTTCTCCAGGGAAAGATGAGACCACTTAATCTATCTATCTATCGCACACACACACACACACACACACACACACACACACAACGAAACATGCGCTGCCTGAGCAGAGTGAACATGGTCGGGAGGCCTGCACGAGAAAGCACTTTGGTGCTGGACACTTTGTCCTTCCACGATATGCCCACAGTGTAGCGGATACACCTCAAAGTGAAAGGTATTCAGTCTCATCTCCTGCTTGGTGTAGCTTGACCACGTCTCACTCCCATAGAGCAGTGTACTGACAATGCAGGCGCTGCACACTGCCATCTTGATCATGACAGAGAGTTTGGAGTTCCCTAACACTTGAGTGGTGAAGCGGGCGAGTGCAGCTGTTGCCTTTCTAATCCTCTTGTGAAATGAGAGATTGCTACTGATGATGGACCTAGGTATGCAAACTGGCTCACAACCTCCAACTCGTAGTCATCGATGGTGATGACTGGTGGTGCTTCTACATCCTGATCCAAAACTTCCGTTGTCTTTAGGCTGATAGTCAGTCCACAGTCCTTGCACGCCTGGCCTGGGAGAAGCGGTTTATCAGCGTCTGGCGGGCTGTATATGACTTGTGATTGCGGCATCATCTGCAAACAGTATGTCCCCGATCAGGGCCTCGCGTACCTTTGTTTTGCCTTTGAGGCAGGCAAGGTTGAATAGCTAGCTTGCCAACTGAACTTGTGCGAAGGTAGATTCTCTCTGTTGCAGTGCCAAAAGCATGCTTCGGGAGTGTCACAGCTCATGACAATCTCGTGTGGAGTGTTTTGTGCATTACCTTCCCCATTTACACTCTCCCATTCGAGCATTTGTTTAGTGTGTGTTAGCTCCTGGTTGTGCGTTTCTTACGTGAAATCGGGGAGTCTCGTTTGTATGTTTGTGTCACTGCTGAGCAGAGTTTAAAGTCTCTGTTCTGTCAGTGACACTTCTCTAGGCTTTGCGCTGCGGCCTTCTTGGAGGAAGGTCGTGCTTGTTTGGGGTTGGCACCCTCAAGTGAGGATGGTTTTCCTCCGGGTGGCCATGTATCTTTGTTCTGTGTGCTCCAGCTCAGAGGGAGTGCCCTGCTGGACGTGTCTCGTCTTTGTTTTTTGGTTTTTTTATTTCCAGCGTCAGGGTAATACCCGGTTGGCAGGTGAGTTCGCTGTTGCATTGTTGAACTTATCTGTTGTAGTTTGTACTTGTCAGTTGGCTGTTGTAAGTGATGTTTGTTCATTTGTCCTGTTCTGTTAAGATGCGAGATGTTTGATTTTGTTTATTAGGATTTGAGGGTTAATGCTGAAGTCAGGCTTGTATTTTCCTCTGTTGTGATATTTTAAACATGACTTTTAAAAAATAATGGTTACTCGGATTTATTAAGCATGCTTAAAGTATTTCAGCCACTAACGTTTCCTTGTGAACCCCTTTATTGTCATTGTAACAATGTTTATATTTTTGTTACCTTCACAAGGTTAAATTGATAACTTCCTAATTGTAGCTTTCCCCCAATTCTTCCTCCACGTTTCTTTGTACATGGTCTTCTTCCAGAAAATGTGTTCACTAATTAATGTGAAGGATAGGGAGCTGTCAAATGGAATTTTATAGTGATATTTTATAATGCTGTGTTTCGTTAAATCTTTTGTTCATCACTTTGTCTTGCACGTTCTGAGGGGGGGGGGGGGGGGGGGCAGGGGTAATCCTTCCAGAAGGATAGTATAATTTATGCAGTTTGCAGCGTCCCACTTCCTGTGCCATTTGTCCTTTCACCTGTGTCGGCCGGGTAGCATTGGTGCTGCAGTTGTCTTGTCTGCAGTTTTTCCCGCTGCCCTCTTCTCGTCACTGTCATCGTGTACCCGCTTTCATCGTCCTCGTTTTCTTCAGTCTTCGTTGTCCACGTCATCGTTTGTTTTTTTGTTTTTTATTATCTGCTGTTGTGCAGAGTGTTTCAGGTTTTCTTTGTTTATTAACTGTCCTGAGTGCACAACATTCTTCAGGCTGTTTTTTTTCACTGGACGGACGTGTCTTCAAGCTCTGTATTTTTTTGTGTGTGGGTTATTTATCCATTCTGTTGTCGTTTAAGTGTATCAGTTGTTGTGGCTGGGATTGTGGTTAGTTTTATTTGGCAAGTTCTGTGTGTGACTGAATAAATGTATGTAAACCCTGAATTATTTTAGTCTGTGTTGTCAGGGTGTTAGTGCTGGGTTGGGTGGGGGTTTCTTGTCCGCTCTCATATAGAGCGTGACAGGGAGCACAGCAAAGATCTCAAACAGCGTCGGGGCGAGGACGCAGCCTTGTTTTACACTACTGCGTATATCGAATGGCTCGGATATGCTGCCGTCGAACAGCACTGTCCCCTTCATGTTGGCATGAAAAGATTCGATAAAACTCTCCAGTTTCGATGAACAGCCTATATTTGGTAGGATCTTGAAAAGGCCCTCTCAGATGCCTGACCAGCAGCATAACCCAAGCGCGTTAGACAGGCCTTGAGTGCATGCTTACATATTTGTGTACTATGAAAGGGGATTTCATTTTACGTAATTTCGCCAGAGGACAACACTCTCGTTGCCATGGGTTCTTTTTCAGTGCGCCAGTGCGTGCTGCACACGGGACCCGGTTATCGTCTCTCGAAAGACTAAAAGACTGAGGTCGATAAAAAGCAACGTACAAGGGCATGTATCCTCAAGCTGGCGGGGGACGAACACCATGTCTATCGTCGATCTGTTGGCACGAATACCGCACTGTGACTCGGGGCAGACACGTTCCGCTAGTTGCCGTAAGCGTACTAGGACGACTTGTGCGAAGACTTTACCTACTATGCTGCGGGGTGAAATGTATCTGTAGTTACGAGCAATCTCACTCCTCTCGGCCCTGTGTTTTTCTGTAGCTTGGTGGATGAGATCTTGGAACCCCTCGTATCTATGTGGTACACTGGCCTTCGCCTTCCAACATTAGACTGAGGACTTATCATGTTATTTAAATGCAGCCGGGACAGTCTTTGATAGTGCTGGAAGCAAAGGTCAGGCGGGATTCTATCATTGCCAGGTGCCTTTCCTGTGGCCAAGCTGTCGACGGCTTTACTGAGCTGATTCAGGGTTGGCTCAGCGTTTTCAGCCGTGGCTGGCAGGCACGGGATGGCATCAGGGGCTGAGAGGGACACAGTGTTCTGCTTAGAGTAGAGGCCAGAGCAGTTTTCAACCATCTCTCCATCTGCTCTTTTCCGTGATTACTTCTCCAGTGACAGACTTGAGGTGGGTTGCTTTGCTCTGGACTGGTCCGAGTGCTTTCTCAATACCATCTTACATTCTTCTGATGTTCCCTGTTCTGGCAGTTGTATGGATGTCTTTATTGAGTACAGTCCAGTACTCAATGGCACAACGCCGAGCTGTCTGTTTGACCTTCTTCCTTGCGGCTCTGAGAATCTAAAGATTCATCTCACTGGGAGTCTTCTTTTACTCGGCAAGAGCAGAATGCTTGGCTTCTATGACGAGACATCTCTAGTGACCTGGCTTCAAACCAATTGTGTGACTTTGAAGTCTTCAATCCGAGGGTAGCCAAGGCTGTACCACGGATGGTGTCTAGCAGTTCTTCCCACTTTTACTTTGCACTCTTTCAGATTGTGAGGCATTAAGTTCCTTCTCTAAAGTGACAAACTGCTCAACTGCTCATTCCGCTGGTGTCAATAGGTGCTTTTCCTGTCTTTCCTCGGCTGTTTCCTGAATATGCAACACAACAATGAATCGTCTGTGTCACAGTCCACGCTCTGGTAGGTGGGAAAGCAGCACATTCTTAGCGAGGCACGCCTGGTCAGGATCAGATCCAGTTGGTGCAAGTGCTTTGAGCGAGGGTGTTGCCAGGAAACTTTGGGTTTGAACTTTGTCTGAAGTATGAGTTTGTGATGCACAGAACGTGATATGTTTAGAACTCGTGTAATCATTGTCCGTTTTCAGTCATTTTCCCCACGTCAAACTATCCAAGGCAAGACGGCCAGGATCCATGGTTGGCACCCACTCTAGCGTTGAAATCATCCAAAAGTACTGATTAGGAATGTGTTTGATAGTGGCTGTGAGGTTCTCCTAGAACTCGTTCTTTACCTCTGGTGTGGCAGAAGGCATTGGGGTATACACACTGACAAGGGTGATAGGGCCAGTTGTGGTGTTGTGAGGAGGCGTGCTGAGCCATTGCTGCCTGATTCCACCATCTACAACGAAGTGTCCTTTACTGCGAAGCCTTCTCCATGTTACCCGGGCTGATCTGAGCCCTTCCCCTGCCAGTAGAACGTGTAGTCCTTCTCTTTCAGTGTTCCTGAGTCAGCCAGACCTGTTTCCTGATGTGTGACTATAACCACGTTATGTCTCCTCAGCTCGTCGTTTAAGATGTTCCTAGCGGCGCCGATATCTCAGATTTTCTGCGAGGCCATGCAACATAGTTCGTACGTTCCAACATCCCAGTTTTAGAGCTGGTCTCTTTTGATGTCTTTACTTGCCTGGTGCAGAGTTTTCAGACTACCCTTCGGACTTCATCCAAATCCCCATGCACCCAAAGATATTAGGCCATGGCGGGACAGCACATTACTGGCTTGAGGCTGCCCAGCTTGAGGTGGGCAATAGCTGTCCAATGGGATTTGAGAATGCCTTCAACCGTTGGAAGCAGCCCTTGGCTCACGCTGGACTCCAATCGAGCGGTGACTTATAACCAGTGACCCTTGCTCCCCGTGTTGTGTCGACGCCGTAGACGAAGCTGGAGTATCCTCTCCAGTGTGTTGTTTGGGTTCCACCTCTCCAGTGTGTTGTTTGGGTTCCGCCTATCCAGTGTGTAGTGTGTTGTTTGGGTTCCACCTCTCCAGTGTGTCGTTTGGGTTCCGCCACTCCAGTGTGTTGTTTGGGTTCCACCTCTCCAGTCTAGTGTGTTGTTTGGGTTCCACTTCTGCAGTGTGTTGTTTGGGTTCCGCGTCTCCAGTATGGGGCGTGTGGCAGGAGGACAGGTTGTTGCCCATGCACCGTGACCCCCCCCCCCCTCCCTCCACGGCCCCCCACCCCCACACACCCCTCTCCACGTCCCTGATGCTTCCAAAGGTATAGCTGGACCGTTACAGTTTGCAGGAGCTGCCAGAACAAGGCTGGATATAACATCGAGCTGTGTTAGTGGCTACGTCTCCAGATTTTCCCTGAGGGTGTCCTCCTCTAGCCTTTCTTGTGGCCAGGTACGCCGTAAGACTGGAGTTTTGGGATCAGGGTTTTCTTTCCTCTGGTTGGGCTGCCTTCCCAGGCTGACCAGACCCATCTATCCAAATGCGGCAGGTAGTATTGGGCTATAGTTTACCAGTAGCAGGAGAATTCCCTGACCTGACATCAAATAGACTACATAATAACAGATATGTCCCCCCCCATCTACATCCAAGAAAGAAAGTGTACAATACACGTGCTTGGCGAAATAAACGCTTGGATTCCCGATTATCAAGTCCAATAAATATCTTTTGAAAGGTTGTCCATTACGTTCTAGAAAAAGAGGTACATGGTCCAGCGAGGAAGTTTCAGATCAGTTTCAGTAGCTCAAGGAGGCGTCACTGCGTTCGGACAAATCCATATACGCTACACCACATCTGCCAAACAGATGCCTGACCAGCAGCGTAACCCAACGCGCTTAGTCAGGCCTTGAGAAAAAAAAAGAAAAAAAGGTGAATAAATAATAGATAAGCTTACATAAATAAATAAATAATTATAATATAAAAAAGGTAGTAGTAATGATAATAATAATAAATAAATAAATAAGACAACAATGAAGATAAATAAGCAAATAAATGTAAAACATGAAGACACACATTCACTCATACACCCACACATGCATAATATATATGCACCAAACATGCAGTTTCACAGATATGAAAGCACAGTCAAATACATATAAACGTACATGAGCTCCAAAACACACACACACACACACACACCACACACATTACCCTGCACCTCCTCTACCCCCCTCCTCCACACACTCATTTCTAGTCTGTGTATCGCAGCTTGCACGGCACACACACACACACACACAGATGAACACTTACTATACAAGCACACACACACACGCCCATATCTCCCACCCCCAACCCCACACACATATATACAAAGATATATATGCGTTCCAATATCCTGTTCCCACAGTGTAGGCATGCATACACTCACATACCTCATCCTCTACCCCACCTCCCCCCTGCACCCCCACCTCCACACACACACACACACACGCACGCACGCACGCACGTGCACAGAACTCTCCTGACACTTGTGTACACTTACATTCTCGCGCATGCACAAATGCACTCAAAAACACAGACCCACATATACACACAAACACACACATACACACACGCACAGAGGCTGCCACTGATTGGCCGCAAGAGGGATGGGAAAAGATCTCTGATGCCAAGAACGTGGTGTCTAGTGTGTTGCTCAGTCTATTGTATTTGGAAAAGCCCACAGAGACTCTGTTCCGTTTTGAAGAAATTGCGCAATGTTGGTTTGGAAATGATGCCGATATTTGTTTGATTTGCATAGCATCGTGCTCTACCTTTCATGTTAGACTTACGGCCGCTCCCTCTCTCTGCTTTTATTTCTTTGAGACGATCGATGGTGTGATGGCCTTGTACCTGTACTTTTTGATATTCTTTGACTTTTCTGAGGATTTCCGATTTTCCTAGATGTAGGCTGCTCGTTGGTGTTGCGTTACCAGCAAGTCTGTCAGCTCGCTCATTTCCCTTAACACCTGCATGTCCCGGGCAGTATGACTATGTGAGTTTTTTAATCTGAAAGTTGCGCATTGCCTTATGCCACTCTGGGCTTCCCATTCCGTTTTCCGGTATAGTCACCAGCAAGCAAAGAAAAGCAGATATACTGTCACGTGCTGCTGTGAGTGACAGACATGTGCAGTCGCTTTTGCGAAAATCATCGTCTGCTGAACACTCGGTCTCGGCTGTAGCGAACCGAACCAGAGTTAAGTCCCTTCTTGTTTACCCCTTCTTGTTTACACCATCTTGTGACATATACAAACACACAGACTTACACAATAAAATAAATGCACTCATTAACCTGGCGATCCCTTATCAGATCATATTCTTTACACCCAACAAGCCACAGAGATTGTCTCAATGTTGAAACAAACAACAAGGACTGACAAATAGTGATAATGTGCATTACTCCTTAGATGCCCCCAGCCATTTCAGCAAGCTGTCTTCCTTGGCTTTCCGCCTCTGCTCCATGATCATGTTTAAGGTGTAGAGGAAAGGGTTGATGACAGAGTTGATGGGAAGTACAAGGATGGCCATGACCACGTTTACTTCCCCTGATATGGGCACGCCCTGGGTGGCCAAGAGACCCAGCAGCCCAACAGGAAACCAGCAGAGAAAGTCAGAGACAGCCACAGTGATCAGACGACGAGCGATATTCAGGTCCTGAGACTGCCGGCCAGTATCCGTCTTTGCCATGGCACTTGCTTTGACAGTTAAGTAGATAACGCCCTGCCCAACGGCTATCAGCATGAAAAGCACGACAGTTGAGAACAATCATGATTCCAAAAGCATAGTCATCTCCTTGAAACTTTTTAGTAGTGATGGGCAGGGGTATGCAGATGCCCACCTGGTTGTAGAACTCCTGGAAGGGAGAGTCGGGGAACAAAGGCACTGAGGCCAGAAGGAGACTCGTTGTCCACACTGCAGTGCTCACCAGATGGGCAACCCTGCGATGAAAGCGCAGCTGGCTGAAAGGAAAGCGCAGCACTAGGAAGCGATCGATGGTGATGAGAGAGACCATGAGGACAGACACTTCACAGGATACCAGAGATATAAAGCCAGAGAATGTGCACGCAGCACTGTATCTCCATTGTGTGTCTTCCCACAAATAAGATCCCTGATACATCCGATCAGCCACTCCGATAACAGACAAGTACACGCCCATCAGGAAATCGGCAATACACAAATTGGAAACGAACACGTGAAAACCGGCAGCTTTATTGCTTTGCCGAATTAAGCGAAAGGAAAAGGTCGCGATGTTGCCAGTTAAAGCCATGGCAGCCGAAACAGACAAGAATACACGATAAAAGTCAGAACGAAGAAGAGCGTCACAGGACGACACTTCGTCAAAGCGAGCATAGCACTGGTTCATATTGAAACCCTTAGGAAGTGTTGCTTTACAACACAGTTTGAAATTGTCAGCATACACGGTCTGCAAATGAATGAGACCCTCAAAAATAGTGCGTGGAAACTGAGAAAGTAGACAGCCTTTCATGTCCAGCATGCGCAAGTCCTTCAACGAGTTAAAACCAAGTTTGCCCATTTGATTGACTTTACACCCAGACAAATTCAGGAGCTGTAATTTACTGAACTGGCTAAGGTCACTGGTGTCTAAAATGGGAAGTTCGATGAAGGAAAGGTCAAGATGTTTTAAAGTTGTAATTGTCACGTTGGCTTGAAGGCTTGGAAACATCAGGGTAAGAGGATTTCCCGAAAGAATCAAAGCCCTTAGGTGAGGGAAATACCTAAACTGACTGATGTTGAAGCTTTGCAGGAAGTTATCGCTCACATCCAGACTGTTCAGACTGTTGAAGGCAACACTGTCAAGCTGAGCCAGACCACAATGGGCCAGACCCAGATGGATCAACAGTGTCAGGTGTTCAAAGTCCTGCAGGGTCATCCCACTGTAACGGGCATCCATATAACGTAAGTCAGACACCATCAATACAGGAAACGTCTGTCTACATACAAAGGCCTGGCCCCAACACAGACACTGCTGTGGACAAGTGACGTTACACCACAGTTCATCATCCCTCTGAGGACACTGGACCATACCATCACACACATGGCTGGGGTGGAGGCAGACAGAAGAACTGCGACATCGGTAGAAGCCAGGACATAAGTCATTGAGGTAGCAGCCCCGTTCATCCTCACGACCAGGACAGTCATGAATGCCGTTACAGCGCACGTAGACAGGGAGGCAGTGGTTGTCGCTGAGACACCAGAAATGGGTGTGAGGACAGGGCTGACCATTGAGAGACTCCACCTTGTACATTCCTTTTCCATCCAGAGTGACAATGAAGGGGGATGGAGGCTGGGTCACGGGCAGAGCCATACCCAGTGAGGGATCCAACTGATGGTCCGTACACTTCATCTCGTCAGCACCATTCAAGCAGTCGTACACACCGTTACACTTGTCCTTCAGTGAGTAACACTGCAAACGAAGAAAAGAAAACTATAACAAATAGAAAATAATAGAAATTCATTATATAAACAAAAAACAAAAAAAAACACAGATGCATGCTATTCACTGAATGGTCTGATGAGGCATAAACCAACACAACACGAAACTGCCATGTTCAACACTTTGAAAGAAGACTTTGATGAGAGATCACCTGAACGACTAGTCTTCACATCGATTGCAAGCTAATCGGAAATAATAATTTAAAAAAAGACATGAAATTCAAATATACTGGTTTGAAAACTGTCTTGATTTAATTCGTAATATTTCGTACTCTACTGGAACATGAACTGTCCAAAGTACGATTTCAACTGATGACATCATTGCAGCAGTATACTTGAATTCTATGGTTTGTAGTGTTTCTGTGAAACACACACCAACACTGTTCACTATGGTATGTTTGACTGAAAGGCAGAGAGTCCTTCAAAACCAGATTCGTGGATTCAGTGACACCGATATTTGTGTACACAATCCCTTGGTGTGAAACTATCAGCTACAGTGTTTTTACAGAAACCCCTTCTTCTTCTGCGTTCCACAGGTCATGCTGTCAGATGGTCAATCCGGTCTGCAGCACGGTCCGCCGTCCTCCGCAGTGCAGCAGGTGGTCCCCAGAGCTTCTCTTGGAGTTCCACCACACAGGGCCGGGTTTTCCTCCTCAGTGCACCAAAAGTTGGGCAGAACTGTAGCAAGTGCTCTGGTGTCTGCAAACCTGTCCCACATGAGCATTCATCAGTAGGGGACAGTCTCAGTCTGTAGAGGTGTAGGGATTCCACCTGTTGTTGTGGACGCAGGACACAAGCAAGATGTCGTTGGTTCCCCTTTACAAGGTGGTTCAGACTTTGTCTCTTTAATCTGTTCTTTGTTGTTCCTTGAGCTTAGTATGCATTGGATGGGATGGCAATCTCTTCATCTTTTCTGCTTGATGCAGGGGTCTTTCCACTGCACCGTTCTTCTGGTGAGTGCAGCCATGTCGTCTTTTCCATTGCAGAGATGGGCACTGTTTTCATTCCTCCTGTGTTAAGCCGGAGGCCTGTGTTTTGGACTTTGGTGAGTTGGGCTGTGTTTGTCTTGGCAGCTGTTGACCAGTATGTTGAGGCATACTCCAGTTTGGGTCTCACAGAAACTGTGTACACCTGAGTCAGGATCTTTGAATTTGCATTGCATTTTGTGCCAGCAAGATTTTTTCATCACAGCCATCTTCTTCACTGCCCTGGCTTCTATGTTGCTGATGTGGAGAGACCATGTCAGCTTCCAATCAAGCTTCACACCAAGGCAGGTTGGAGTCTCTTGCTGTGGTATTCCCTGTCCGTTAATAGTGAGGGTGTACATTTCCTTCTTGGGGGAGAGGGAGAATATGGTGGCTTCCGTTTTTCTTTTGTTGATGGTCACCATCCATTCTCTAGCCCAGTGAGACAGGGAGTTTAACACAGTCTCCATTCTGCATGCCATTGTGGTTGCATGTTCCGCTGAGGTCCATACTGCCAGGTCATCTGCATGGAGTGCTCTTGGAATGTGTTTGGAGAGCTGGTGTGCTATGTCGTCAATGAAGACGACAAAGAGTGTAGGCGCAATCACTCCTCCCTGAGGTACTCCTATCAGGTTCACTATGTTACTTTTGTGGTCCTCTAGTTTCACTCTGGTTGTCCTTTCGAAAAGATAATCCTGGATCCAGCCATACATCTTCCCACAGACCTGTTTCTTCAAAAGCTTAAATAGGAGTCCTTGTTTCCAGACTTTGTCGAAGGCGCTTGTGAGGTCCACAAAAACAAAGTCTGCATTTTTTTGTTGTTCTTGTTTTGTTTTTTTTAAAGCATCATAAATATCTTGGGTCAGGTAGGCAATCTGATCTTCTGGGCTTCTGTGTCATCGAAAACCTGATTGTGCTGGACAGAGAAGGCCATTTTTTTCCAGATGGTATTGGAGTCTTCGGTTCACCATCTGCTCCATGGTCTTGCCAAGGCAGCTTAGCAAGCTAATTGTTCGATAACTTGCCTTGTTTGTCTTTTTTCCCCTTCTTTAGCACATGAATGATGGTAGCTTCCTTCCAGCTATGTGGGATTATGCCCGAGTTCCAAGACTGATTGAAGATAGTCAAGAGACACTGTTTTCCATAGATGTTAAGATGTTTATCATCTCATTTGTTATGCCATCTTTTACAGGAGCCGTTTCGTTCTTCAATTTCCTGGTGGCATGATTGAGCTCTTGGATGGTGAAATCTGTAGTCATAGCTAATGTTGGAATGAGTTTCTGAAGACCTGGTGTGGTGTTCATTCTGATTTCTGCAGTCTTGCAGTCTTCTCTCTGAGCACGTCCAGATAGCTGTTGTCTCTGAATGCTTCAGCAAGTAGGGAGGCTGCTCTCTTCTCCGCATATAGCTGGTCATTTCCCTGGGGGACAGTAGTTCTACATTTGTCATTAAAATGTGCTTCATTCTCCTTTCTGTATTCTGGGGCACACATTACAGGGTCATACCTTTCAAAAAGGATGACGAAGTTTGAGTGAAAGGTAACTACAAAAGCCCCTTTCTTCTTCGATGTTTGACTAATAAGTATGACCTTTGGAAGAATTTGATAGGGATTTTTATTTGTTTTGCTCATGCATTCTTGTTTACGTAATTGTTTTCTCTCTCTCTCTCTCTCTCTCTCTCCTCTCTCTCTCTCACACACACACACACACACACACACACACACACACACACACACACACACACTTTTTTTTTCTTTTTTCTTTTTTTTTGTTTTGTTTTGTATTGTTCTTTTTAGTTCTTTTTTTTGTTTCGGGTGTGTGCAAGGAGTATGAGTTTTGTTTGTTTAAGAAAAAAAATACTGGAAATAAAGCAAAAGTGTTTGATGATAAAAGTATTGCGAACAATGAGGCAGAAGAGCCGATCATGGATTATGCAGCTAGCATTGAATAATAACTGCCCTCAGACTGCTATCTCCTGTTGCCCTGTGGTACCATTTGATCTCACCAGACACAAGAAAAGTGACATCACCCTTCGTAAATATCTGCCGACAGTTTTGTTGCAGCAGACCATAGAATTTCGTATTCTGATTTGCCGAAATCACGTTGGCGTTTTAGGAAAACATTACGACTATGCACGCATTGCCCAGCGACGACTCACGAAATAATTGACTGCAATGTGTGCTCAAAAATATCATTTACAAAACATTTTTTAAAACAATGTTGAGGTAAAAACCCATTCAAGACTGGTAGAAGTTTAGAGGGGAAAAAAATGTCCAAGCTCAGGCCACTATTGGTTGCCTTGTGTAATGCTTATATTCTTGGAATTATTACTTTCACTGACTGTTTGATCCAATGAATAGAATGAATAAAAAAGAAAAGAAGAGTGCAGCACCTCATATCACATGAATGTTTTGGAATTTCTTTCAATTTCTTTCATATATAAAGATGGCGCTGACCATTGGCGACACGGGGATAGCTGTCCTGTTTGTTTTGTGTTTAAGTTTAATTCTTTCTCTGTGTGTTTGGGAAACAGCTGCGATCTTACAATATGATCGTGACACGCTGCTGCGTGTTAGGGAACAGGTAGGTGAGTCCAGTGTTTTAAGATCTCACTTCAACTCACTCTATCATGATTTACGACCATCAACAATGAACACGGACCGGTCAGCACACAAGGCTCAGTCCGCGAGGAAACGCGGAAAGGGAGATGGGGCCCTATCAAGGTTACGCCAACTAAGTTTTCGCCCACATCTACCCAGTATGTTCCTGTCCAACGCTAGATCACCACCCAACAAAACTGACAAAACACATTTGACATTCAGACGAGGAGAGACTACAAAGAGTGCCCTGTGTTTTGTTTCACTAAAACATGGCTTAACCCGGACATCCCTGACAGTGCTGTTCAACCACCAGGCTTCACTGCACAAAGAGCTGACCGCACTGCTGACTCAGGCAGGCAAAGGGGCGGCGGTGTGTGTTTCCTTGTGAACACAGGCTGGTGCTCCAATGTCCAAAGTGTTACCGCGTGCCTGCTTCCCTGACGTGGAGTTTCTAACTATCCAGTGCAGACCCTTCCACCACCCACACGAAATAGCCTCAGTGACGCTGATCACTGTGTACATCCATCCCACAGCGAACCTTTCCGCTGCACTTGGTCTGCTAGCAGATGAGATTAGCAAGTGTGAGAACAGTTGGCCCAACTCCACCGTCATCGTTGCTGGTGATTTCAACAAAGCCAGCCTCAACTGCATTGCAAATCAAATAAATATCAGCATTATTTCGAAACCAACATTGCGCAAATTTCTTCAAAACAGAACAGTCTTTGTGGGCTTTTCCAAATACAATAGACTGAGCAACACGCTAGACACCACGCTCCTGGCATCAGAGATCTTTTTCCACTACTCTTGCAGCAAATCAGTGGCAGCCTCTGTGCGTGTGTGTGTGTGTGTGTGTGTGCGAGTGTGTAAGTGTACACATGTATCAGGAGAGCTCTGTGCACGTGCGTGTATGTGTGTGTGTGTGTGTGTGTGTGTGTAGAGGATGAGGTATGTGTATGTATGCCTGTTTGTACTGTGGGAGCAACTGAATATTGGAACGTGCGGGTGTGCATATAAATTATATCGGGTGTCCCAAAGGAGGTGAACCACTTTTTGGCGGGTGTTTTCTCAGTGATGGAGGGAGCAAATTCATTGAGGGTTTTCACGTGGTGACCTTGGGGTATCGTCAGCAGGCCTACAGCATGTCTGGGGGTTCGGACTCAAATCGTGCGAGTGTTGTCGGGTTTGGGGCGGCATGTCAAAAATCCAGTATCAGAGGAAACCTCACTTATTTCAGTTTATGCTCAATGTGGCTTTTACGTATTTCTTCTACTGATATCTCCTCCCTGACATAATTATCCTGTCCTTTAACGCCTGCTCAGTCAATTTGTCTCTCACTCCCTGGTAAACTTTCTCCTTCAGAGAATCCCATATGGCATAATCCACTGGGTTACAGTCAGGACTTTGTGGAAGCTATTTATCCTTCTTGATGAATTCTGGAAAAGCCTCCACCAGATGGGCCAAGATTACCCTACTTGTGTGTGAAGGAGCCCCATCTTGCTGAAACACGTAATTGTTTTTAGGATAAAGACGTCTACAATCCGGGAGAAGATTGTCATCCAATAACTGAATGTAGCTTTCACTATTAACCTTGGCTCTATCGGTGTCAATAAAATGAATGTTTGTTTTTCCTTTCCAGGATACTCCAGCTGAAACCATTATCTTTTTTGAAAATCTGGAAGTCTCATGATAGAGGCGAGATGGCTGAATTTCTCGTTTCCGTTTCCCATAAACGTGATCGTTTAGGCGACTTTTAGCTATCTCTAACGTAAAGTCTTTCTCGTCTGTAAAAATGATCCGAGTAGCGGTCATTCAAGTTACGGCAGCGAGTTTTTTTCCCCTCTAACATTTTCGTCCTTCCTTGGTACCCATATCCTCCTGAAGGGCTTCAGCTCCAGTTCTTTCGCCATTCTTTGCACAGAAGACTTGCTCATTTGTAAATCGCTTGCAACTTCTCTGAGAGATTTGTGGGTCCCTGGGTTCTCATCCTGGGATTGAATCACTTCCTCACCACGGTCCTTGTTCTCCTCCGAACATGCAGTCTTGGGTCTCCAACTGCCAATTTTACGTGCTATTTATTTATTTATAGTCTGTTCATTTAAGATGATGATATTAGAATTTTTAAGTGCTACTGACCCTGTAGTGCGTATTTTAGCGATAAGTCTATTTACAGTGACATGACATCACCCCTTGTCTGGATATTCTTTACGATCCTTCTTCCACCCCAGTCTTTCTCCTTGAAACAGATTTCAATGGTAACCTTATCACTTTCACTCAAAGGCATGGTTGATCCTTCCAAACTGAAATTTTGGACAGAACTGATTTTGATACAGACGACAATAATAAATATAAAAAAAATCAACAGACTTGACACCCAGACAGGCTATTTTTAGACTGACACTGACTGACAGATGCCAACATCTGGCAGCTGGCGTGAACATGATGAAAGTCACATTGCACATCTCTGATATTGGATTTTTTGACATGCTGTTTTGAGTCTGACGATGCTCGCATAGTTTGCGTACGAACTTCTGGATGTTTTGCAGACTTGTTGATGATCCCCTGGGGTTGCTGTGTGAGGGTTTTCAATGAGTTCGGTTTCTCGGTCACTGGGAGCGTACTTGTCGGGGGGCAGTTCACTTTTTGGGACACCCGATGTATTTTATATAATTATATATGTGTGGGGGTGGGGGATATGGGCGTATGTGTGTGTGCTTGTACAAGTAAGTGTACGTGTGTGTGTGTGTGTGTGTGTGTGTGTGTGTGCCGTGGAAGCCGCGATACGTAGCCTAGAAATGAGTGTGTGGAGGAGGGGCCCGGGGTGCAGGGTAATTTGTGTGTGTGTGTGTGTGTGTGTGTCGGGGCTCGTGTACATTTGTGTGTATTTGTTTGTGCTTTCATATCTGTGAAACTCCATGTTGTTACATATCTGTTATGCATGCGCACGCGCGCGCGAGCGCGTGTGTGTGCGTGTGTGTGTGTGAATGTGTGTCTGCATGTTTTACATTTGTTTATTTATCATCATTATTGTCTGTTTTATTTTCATTTCTTGTCATTATCACTATTATAATTTATCTTTAAAAAAATTATTATTACTATTATTATTATTATTGATTGTTATTATTGTTTGTTTTTGGGGTGTTTTTTTTCTCAAGGCCTGACTAAGCGCGTTGGGTTACGCTGCTGGTCAGGCATCTTCTTGGCAGATCTGGTGTAGCGTATATGGGTTTGTCCGAACGCAGTGACGCCTCCTTGAGCTACTGATACTGACACTGATACTCCAGCCTCAAGAAAGAAATGCCGAAGCTGTACCAGCAAGTGGACTGTCCAACACGTGGCGACAAGACCCTCGATCACTGCTTCACCTCCATCAAGAAGGCGTACCACTCGATCCGCCGTGCACCTTTGGGACAGTCCGACCACAGCATGATTTTTCTGGTGCCAGTCTACAAACAAAAACTGATTGCTGAAAAACCAGTCATGAAAACTGTTAAACAATGGTCGACCCCTGCCTTTGCCTTGCAGGACTGTTTCGAATGTACAAACAGGAATGTTTTAAAGACTCTGCCGGGGACTGAAATGAATATACCGACACAGTGTGTGATTATATTTCCTTCTGTGAAAGTGTGTGCATTCCAACAAAAAATGTCAAAATATTTTCAAACGACAAAATTTGGTGTAACTGGGCTGTTAGGCAAAACCTGAAGGGAAAAGAGAGAGCTTTTCGCGAAACTGATGACAGAATAGGCAAAACGAAGTGTTGAAAATGTTGAAAAATGCATTAAGAAGGCAATGTTTTCATACTGGAAAAAAATAGAAGAAAACCTGTCTGGAAACAACTCTAGGAATGTGTGGACTGGACTGCAGAACATCACTGATTACAAAATGACGCACCAGACAGTCGACAGCACTGACAGAACTCTTCCAGACAAACTCAACACATTCTACTCCAGATTCGACAAACCATTGTCTTATTTCTGACGTGGTTGCAGCAGAATCACCCCAATTCCCCCTTTCATAGTCCAAGAGAATGAAGTCAGTCATCTGAAAATGAGAAAAGCCACTGGCCCTGACAACATCTCACCAGGCCTTTTGAGGAAGTGTGCAGTCCAACTATCTAGTGTCTTCACTGACATATTTAACATGTCCCTCCAGTCTTGTTTGGTGCAACACTGCTTTAAGAAATCAACAATCACTCCTGTTCCAAAAAACAAAGTACAGCATAGTTGTCTTAATGATTATCGTCCCGTAGCCTTAACATCAGTCGTCATGAAAACATTTGAACGCTTGATTCTACCATTCCTAAAAAGCTGCATTCCTCCATCTTTTGATCCTTTTCAGTTCGCCTATAGAGCTAACAGATCAGCTGAAGATGCCATCAGCATAGGTCTCTACAACGTCCTCAGACATTTCGAAGATCCTAACAGCTATGCCAGGATCCTTTTCATTGACTACAGCTCTGCGTTCAACAAAATACTGCCATCAAAACTATATTTTAAATTGAAAGACCTCTCGCTGACTGAATCAATTTGTGCATGGATCCTAAATTTTCTAAGATGCAGACCGCAAGTTGGTGACCTCACCTCCTCCACATGCATTCTCAACATAGGCACCCCACAGGGATGTGTTCTATCCCCACTGTTGTACTCACTATTCACACATGACTGTGCAACTCAAAATGAATGTAACACCATGGTCAAGTTTGCCGACGATACTACTCTAGAAGGGCTGATTACGAACAGTGATGAGTCAAACCTTAGGGAAGAAGTACTGGAACTTGTCAGCTGGTGTGATCAAAACTTAGAACTCAGCGTATCAAAATCAAAAGAATTAATTTTAGTGAACAATGAGGCCAGATCAAATGATTAACAAATAGTAAAGAGTGGTAACTCTCTCCACACACAAGGTACATAACTTCAAGCCAATGCTGCTTACGCTACCAATTCAGCTGTGTGTGTGTGTGTCTGTGCGTACGTGCATGTGTTTGTGTGTGTGTGTGTGTGTGTGTGTGCATGTGTGAGTATGCACAAGCTTTTGTATTGATATGCACTTGTATGTATCCTAATTTCTACTGCATCTGTGTTTGTGTATGGTTTTCGACTTATATTCGTACCTTGTTATGTACTATCCCCCCCCCCCCCCTCCCCCAATATTCCTTGTGACCCCGGTACACTTGGTAATAAAGGCATATTCTATTCTATTCTATTCCACGTAAATGACGGTCAACGGTACCAAAAACGAATAAAATGTCCAAAAGGATTAATGGAGGGGTATCGTCACTGTCTAGAGAAAAAAAAAATGTCAATAGTAATTTTCAGCCCCGAAATCAGAGTATGGCTGCCTACATGGCGGGGTAGAAACTGTCATACACGTAAAAGCCCACTCGTGTAATACAAATGAACGTGGGGGTTGTAGCCCACAAATGAAGATTTTCTGATGAGTAGATGGATGTGGAGTATGCCATCAAATACAAAAAGAATAGACGTTTTGGTTCTGTGATGTAGACGGCAAGCACACCAGGAAGGACTATTTACTCGATGTTTATATACACGGGTGACAAGCCTCTGAGGTATGACTATCTCTATGATTTTGAAAAATAAAAATGATAGCTTTTAATACATGTAAAAGACATTTCTTACATCTGACAACACATACAGCTCATCCCAACGTGGTGATCACCTTCCACCACAGTTTGTTTGTTAGTGTGGTTGCTTTTGTTTCGGCAAATCAGCTACATTAAACAAAATAGATATGTTTTTGTTTGTTTGTGTGTGTGTGTGTTATTCCTTTAAATAAAAGTAGTCTTTGAATGATTTCTCCAGATTCAGCATTAAAAAAACAACAACAACAAACAAACAAAAAAACAAACAAGATTTTGATTTTACAATGATTGTCACAAATGTAAAAGAATTTATCGAACTTCGATGTGAATCTGGCATGAATTGGATCTAGTTAAATCCAGACGAACTCATTGCACAGGAGACAAATATATAATTCTATTATGTTTTCAGAAAACAAAATATACATACAATGCACCATCATGGCAGAAAATGAAAGAACAGTTGGCATAAAAAACAGACTATAACACAATAAAAAGGGGAACAAAAAAGGTGATAGAAAAGGGAAATTCTCTCATGTTTCTCTCCTTGAATCCTTATTTGCAGCAACTGAAAAGTGTCATAATTATGACTGAGGTTACATGCAACAAAAGTAGTGAACCTTTATAGGCCATCTGTGCTTGAATGCTATCTACCAAAGCTGATGCGCAAATATGAATTTCAGCCCATCACGAAACAACACGACTACCTGTTTCATGTTTCCACAAGGCAACGTGCTGAGTGGGCAGGGTGGGAACTGACAGAAGACCTCATCGCTGTTGTCCTGACAGTCCTGTCGGTAGTCACACACCATGCTGTACGGCACTCGCTCTCTCACCGTGGCGCACAGAAACGAAGGAGGAAGTGACGTCAGCTGAGGAACCGTACACGTTGACGATAAAGGAATGTCCCAAGATTCCTTGGGTGAAGCGTAGCTCCAGTCCTGGCTGGAGAAACAGACCGCCTGGACGTCACAGGCAAGGAAAGCCTGAGTGTAGTGACCTTGGGGGCAGAGCACAGCATCCAACTTGAATGAAGAGTTTGTTGCAGGGGCAAGCTTAATATGCTGGGCAGACTCTTCAGTCCGGAAAGTTTTATTCAACTTGTATTCACACATAACATGCATATTTTTAATTTCCATGTGGCATGGTACAAGGTCAATCAAGTCCACAAAACCATTGTAAAATCCACATAGTGGCCTGTTGTGATTCCTCACCACAGGTATGTTGTAAGCCACAATGCCGTTCTCCCATACTGGGACGAATGTGTACCTGAATGGTGAATGAAAAGAAAAGTATCACAAAATCTCACTGATATGCGAGTGAATATCAATCACTTAACTACTGATTATTTCACTGTTCCCTCTGCTTTCAAAATAGTAATTCATACATACACTTACATAAAAAAAAACCCAATACTTTTCAGAGGCTGAGAGAAATATATCTCGAGTTTAGGCAAGAGAGATCGCAAAAGTGATAAAGCCACTGAGAGTATCGATTATTTTCCTTGTACTTTGATTAGTAGGTTGAAATGATTCCCTTGTGGTTTACAATATGCGATTGTATCAAGTATCGTTTTGAACCAGATTGTTCTTCTTCAACTTATCGAACAGCGGGAAGAGGTTGCTTGTTTGTTGGTTGGTTGGTTGTTCTGTTTTGTTTTTGTTTTCTTTTTTTTCCCTTTTCCCCCAAACTGCTTCAGTTTTCAGTTTATGTTTTCAGTCAAACAGAGTTCACGGAAGTGTTTCACTGTTTGTTTGCAGTTAAGACATCACCAGTTTAGATTCCAGGGGTGTCTTCTGCTGATGAGTCTGTTCCTGCAAACATCCCTAAAATATTTCAAACGACTATGACCTACTGGACATCGGAGCAACGTTACAGGCATTAGTTTTGACATTTTTCAGAGGTTGTTGCTTTTGCCGACTACAAGACCTGAAAGAAACAAAAGAATGGGAGAAAAAACCCGAAAACCTCAACCATCTATTCAACACAGCCATTTCACCCACTCTAGGAAGACATTGTCGGGAATGGCCAGAGGGCAAAACTGATGCGGAAGTGAAACTACTCATAGAAGAAAACAGTAAAGAAGTGGACATCATCATATACACAGATGGCTCAGTCACCAAAGACCAATCCGGTTGGGGATTCACTGCGAAACAAAATGGAAAAACAGTTAGGGAAGAGAATGCTGCCTACAAAGTCACAACCTCCAGCCTAACAATGGAAGTTGAAGCTGTGACACATGCCCTCCAGTGGCTATCGTCCATCCATACACCCGGAAACCAACATGCCATGATTCTAACCGACTCAATGAACCTCATACAGACAATTGAAAACGAAATGGGAAGCCCAGAGTGGCATAAGGCAATGCGCAACTTTCAGATTAAAAAACTCACATGGTCATACTGCCCGGGACATGCAGGTGTTAAGGGAAATGAGCGAGCTGACAGACTTGCTAGTAACGCAACACCAACGAGCGGCCTACATCTAGGAAAATCGGAAATCCTCAGAAATGTCAAAGAATATCAAAAAGAACAGGTACAAGGCCATCACACCATCGATCGCCTCAAAGAAATAAAAGCAGAGAGAGGGAGTGGCCGTAAGTCTAACATGAAAGGTAGAGCACGATGCTTTGCAAACCAAATATCGGTATCATTTCCAAACCAACATTAGCAAATTTCTTCAAAACGGAACAGAGTCTCTGTGGGCTTTTCCAAATACAATAGACTGAGCAACACACTAGACGCCACGTTCTTGGCATCAGAGATCTTTTCCCATCCCTCTTGCGGCCAATCAGTGGCAGCCTCTGTGCGTGTGTGTATGTGTGTGTTTGTGTGCATGTGTGGGTCTGTATTTTTGAGTGCTTTTGTGCATGCGCGAGAGTGTAAGTGTACACAAGTGTCAGTAGAGTTCTGTGCACGTGCGTGCGTGTGTGTGTGTGTGTGTGTGTGTGTGTGTGTGAGGGGGAGGTGGGGGTGCGGGGGGAGGTGGGGTAGAGGAAGAGGTATGTGAGCGTATGCATGCCTACACTGTGGGAGCAACAGGATATTGGAACGTATATATATATATATATATATATATATATCTTTGTGTACATATGTGTGTGGAGATATGGGCATATGTGTGTGTGCTTGTACAAGTAAGTGTTCATGTGTGTGTGTGTGTGTATGTGTGTGTGTGTGTGTGTGTGTGCCGTGGAAGCTGTGATACGTAGACTAGAAATGAGTGTGTGGAGGAAGGGGGTAGAGGAGGTGCAGGGTAATGTGTGTGGTGTGTGTGTGTGTGTGTGTGTTGGAGCTCATGTACGTTTATATGTATTTGACTGTGCTTTCATATCTCTGAAACTGCATGTTCGGTGCATATCTGTTATGCATGTGTGGGTGTATATGTGAATGTGTGTCTTCATGTTTTACATCTATTTGCTTATTTATCATCATTGTTTGTTTGTTTGTTTTTGTTTTTGTTTTTGTTTTTTTGTTGTTGTTTCTTTTTACATTATAGTTATTATTTATTTATTTCTTTATGTAAGCTTATCTATCATTTATTCACCTTTTTTTCCCCCTCAAGGCCTGACTAAGCGCGTTGGGTTACGCTGCTGGTCAGGCATCTGCTTGGCAGATGTGGTGTAGCGTATATGGATTTGTCCGAACGCAGTGACGCCTCCTTGAGCTACTGAAACTGAAACTGTTGCTTTTGCTTCTGATCGCATGGTTCAACTGATGCTACTCTGTTCATACAGACCCTCAACCCCCTCACACACAGCTGCACACAGGTTCGTATGCTCCAGTCAAGATGGCAGCCTTCCCCATGGAGGTATCAACGTCAGGTCTTCCTCAGGTCATCATAGAAGACGCTGTTCTGCTGCTGAATCACTTCAAAAGTGTTCAGTAGTGCCTGCTCCAATTCAGCATACACAGAGCACAACCAACTAGTGCTCCTCCTGACATTCGTTCAGTCGTCAAGCCACAGAGAGCGACACTCTGGACTTGAAGACATGAAAATATCTCTCCGAAAAGAGTCCCCATCAATTTGCTGACACTGAAGTCTTTGACATGATCTTACGACAAGCATTTATGAGTTAGTAAATGAATGTCCCCCAAAGGAAAGCAATTCATTGGAGGGAGAAACAACATTAGAGGAAGCAGGCCTGGCACTAAAAGATATGAAAAATGGAAAAGAAAAGATAAAAGCCCTATGTTTTGGAGCACAGTTTTACAAAAGGTTTTACAAAAAAGTAGGTCCTTTTTTTGTTGTACGAACTCTAAAATACTCACAAATATATGGACAGCTCTCAACCACTCAAAAGGAAGACCTTATTACCTGCATCCCGAAGCCTAATAAATGAAAAGAGCGCATAGCTAACTGGAGACCTATCTCGTTATTGTTTTATATAAGAAAGGGGCAACAGACATCCAAAACATGGTTGAACAGATTGTTCCAAAATTAATTAGTGACGATCAGACGAGATTCATAGCAAACACATTGACTAAACATAAGACTAATATATGATCTTCTATGCTGTCTAGACACGAAACGTGAACCAGGTCTCTTACTTTACAAAGAGTTTCATAAAGTTCTTGACTCTTTAGATTGGCAAATTTTGTTCAAGATTTCCAAAGCTTACAGTTTGGGGCAAAACATACAAAAGTGGATAAAAACGTGTTATAAAGATATAAAGTCACCAGTATTAGTCAACGGACGAATAGCCAACTGGTGATCAGTAAAAAGAGGATGTCGACAGGGAGACCCACTTTGACCTTATTCATTTTATTAGTTGAAATATTAGCACTAGTGATTGGGGAAGATAATGATATGAAAGGAATCATAATAAACAATAACGAGCATGAAATTTCTCAGTTCGCAGATAATGCGCAGTTAATGAACGAAGGAGATAGAATATCGTTTAAAAGATCCATTAATCTGGTTGATGATTTTAGAAAGATCTTAGAAAGATCCATTAGTCTGGTTGATGAATTTGGAAAAGTTTCAGGGTTGTTTACAAATGCAGGCAACATACAAGCAGTATGGTGAGCGTGCATAAAGAATTCTAAACCAAAAACGAGACGTATACAGCACAAAATGGAATCGAGGAAGAAAAAGAAAAAGAACAACAACAACATTGACGACTGCGAAGTCAGTTACATGGGAAAAAAATCTATATGTTCCTGGCCTGTGCGAGATTCCTATCCTTTCTCTTTCAATCCTGTAAATTCAGTAATTCAGTAAGTCTTTTATAACCCTTTTTTGATATACAGATTATATATATATATATATATATATATATATATATATATATATATATATATATATATATATATATATATATATATATAAACAACTAACCACAAGCATACACGTTGGGTGGAAGTTGATACTGAAGTCCCAAGATGAGATTGGCCATACATTTTGGACTATTATTTTTCTGTATTTGCTGATGAATCAGGATGGTCTCAGTTATTCTTCAGGTCTCAGCACGTACTGTACTGCGCAAAAGCCGAGTGATTAAATGGTTTGATTTTTAATCTGAGGGTCCCAGAATAACAGCGTCTGGTGGGTAAAGGGTGGAGAGTTTTTTCGATCTCTCGGGTCAGCATATGTGCAGCAGGCCTGCTTCTTCCTGAACCCCGTTCCTGTGTATACGCAAGCAGAAGATCAAATACGCACGTTAAAGATCCTGTAATCCATGTCAGCCCTCGGTTGGTTATGGAAACAAGAACATACTCAGCATGCACATCCCCGAAAACGGAGTATGGATGCCTACATGGCGAGGTAAAAACAGTCATATACGTAAAAACTCGTGTACATACGAATGAATGTGGAAGTTGCGGCCCACCAGTGAAGAAGAAGCTCATTTCCTTCAACCCAGGTGATGTTTACTTTCGAATTTCAAGTTTATTGGGTCATGTTGGTTTGCTGGCATTCACGTGGATGCCAGCCACTAGTCAGAGTGTGTTACTGTTTCCACCTAGAAGGAGCAGGAATCATGACTCAAGACTCAAGATTCTTTTTAGACAGATAGATGGGGCGCCCCCACGATTTCTCACAATGTGTAAGATAGCGTGGGAAGCTCCACTTATTTTCATCAAAAAGATTTCCTTTATTATCGGAGTTGGTTTCTTGTCTTTTTCCAATGCAAATCTTAGAGAGAAATGAGAGACAGGAAAAGAAAAGAGAAAGAGGGGGGCAACGACAATGACGATAATGATAATGACAGTGACGTTGGTGAAGAAACGAAAGTTTATTCAATAAGGCCATGGCCCCATTTGAAGGGGTGATTACATATTTTGTAAGAATAGATTTGCATAAGAATATAATCTTACAACGTGTACGCTCAAAGCTCTGTTCTCTATTAACCAATCATGAAACTCCGTCGTTTTAATGACTTATAGATAAATATGGCAAGATTCGAAAAAACCATTTGTAGAAGACAGAAGTAATACTAACCGAAACTTACTTGGTCTGCTATAAGATTCGAAAAAACCATTTGTAGAAGACAGAAGTAATACTAACCGAAACTTACTTGGTCTGCTATAATATCTCAACGGAATATATATTTGTCTCAAGTCATCTAATACAGGACAACATAATACGAAATGGACTTCATCTTCTTTTGCAGATCTACACAACGGACATACCATATCGTTTACAGTGCTGGGCTTGTGTCTTTAACTGTGTACGTTGATATCAGATGCACCAAAACGAAACCTTGTTAAAGTACATCTGATGACTCGGTTAATATTTTTTTGCTAAATATAGTTCTGTGAAATGATTCCTTTTAAACAATCTGAACAAAGAAAATCTTTCACTATTTTGTACATAGTCGTTCCATCCCTGCCATCTACAGTCAACCATACGCTGTTTAAAGCAAACAAGAAAATCATTAACACATCCAACCCCTTGATTAAGCCATACAAATGCAAAACCATTACTACATAAACATTTTCGAATGCTAGTTACCCATGTTACCCTTCCCCTGGCATCCAAATCAAATAACACTTCATAAGCTTGAGCAGGCAATCTGCATTCATTCATTTGAACCAGTTTTAACCAATACCTAATGCATTGTACATACGAATTAATATAAATCGGATACCTACCAAGCTCACCGTAAACTAAGTCATTTGGCGTTCTTCTGTCCACCTGCAATAACCTTTTCATAGCAAACAAATGTAGTTTTTCTATCTCGTACCCCTTTTCCAACCCCCAAATCTCAGCACCGTACTGTACTATGGGCTGGGCTTGAACATCAAACAATTTAAAAAACAATCTAACAGAATTACTTTCAAACTTATATAATAATTGTAATATGCTCAAGACTGCTCGTTTCCCTTTGCTAACAAAGTTTCGACAAGCAAACGTAAAACTAAGTTTTGTGGAAAAGAATGAACCAAGATACTGATAGGTATTTATGACAAAAATTTGAAGATTCCCCAAATACCATCGTTCATATGCAGCTAAATACCCACCCTTTCTGAAAACCAATACATTAGTTTTATCCATATTTACTTTAAGCTCCAACCTATTTGCTACTTTGTGTAAATTGTTTAACTGGTTTTGTAAACCTACTACAGTTTCAGATAATAAAACAATATCATCTGCAAACAACAATATGAATAACTCTATCAAATCGAAAGTAACACCATGTCTAACATTTTCTATAATTTCTAGGGCTAATTCATTGATAAACAAAGAAAATAAAATAGGACTACAAACATCACCCTGTTTAACCCCTTGTGTACATCTGATATACTCACTAAATTTAGCACCACATCTTATTTTAGCTTTAACATCCTCGTACATGCTTTTAATACAGCAATAAAGTTTACCTTTCATTCCATTTTTTGTAAGAATCGGCCATAAAAGTTTTCTTGCTACTGAATCAAAGGCTTTATCGAAGTCTATAAAAGCAACGAAAATTTTTTGATTATGTGCAAACTGCTTTTGAACAGCTGCCATTAAAGTGAACATATGATCAATAGTACTGTAACACTTCTTAAATCCAGCTTGGTATTCACCTGTCACGTTGTTCAATGTTATCCATTCGGTTAATCTTTCGTTAGTAATGGAACCATATAGTTTACTTGCTCTATCACATAACGATATCCCTCGATAGTTATTCGGCTCATTTCGGTCACCTTTTTTAAAGAGAGGAATGATAATTGACTCTGACCAGTTTTCAGGATAGATTCCCTGGTCAAACAAAACATTAAACAACTTGACAAGAAAAGTGATGGCAGGTTCACCAAATTTTTATAAAATTCACCAATCATTCCGTCCAGTCCAGCGGTTTTCCCATTTTTTAACTTTCTTATTGCTGACAATACTTCTTCTTTGGTGATAGTCCGATCTAAAAAGGCCGTGTTCTGATCTTCCATTGTCAAAATATGTTCATCATCACGTGAAATTTCATTTTCCTGAGCACTACAATCAATATTACTTTCTGTTTCCAATATTCTTTTAAAATGTTTATACCATTCCTCCATTGTGATACTGTTCTTGGCAAAGTCTCGTTTACTCAATAAACCCCGAACAATTTCGACGTTGGTGAAGACATGAACAGTAATGACACTGAAACACATCTATTTATTGTATTTCACATAAGATGGATCACCGCAATGCATTGACCTCAAACACAACACCGGAATCAATTGTAAACAACGAGATTTAGGCAATATATATATAACTCAAACCTAAATATGATATGATATAATATAATGTAATACTTGAACCGATTTTTTCCGAAGGGATGTTGGGAATAACATCAAAATGATTCAGCTCTCTCTACATAAATGTGATTGAAAAAAACTTTTCACAATGCTTTATTCTCACGTATGGAGCGTGAAAACTGGACCACATAGTTTTGATATTGTTGTGATACAACCTTTTTTGTCCCATTTATTTAAATGTTCTTTATTTCATACTTGCTCATTTGTTCATCTCTTTGTGTCAGCATCCTTTCACAGGTAAGATTGCAGTGAAAAAAGATTCTCAGTTTCATAGAAGACACTCAGAACATGAAAATATTATTTAAAAAACAAAGTGAAAGAAAAGAACAAGTCAACCAGCCAAATAAACACAAAAAGAAACACACACACACACACACACACACACACACACACACACACACACACACACACACACGCACACACACACACACATTTACTCACCTACTCACTGACATACACATACATTGATTCACACTTTTTTTTTAACCAGTTCGGTGTCATCACCTTCACCGTCTACTGTTGATGTCTTCGCAAACGCCACTGTTGTTATCATGATCGTCGTTATCGTCACCCCCATTTCTCGTCTCTTTTTCTCTCTCTCGTTTTTCTCTTAGATTTGCATTGGGAAAAGACAAGAACCCAACTCCGATGACAATAAAAATATTTTTGATTAAAATAAGAGGGACTTCCAACGATTTCTCACACATTGTGAGATGCGCCCCCCCCCCCCCCCGATTTCTCGTAATTGAGAGAATTCATGGGAAGGGAACGACCACGATTTCTCGCAATCCCACGATCGCTCAAAGTGAGAGAAATCGTGGGGTTATGATAAATCAAAGTGACAGAAGTCGTGGGATTGCGAGAAATCTCGGGCTTACTTTTGGTATTTTTATGTCATCCAGTCTGTCCCTGTATCAACAACAAAAAAAGAACAGTAACAAAAATCACCATCATCACCGTCGTCGTCGACGTCGTCGTTTTGATAATAATAATCATAATCATCATTATCGTTATCTTAATCATTATCATAATGACGATGATGATAATGGTGGTGGTGGTGGTGGCGGCGGCGGAGAGCCAGAGAGAGAGGGGGGGGGGGGAAGAGAGAGAGAGGGGAAAGAGAGACAGAGAGAGGGGGGAAGAGAGAGAGGGAAGAGAGTGAGAGGGGGAAGAGAGAGGGAAGAGAGAGAGGGAAGATAGAGGGGGAAAGAGAGGGGGAAGAGACAGAGGGAAGAGGGAAGAGAGAGAGAGAGAGAGAGGGAAGAGAGAGAGTGAGAGAGAGAGAGAGAGAGAGCACTCACATTGCACCGTACTGCCTCGTTCCGAGTCCCACATGAACGTTGGGAGACAAAAGATGTTTTTCCAATAGCTCGGACATCATCCTCCACTGTTTCTCGGAGCTAAAAATGGACAAGGAACCTCCAGTGCTAGTGCAGTAATCCTGTGCATCGTAATATGTCGGGAACTTACCGCGTCGTTTGAGTGATGAATTGAAATACTTGATGACATAGCAAGAGTCTTCGACCCGAAACCCTTGCATGGATCGGCACAGTTCGTACCCACAATCCATTTCATCTTCAGCGCCTGCGCACTCTGTCATTAAGTTGCAGGAAAGATGCGGGCTGAAATCAGGCCAGTTAGGCACGGTGCAGTTCCATTGTCCACCTGGAAGTTGTGTGGGCCTCTGGGAAATCTGAGCAAATAAACTGAGATATCTACATAATATATTCAATCCACATCAGCATCGTCATTATTATTGTCTTTGCTTGTGTAGGTCACATCATGCAGTCCACATAGAGATAAGGAAGACTATACGTGCTGATCTAGCCACATGAGAACGCCACATTGGCTCTGACTTTGGATACTTCATGCTCTTATCGTAATGTGGTTGCATTCAATAAAACGCTTCACGACTTTGAACAAAATCTTTGCATTAGCACTATAAAGATACCCAACGGAACTTACACGAAACCAAATCTTTAAAGCGATCATGAATTGATTTAATAAGATTGTTTGTTCTTATACTGAAGTTGCGCCCAGTGCGAATACAAAACACAAGAAAGTTGGGTCATTTGGGGGTGGCTCTGGGCCCTTGATTAATCTGTAAAATGGTCAGGAGCAGAGCTGTCTACCCGTACTTTAATTTGATTTCATTGTCCTGCTTGTTCATCAGAAGCTACAAAGACTGCAGCTACAGCATTATCAATATACACATATAACTATATCAGATAACAGTGCTTGGTTTACCACTTAGACGTTTGCTAAACATATGCGCAAATTCTAATAACCCCACCCATATCACCATGGTCATAAATCAATATAGCTTCAGTTCAGTGTGGAGAGTGGACACATCACGTGGACAAGGTAGCTGTCTTCAAGATGAGTATGATTGTTTCAGAGTGACTGTTTGTTAATGAATGTAATGGTAACAAAATTCTTGGCATCTTCCACGAGTTCCATTTCGAAATTTAGGAAAAAAAATCATAATCTTCAACCTCCCTTCGATCGCTGCCCTCGAAACATTTATTTCAACCGATTATTTGTTTTTACACAACATTTTATTGACTCTGATGGGCACATCTATCCCCTTTCTCTGAAGGGAAAGAGTCTGTGCTATGGTCTACTCTGATGGACAAATCTATCCCGTTTCTCTGAAAGGAAAGGGTCTGTGCTAAGCTCTACTCTGATGGACACATCCGTCACCCTCTCTGAAGGGAAAGGGTCTGTGCTAAGCTCTACTCTGATGGACAAATCTATCCCGTTTCTCTAAAGGGAAAGGGTCTGTGCTAAGGTCTACTCTGATGGACAAATCTATCCCGTTTCTCTGATAGGAAAGGGTCTGTGCTAAGGTCTACTCTGATGGAGAAATCTGTCCCGTTTCTCTGATGGGAAAGGGTCTGTGCTAAGGTCTACTCTGATGGACACATCTATCCCCCTCTCTGAAGGGAAAGGGTCTGTGCTAAGGTCTGACATCCTCCTACTTTCCTCTTTTTCTCTGTTCATCTCGTTTTTATATGAAGATGAGATGTAACGTATAATCATGGATCAATCTGTGCTAAGGTCTACTCTGATGGACACATCTATCCCGTTTCTCTGATGGGAAAGGGTCTGTGCTAAGGTCTACTCTGATGGACACATCTATCCCGTTTCTCTGAAGGGAAAGGGTCTGTGCTAAGGTCTACTCTGATGGACACATCTATCCCGTTTCTCTGAAGGGAAAGGGTCTGTGCTAAGCTCTACTCTGATGGACACATCTATCCCGTTTCTCTGAAGGGAAAGCGTCTGTGCTAAGGTCTACTCTGATGGACACATCTATCCCGTTTCTATAAAGGGAAAGGGTCTGTGCTAAGGTCTACTCTGATGGACACATCTATCCCGTTTCTATAAAGGGAAAGGGTCTGTGCTAAGGTCTACTCTGATGGACACATCCGTCACCCTCTCTAAAGGGAAAGGGTCTGTGCTAAGCTCTACTCTGATGGACAAATCTATCCCGTTTCTCTGATGGGAAAGGGTCTGTGCTAAGGTCTACTCTGATGGACGAATCTGTCCAGTTTCTCTGATGGGAAAGGGTCTGTGCTAAGGTCTACTCTGATGGACGAATCTGTCCAGTTTCTCTGATGGGAAAGGGTCTGTGCTAAGGTCTACTCTGATGGACACATCTATCCCCCTCTCTGAAGGGAAAGGGTCTGTGCTAAGGTCTGACATCCCCCTACTTTCCTCTTTTTCTCTGTTCATCTCGTTTTTATATGAAGATGTGATGTAACGTATAATCATGGATCAATCTGTGCTAAGGTCTACTCTGATGGACACATCTATCCAGTTTCTCTGATGGGAAAGGGTCTGTGCTAAGGTCTACTCTGATGGACACATCTATCCCGTTTCTCTGAAGGGAAAGGGTCTGTGCTAAGGTCTAATCTGATGGACACATCTATCCCGTTTCTCTGAAGGGAAAGGGTCTGTGCTAAGGTCCAATCTGATGGACACATCTATCCCGTTTCTTTGAAGGGAAAGGGTCTGTGCTAAGGTCTACTCTGATGGACACATCTATCCCGTTTCTCTAAAGGGAAAGGGTCTGTGCTAAGGTCTACTCTGATGGACACATCTATCCCGTTTCTCTGAAGGGAAAGGGTCTGTGCTAAGGTCTACTCTGATGGACACATCCGTCACCCTCTCTGAAGGGAAAGGGTCTGTGCTAAGCTCTACTCTGATGGACAAATCTATCCCGTTTCTCTAAAGGGAAAGTGTATGTGCTAAGGTCTACTCTGATGGACAAATCTGTCCTGTTTCTCTGATGGGAAAGGGTCTGTGCTAAGGTCTACTCTGATGGACACATCTATCCCGTTTCTCTGAAGGGAAAGGGTCTGTGCTAAGGTCTACTCTGATGGACACATCTATCCCCCTCTCTGAAGGGAAAGGGTCTGTGCTAAGGTCTGACATCCCCCTACTTTCCTCTTTTTCTCTGTTCATCTCGTTTTTAAATGAAGATGTGATGTAACGTATAATCATGGATCAATCTGTGCTAAGGTCTACTCTGATGGACAAATCTATCCCGTTTCTCTGATGGGAAAGGGTCTGTGCTAAGGTCTACTCTGATGGACAAATCTATCCCGTTTCTCTGAAGGGAAAGGGTCTGTGCTAAGCTCTACTCTGATGGACAAATCTATCCCGTTTCTCTGATGGGAAAGGGTCTGTGGTAAGGTCTACTCTGATGGACACATCTATCCCGTTTCTCTGATGGGAAAGGGTCTGTGCTAAGCTCTACTCTGATGGACACATCTATCCCCCTCTCTGAAGGGAAAGGGTCTGTGCTAAGGTCTGACATCCCCCTACTTTCCTCTTTTTCTCTGTTCATCTCGTTTTTATATGAAGATGTGATGTAACGTATAATCATGGATCAATCTGTGCTAAGGTCTACTCTGATGGACACATCTATCCCGTTTCTCTGATGGGAAAGGGTCTGTGCTAAGGTCTACTCTGATGGACACATCTATCCCGTTTCTCTGAAGGGAAAGGGTCTGTGCTAAGGTCTAATCTGATGGACACATCTATCCCGTTTCTCTGAAGGGAAAGGGTCTGTGCTAAGGTCCAATCTGATGGACACATCTATCCCGTTTCTTTGAAGGGAAAGGGTCTGTGCTAAGGTCTACTCTGATGGACACATCTATCCCGTTTCTCTAAAGGGAAAGGGTCTGTGCTAAGGTCTACTCTGATGGACACATCTATCCCGTTTCTCTGAAGGGAAAGGGTCTGTGCTAAGGTCTACTCTGATGGACACATCCGTCACCCTCTCTGAAGGGAAAGGGTCTGTGCTAAGCTCTACTCTGATGGACAAATCTATCCCGTTTCTCTAAAGGGAAAGTGTATGTGCTAAGGTCTACTCTGATGGACAAATCTGTCCTGTTTCTCTGATGGGAAAGGGTCTGTGCTAAGGTCTACTCTGATGGACACATCTATCCCGTTTCTCTGAAGGGAAAGGGTCTGTGCTAAGGTCTACTCTGATGGACACATCTATCCCCCTCTCTGAAGGGAAAGGGTCTGTGCTAAGGTCTGACATCCCCCTACTTTCCTCTTTTTCTCTGTTCATCTCGTTTTTAAATGAAGATGTGATGTAACGTATAATCATGGATCAATCTGTGCTAAGGTCTACTCTGATGGACAAATCTATCCCGTTTCTCTGATGGGAAAGGGTCTGTGCTAAGGTCTACTCTGATGGACAAATCTATCCCGTTTCTCTGAAGGGAAAGGGTCTGTGCTAAGCTCTACTCTGATGGACAAATCTATCCCGTTTCTCTGATGGGAAAGGGTCTGTGGTAAGGTCTACTCTGATGGACACATCTATCCCGTTTCTCTGATGGGAAAGGGTCTGTGCTAAGCTCTACTCTGATGGACACATCTATCCCCCTCTCTGAAGGGAAAGGGTCTGTGCTAAGGTCTGACATCCCCCTACTTTCCTCTTTTTCTCTGTTCATCTCGTTTTTATATGAAGATGTGATGTAACGTGTAATCATGGATCAATCTGTGCGCCTTGCCACTTTCTGGCCGTCACCCACCATGTCCAATATGAATATGATGTTTCACTGGTGGATTCTAATGACATGCAGAAAATGCCATAATGTTATGACCTTTTAGATTTCAATATAGATCAGTCTGCAGAAACGTCAGAAAGCGACATTTTGATAACTCTTTGTCTCGTTTTGAATGAATTAGTAGTAAATAAATCAAGAAATGTATATATCAATAAATGATAAACAAATAAATGAGACAATGAACACAATTATGCATAAATCAAAATGCTTTAGACAGATAAATAAACACATAGATTGATTTTCACAAACAGACATACCTTGTGGGTGGAAAACAACAATCGAAATCCAAACGCGACACTCCCATATTCATTTGTAGGAATCTTATGAATAGGGACTTTCTTCCATTTCTGTTGCAATCCCAAAACAAATGGTTCGGGAACATTGAATGGCTCAACTATCATGAACACGTCATCTCGTGCTCTTCTCCGAAATACAAACAGTTCGCCAATACTGAGATGCAAGTGTGGAAAGCTAAACATAATTACGTGACCTCTGGGAACACGTTGATTACCAAGGCTACTGTATTCCGCTCCCATCTGCACTCTATGAACAGGGTCCCAACGAGGAGACTGGAAAAATCCTGCCATAAGAAGATGGAATCATGTTTATTAGAAGTTGACGACTCGCATTCTTCAGGAAGGTCATATCACAGGACGTTCAGTAAAAGCATTCATGGCTGGCATCAGTGTATGGCATAACAATGCATAATATGTGACTGAAGTGGCTGTAAAAACGAACCTCTTTTCATACGACTGAGGTATCTAAGCTAGCAATGTCATTGCAACACACAGCCACTCATTGGACATCATTTTACTACAATTAACGTTGCTCAACAATACCATTAAATGTCTGTGACCACAATGTCAAACAGAACAGACAATTACATATCCTCTTCTGAATGCAGTATCTAGCATAACCATGCCGTTAAAAAATGTTTGTTGTTATTGCAAATTCGATCACGAAAATGTCACCAGTACATTTTTGGAGTGTCAAACATAATATTGTTATTAAAACATGTCTACTGCAATTGCAGTGTCTATTATGACAGTGTATTTTACATAATTATATTGTGACTGCAAAATTTAACGAACATCGCCATTGAAATGTACCTGTGTAACACAACAATATAATGAAAAATGCGTGTCTTAGGACTGCTGTTCGTAACAAAGCAATGCACGGTCTTTGGCCAAGCAAGACAGTTGGATTCTAAAATATGCAAAATTATAAGAAATCGCAAGTCTCAGTCCGTTAAGATCGAACACAGTGTTTCAAAATAATCAGGTTAAGTCCCCGTTCTCTTCAAATTGTGGATTGCTACCCTTGCTGAGATAATCATACATCACAATGCCAATGATGCCGTACGCGTTTAACACTCAACGAAAATTAATTGGCATCCCAGAAAATGTGTCCTCTCTTTTGCGGTCCAAAAGAAAAGTCTCAATCAAACTTTGCTATACACCCATCCCTACTCCCAGCAAAGTGGAAAACCTTTGTGTTATCCTTTATAAAAATCTATATATGAATACATGTGTGTGAGTGTGTGTGTATATGTGTATGGATGCATGCATACATGCGTCTGAGTGTGTGTGTGTGTGTATGTGTGTGTGTGTGTGTGTGTGTGTGTGTGTGTGTGTGTGTGAGTGTGTGTGAGTCAACCCTATCGTTTGTAAACAGTGACAATGCGTCCATTCTAAGTGTGCATACAATCAGTGCTTTTTTCTTTTTTTTCTTTTTCCCTGTCAGCTAATTTATTTCTGTCCAAACAAGAAAGAAAGGAAGAAAAGGAAGAATATTCGTTCACTTCCCCCCCCCCCCCCCCACCCCCACCCCCTCTCAAAAAAAAAAAAAAAAAAAAAAAAAGGCACAGTACTCTCCTCTTACAGACTCCTCATTAGTTCTCTGTCTCACGCAGAGTATAGTACACGACTTTCATCCTCTGTCATAACAGCATAAATAGATACCCCTTTCTACCAGTGTGATTATCTTCACCCGACCTCACTCTCTTCATTCAACTTGAGTTCCAGTCTGTTTTCGCATTCCAAGATTCAAACACCCCTCACTCGACCACCGCCCTTCGAACCTCTCCGGACCTCACACTTGGAATGAGCTTTCACTTTCTCTTCGTCGAATCTCTGCACTCGGCTCTAGCCTTGAAACGTACCTCTTTCAACACTAGCTCCTCTCTCCCCTCCCTCTTTCCATTGACAGTTTCTGTAGGCTTCTGTCGACATGTATTTATAGGTTTGATAGTTCATTCCTTTGATTCAGAGGTTCACGTGCGCGTGAAAGTTTGGTGTGAAAGCATTTTATCCCTGCAAAAGATTCAGCGCCATAATTATACGTTGTTTTTACGTTTCTTCTTCTTATTTCTTTTTCTTGTTCTTCTTCTCATTGTTATTATTATTATCGTACATAAAGCATAGTTTTCAGTTTTTGAAGAATTCATCAGGCAGATAACAAGTGTATATATATATGTATATATATATATATATATATATATATATATATATATATATAGTCGTGTCCGACTATGACCATAAGAACAGCAGGGGAGGCAACTGCTCTTCCGACTATTACATACCCACTCTCTTGGCCAAGAGGGTTTTAGGACAGTCGGCGTTGGGATGGTTCCCAAAAGGCCAACCAGCCCACAAGGCTGCAGCACTAAGAGCCAGTGCAATTTTGCCTCCTAGTTTGAGAGTCATAGTCCTTCACAAAAGATCAAGCTGTAAATGATTTCCCATTGACTGGAGAAACCATTGATAATACAGCTCTCACTTTGCTGTTGGCCCAAATGTAAACTTACGCCAATGTGTGATATAAGCCGAGTGTTGGACCGATAACAAGTATATGCCAGTTACTGACGGTGCATATCTGTTATGCATATGTGTGTGTATGTCTGAACGTGTGTCTGCTTTTACATTTATTTGCTTATTTATCATCATTGTTGTCTTTTTTATTTATTTATTTATTTATTTATTTATCTATTTATTTATCTATTTATTTATTTTATTTTCATTATCTTTTTTTTTTTCTCAAGGCCTGACAAAGCGCGTTGGGTTACGCTGCTGGTCAGGCATCTGCTTGGCAGATGTGGTGTAGCGTATATGGATTTGTCCGAACGCAGTGGCGCCTCCTTGAGCTACTGAAACTGAAACAAACTGACGAAAACAACGAAGAACCATCCGTTGTGAAGCTGGACGACACCTGATGCACATTCAAGAACCAGAGATCAGTCTTCAAAGCCCCTCTCTCCTCACACGCACTCACTGAGCGTGCATGCAGGAGGGAAAGAGGATGTCAAGAAATGTGCAGCAAAACAGGTTGTCTCGTTAAATTGCCGAGTCTGATCGCCTCAACACGCAGGTGGCGTCAATGGAAATTCCTTCTACATTGTCAGCGGAGTAAAGTATGGCTACACCTTCGCACCCTCATTACTTAATGTCTTCTTTTCAATGCTTTTGGCGTTCGTGTTTGACATGTCATCAGAGGGTATTTGCCTCCACACAAGATGAAATGGTGGGCCTTTTACAATCACACGCCAAGTGCAAAAATGAGATTCAGCCACTTACTCATCAAATATATTAATATTTGCGAATGACACCGCCTTTGCTTCATGCACACAAGAAGACATCCAATAGTTGATGGATTGGCTATCCAGAGCCTGCAGGGTTTTCTGACTGACCTCAAGTGTAAAGAAAAGGGGGCGACTGGATCAGAATGTCAACACAAATAACCACAGCCTGCAGTGTTTTCTGACTAACCTTAAGTGTAAACAAAACGGGGCTATTGGATTAGAATGTCAACACACAACCTTCCATCTCTCTCAAATATTCCACAGTTTAGTCTGTTGATGGCTTGGCTAAAAAAAATACGGACTTATAATATCGAGCAACCTGTGGATGCTGATACAAATGCCAGAATCAGGAAGACTGCCACCGTCATGATCGGCGGCTTTTAAAATGTTAAAAAGACAGAACAAAAAGCAGAATACTCACCCACTGTGTCGGTTATGAAGAACGGATAGACCGTGTGCACGATACGAAACATGCGATGAGTGGATACGTTGAAGAGGATGGTGAAATCATCAATATTTCCAATACTGAAGCGAAGGCGAATGTGTGTTTTCTCGATTTTTAAGCGAGGAACCCACGGGTTGTTCCGGGATAACCGTTCACATCCTGTCCACATCGAATTGATGCTAGAGCCTTCCAGGTACAGAGGGTTGGTCAGATCACAACTTTTGTCCAACATGAACACGTTAAATCCTTTTCGGCGCTTAACATGGAGATCGACAATACACTCAGAACTAGTGTTGGTTTGTACTCCTTCGTCGTTTCGTGAATAAGAGTACTGAAGACTGAAGTTCTGACTGAGGATATAGGTGAGGTTCCTGCCCTTCAAACAGTCAGAGATTTCTTCCGGTGTCGGCACAATGTCGTATGGTACCAGTTGTGTTGTTGCAGCAACATTAGGAGCATTCCTGCCCATGAAAGAGTCATATCTTTTTTGTGAATCAGGACCACCTAGATATAAGGGCTGTGTCATTAAAACGTGATATAAACACGTCGAATAAAGTTTATCCTTAAATGTCAACATGTATGGATAATATAAATGAGCAAATGTTAATGGTACACATCAATAAACAGTTGAACATGAACGATAATGTTTGCATGCAGATTGGATACAGATTCTACGTCGAAAATTAGTTCAGTTTTACTGATACAGCTGAAAAAGCAGTCACGCTTTGAGGGTTTTTTGTGTTGCATGTTGAAGGCGAAAAATTCGTAACATTTGAGATGAGTTTTGACATGCTTGTCTGTATTCTCTCAGCCCGATTCCTTCTTGGAACAATGCTGAGGTCAGTCCATTGTCTGCTTTACAAAGTTTTCTGGTTTTCTGCGCTGTGGCATGGTTGCTTTAGGTTTGCGTCTCCACTTGAATAATCTGCCGAACTGCTGTTCTGACTTGCAAGTGCAGCACAAAAATCTCTCTCAAGTTTTCCAGCTTTTTACATTGGATCCGCAAATCTAAACATTTTCGCGGTAAATCTGCACCGTTCCTTTAAAACATTGTCCATTCATTGCGATATCCACACGTTCTGTCTGACATACTAAGATTAGTGTAATTATATTATTTCTTAAAGAACATACCACTGACATCATGGTGGCCATTCAACCGTTTGAATCTATTATGTGTGTATGCATATATATGTGTACAAAAATATCATATCTATTGGTATACATCTCTGTGTGTATATATATATATTTAGAAGGTGCTGATAATTCTATGAATTTCAAAGTGTGTTTCTTTGCAGGTACTGAAAATCTATTTCGTAAGGTGTCTATGATGTTGATATCAAGTTTATGGGATGAAAACTGAATGCTGGAGCTATCTACTAACATCAAAGTAGGGAAATGTACCAGCAGCGTTTTTTTTGTTTGTTTGTTTGTTGTTTTTTGGGGTTTTTTTTTGTTTTTTGTTCGGTTTTTTTTTTGTTTTTTTTTGTTGTTTTGTTTTTTGGTGGTTTTTTTTTGTTTGTTTTTTTGGTTTTTTTTTTTCCTGCTATGTTTTGTTTTTGATTTTGTTTGTTTTGTTGTTGTAGATTTTCGTCTCATTATTAGTGTTTCAGTTGGTCGTCACTCAATTTCAGTTTATATCAAGTGTTATTTTCACTCTAAAATCCCAGTTTTGCATGCGTTGAATAGTAGTAGAATTGTTTGTCGTATATATTTTTTTTTAAACAGTCATTGACTTATATCAACAGCAAAAGCCCGTAGGTTTGACGGAACTGGCTTGAAGAGCTTCGAAAAATGAGCCAGGATAAAGAGATATCACATGTTTTGTCTAAAACAAGCAGTATCAGTATCAGTAGCTCAAGGAGGCGTCACTGCGTTCGGACAAATTCATATACGCTACACCACATCTGCCAAGCAGATGCCTGACCAGCAGCGTAACTCAACGCGCTTAGTCAGGCCTTGAGAAAAAAAAGAAAAGAAATAAATAAAATAAAATAGAATAAAATGAAATAAAAATAATAAAATAAAACAGCATAACAAAACAAAACAAAAACTTTTTTTTGTTTGTTTGTTTAAAACAAGCAATTTGTTTGGAATCGATAAAATGGTCGCGACATCAATACTCACCTTGCCGCTCTTGCAGAACGAATCAGGGAGCTGTGTTTCTCAGCATGTGTGTTAACCCCTGACCTGCCGGAAACCGGCGTGGATCTTACTGTCAGCGATCCATTATTCATTTCGTTTCCTTTGACACTTGGGACAGAATGAGGACTGCGCGTTACTGTCTTTTCAGGTTGATTAATTGTGTTATTTCCCTTTGAGGTCGGGGGAATTTCTGTCTTAAAGAAAAGACTCTCATAGCTATCGTCTGCGGATTTTACATGCTGGATATCAAAGGTACGTCTCTTACGATGCTGATGTTCAGTTTTCTGAGCCCTGTTGGGCAGTGCTAGCACAGGGGTGTTTGACAAGTTGAATCTTTTCAGTTGCTGACGCAGAAGTGGGGATGACTTCTGGATTGTGTTGGTACCCATGGTCTCCCCATGCCCCAGAACACCCAGGGTGGATGTGAGAGAGAAGACCAGGATGGTGTGGAACCAGGAAGCCATTGATGGACGTTCACAGACCTGTCGTCGTCCCTGTTGACATGGTCAAACAGTATTTGCCTCCGTAATGGACAAGTGTTTCCAGATAATTATACAGTCTGGAAACTGTTAAAACTGGAAACATATTATTTGACAATGAGTAGGATCCATCTTTGAAAAGAACAGTTGTTTATTATGCTTATATGGCGTGGATATTCTATGAAGTATTTTTCCATCAGTATTATACAGCATAGATTCATGCATTCAAGTTACTAACAAATATGTTTCAGAACAGATAGCAAACGTCCAGTATTCTTTTTTTTCTGGGAATATCATCATCATCATAAACAACAACAACAACAACTACAAAAACAGAAATATTAATGATAATGATAATGATGGGAATGATGATAGTGATAACAATAATAGTAACAACAACAACAACAGCAACAACAACATCAATAATGAAAATAACAATAATCGTAAATGTCACTTCCTCGACTGTCTCGTGGAGGTGGCATCCCCATTGTCTATAGAGACATCTTGGAGTCTTCCCTTTCCTTCTCCCATAGCCACGCCTTTCCACATGACACCTTTGAAATGTTCGAAGTCACTCTCAGTGTTCCCGGTCACTCAATCATCGTCTGTTGTCTCTATCGTCCTCCTGGTCGTAAAAACAACCTAACGTCTTCTCTGTTTCACAATGAGTTCCGAACACTGCTTGACTATTACAACCTTCGTTCGAGCAAACTTATCATCCTCGGAGATTACAATTTTCATTTCGACAAACAAACTTACACTGATGTCAAACGCCTATATCTACCTCTGTCCAATCATTCTCTCTCTCAGCTCGTTACGGAGCCAACACACAGATCCGGCCATACGTTGAACTGGCTCATCACACGTGACTCTGATGCTATGTTTGCGTCAGTGACTGTAACTGACGAGCTTTCTTCCGACATGTGTGGGTTGTTTGTTTTCGTCTATCTTCAGCAGCTGCAAGTTCCTATTTGACTTGTTTTAATGCCTTTTTTCAGTGCGTATAGTGTGTGTGTGTGTGTGTGTGTGTGTACAACGAGCCTGTGATTGCACACGCTCATTTTCATGTGGATCTATAAAGTGTTTCTGAATTGAATTGAATAGATTACTCAGTAACAACGATGTGCATTGTCTTGTATTTTAAAAAAAAGGAGGCCAATTTCTTTCACATATTCGCCTTAAAGAAAAATTGTATAACGCTTTGATTTCCTTAATATAAATCAGCAATAAACGAATCAGTTAAGATATTACTGTGGAGACCAACAGACACATAAATTCTTCACACTACTTCAATACACTTATTCCATGTTTCTAAAGGCTGCAGACCATAATATGATGTGTTGACTTAAAATAGAGTGAAATTGGTTTGTAATGACAAATGGGACTCAACGTTTGGGATGCATCATAACTGGAATCACTGTTTTATGCATGCACAAAAAATATTTGATGTAAAACGAAAATTGTTTTAGATGACAATACTACTCGGATAATAACATATTTTTTGTTGAGAACACGACGACAGCATTGATAACGCATTTTGGAAGTGTTACTATGCGAAGAATACGCATCATAACTGGAAATATTTCCCTCAGCAATAAGTTCAATTGTGGCAGGTCCACTTCCTTTTCGTTAGGTGTGCTTGACTATGTGTGTATACATATGTATGTGTACATAACTACATGCATGTATATGAATGTGTATTGTGTGTGCGTGTTTTTATGTAAGTTTGTGCCTGCCTATGTATGCGTATGTGTTAGGGTAGCTGTTAGATGCACATGTATGTTAAAATTTATGTATGCAGTGTGTGCGTGCGTGCGTGCGTGTGTGTGTGTGTGTGTGTGTGTGTGTGTGTGTGTGTGTGTGTGTGGTCACATTTTGGTGTGTGTATGTGACATAGATATAATGTTTTATGTTAAGAAAAGCGTTTTTGTAAAGCACCTAGAGCAGATTTCTGGATAGTGTGCTATATAAGTATCCATTATTATTAGTAGTAGTATCAAATCACAAATACCTGAACTACAGTAGTATAGAGACTGCCAAATGTAGTATCAAATCACAAATACCTGAACTACAGTAGTATAGAGACTGCTACCTGTAGTATCAAACCACAAATACCTGAACTACAGCAGTATAAAGACTGCCAACTGTTGTATCAAATCACAAATACCTGAACTACAGTAGTATATAGACTGCCACCTGTTGTATCAAATCACAAATACCTGAACTACAGTGTTGGTAAGTGTTTGGGTTCATGCCCAGGCCTCGCCCTTTCTCCCAAGTTTAACTGGAAAATCAAACTGAGTGTCTGATCATTTGGGTGAGACGATAGACCGAGGTCCTGTGTGCAGCACACACTTGGTTCACTGAAAGAAAAATAATCCATGGCAAAACCAGTTTTGTCCTCTGGTGAATTCAATGAGAGAAATCTATTCTGATAGGTGCACAAGTACACTTGATTGCACTTGAGGCCTAACTAAGCACTGCTTGCATTTGAGGCCTAACTAAGCACTGCTTGCACTCAAGGCCTAACTAAGCACTGCTTGCACTTCAGGCCTAACTAAGCACTGCTTGCACTTGAGGCCTAATTAAGCACTGCTTGCACTTGAGGCCTAACTAAGCACTGCTTGCACTTGAGGCCTAACTAAGCACTGCTTGCACTTGAGGACTAACTAAGCACTGCTTGCACTCAAGGCCTAACTAAGCACTGCTTGCACTCAAGGCCTAAGCACTGCCTGCACTTGAGGCCTAACTAAGCGCATTGGTTTATGCTGCTGGTCAAACATTTGCCTAGCTGATGTCGTGTAGCGGATATGGATTTGTCCGAACGCAGTGACGCCTTCTAGAGAAACTGAAACTAATCTCTCGTAGCGTCAATGGTCTCCAAACCAACTGAACGTGTTATACACGACACCAGAACGTCATGATCATGTCGTTGATTCGGATATATCAAATGTGAATGTTGACAGTACACACCAAATTCGGAAAAAAAGGTTACTGCCGTTTTTGTTGCAACACAATTGAAAATGAAATATACTTTCTTTTTGTTTGTCCGAAATACAAAGATTTGAGAGAGAAGTCATTAACGCTCAAATACTATAGACGCCTATCACTCACCAAACAATCTTCCATCTTAGCAAGCGAAATGACTGTGTCAAGTTTGAAACTGTCGCTGTATATTTTATAAATCCCTTTATCTATACAAGAGAGGCAAGGCCTTCAAGACTCACTTGTTATACGTACTTTATGCTACAAAGGATACACGAGAAGAAGAAGAAGGAGGAGGAGGAGGAGAGAGAGTGAGTGAGAGAGAGAGAGAACGAACGAACATTTTTATTCAATAAAGGCCGTGGTCCCTCATGAAGGGGATCAGTGAACACAAATTGTCACATTCCAGAACAATGTGGAACAGAAAACATTTAACTACAATTCTAGCAATGCACATGCACACACAAAAAGCACAGTTAATCACACATCAAACTGCGGATTTTGAATGCCTTATACAAGTATATAGCGAACTGTTTTACAATGGTTTCATTTGTTGATGACATTAGCAAGGAAAGTCGAAACAGTGATGGATGTCTATGATATTTTTGTGGAATTAACTGTAGCCTAAGGTCATTTAAGGCAGGGCAGAGTAACACGAAGTGGAGTTCATTTTCTTCAGCACATCTGAACAAGGGACAAATAATATCGTGATCATTCGATTTCTTATATCGATGAGAGAGAGAGAGAGAGAGAGAGAGAGAGAGAGAGAATTAAAAGGGTGTCCTGTATTTAACATTTGGAAACTGAAAAAAAGAGTTGGGTGAGTATTGAGCCATGCAAGTGGCATTCTGAAATAATATTTACAAGATCAAAGAACATGTGATCACTGTTGTCCAAAGTTAATATTAAAAAGTTTAAAGTTGTTTTTAGCGCGAAATGCTCATTACCCTATTCAAGATGCTAACACCGGTTCAATCATGATATTTTGACATATCTTGATTATCTTAGAATAAAAAAAAAAGTTCTCGGTAAATAAAATGTTGCCATTGCCTCAGGTACACTGCAGCATGCTGCAATGTTCTCCATATCTGCTCAGACCGCTGTATGCTGGTCCTACCGAAATTGAGAAAGCTCTACCTTACAGGTGGTGTCGATTCTATACTTTTTATATTCATTCTAATTAATTGAGCAACCACTTCAAAATATTCATATGCAGTAAACACGTTGATGCTGCAGTTGGTGTCATTCTGTCCAGAAGTGGCATTTTCTTTTAATCGCGAACAAGAAAAAACGATGTCATGCCGTCTTTAAACCGAAACAGACGTTCAGGCAACTAACCAATAGATTTCCCGAAATCGGAATCTTAACGAAATAAACCGTTCATGATCCGGACGGCTACATCCGAAAGACTTAAAACTTATTGCTGGTATGAGTGGAAATATTTTCACTGTTTATTCCAAATTTGATATTTACAAAGTAATTCCACAGAAAATGAATTTGTTTAAGTTTACCACGGACACACAGACAGACTGACTGACGGACAGACAGACAGACACACAGAAAACCGAACACCTGGTTATCACGTTGACCCACTGTGTTCACATAAGTGAAGTGTCTCCTGTAGCGTTTATCGTTTTAATTTTTTTTAAACATTATTGCATGCATCAGGTTCCTCATTGAGAACAATGTTATCATGGTTTCCCTCCATATGGTAGGTCTGTATCATCGTACAGGCAGGTCAGGTCAGGTCAGGTCATTAGATCTGCTACTGGTAACCTGTAATCCAGTACAACCTGTTCAGGGTCGGGTTGCCGGCGACTAAACCGGCACTCCCACCGCTCCCTTCCGGGACGGGTGAGGCGGGTGGCTAGACACCCTTATGGAGATCCATAAAAGGGCGTTGGCTCAGGAGAGCCACCGACGACCATCTAGCTCCACCGAGCTGTGTGCATGTCACATGCAGTTGGCCCCCGGGGTGTGTCTACCCATGCATGCGAAGTCTGGATCCGGCAGAATCTGCGGAAGAAACCTATCGGTTCAACGGAGAGGAAGGCGGTTACAGCAACGCACTGTGGAGTGCAGAGAGCAAGATGAGACACCGAAAGGATATCTTGGTCATCCACTGCATCCGTGCTCATCCTCCAGTCGTCTCGACTTAGTCTTGCCACTGGAAATTGGTGGACCCGGACGAGAGAGTGAGGTCGACGTTGCGCAACTCCTCTTCACTTTAAACAAACTCATCGCGCAAGTCATCAGTCATCCAGCTTTTGGAAGACTCAATGCAAATGTCTGGAACAGAAGAGGCATTAGTCTTGAGACCAAGCTAAAGGTCTACAGAGCAGTAGTTCTCTCCACACTACTGTACGCCTGCGAAACTTGGACAGTGTACCAACGACATGCCAAGAAGCTGAACCACTTCCACACAACATGCCTCAGGAAGCTACTGAACATCAAGTGGCAAGACAAGACCCCAGACACAGAGGTGCTCGCTAAAGCCACCCTTCCCAGCATCTTCACCATCCTGATGCAGTCCCAGCTTCGCTGGGCTGGACACGTGGCGCGCATGCCAGACCATCGGCTGCCCAAAAGGCTCTTCTATGGCGAGTTGCAACAAGGGAAGAGATCACACGGATGTCAGAAGAAGCGCTTCGGAGATACTCTGAAAGTCTCTCTGAAAGCGTTTGATATCAACCCCGACTCCTGGGAGGAATCTGCAGTGGACCGTGACAAATGGCGCGCTGCTGTGCACAAAGGCGCCAAGTTGTGGGAGGCCAACAGGACTGCTGCAGCTGTTCAGAAGAGGCAGGCCAGAAAGTCACGGGCAAACAAGCTCCCTGACAATGGTATGCCTGTCTTTGTCTGCCCCAACTGTCAGCGAACATTTCATGCGCAGATTGGACTATTCAGCCATCTGCGCATTCGCAGATAGATTCTTGAGCATCCTCCCCCCCCCCCCCACCCTCCCCCCATCCCCCAGCTGGATGACAACGATGGTCATCATCGATCTCGATGGACACACCACCACAAGTGACAGCTTTCATTCATTTTTTGAAAACGTCCTCATGCTTACAGCCTGTTTCTTGCTGCCAGTTGAATACAAATTTTTCATTTAACCAAAGAGCAATAATTAAAAGAACAACAAAACCAAAAAAAAAACCAGTATCAGTATCAGTAGCTCAAGGAGGCATCACTGCGTTCGGTCAAATCCATATACGCTACACCACATCTGCCAAGCAGATGCCTGACCAGCAGCGTAACCCAACACACTTATTCAGGCCTTGAGAAAAATAATAAATAAATGAAAAATAATGGATAAATCCATAATAATAATAATTATTATTATTATTATTATTATAAGGCGCAAAATCTGGATGAAGTCAACTCTGAGTGCACAAAAGAAGAAGAAAAAAACCCAAAACAATGTTGATAGATAAGCAAATAAATGTAAAACATGCAGACACACATTCACACCTAGACACACATGCATAACAGATATGCAAACAACAGCAACAAACAAACAAAAACCTACAAGGGCAACCATTTTGGTAGAACTATGCCTTTCAAGAGGAACGTTATCACTGAGGGGATGAATGAAGCAGGTCACCATGAGAGCAGGGCATGAAAGGTCACATCATTTGGGACGTTTTTATATTGGTGATGAAGAAGGAGGAGAAGGATGAAGATGCTGCTCTGGAGGTCCATTTAGGCTTAGGACTACTTGACAATGCTGTACTCTACGCTTCCTGTTATAATGATATCCCGGCCTTAACCAGGCCCGAGATATACAGACACTTGCAGTTTTGGACCGGAAATTTGAGCAACAAACCAAAGACACATTTGTGAAGTGGATGATACTCGACTGTGTGGTCCCATACTTCCCATCTAAGCCCATAACACACTGAATAGGTGGGAGCTGCCACGGGCCGAAAAAAAACCCCACCTCCGCTGGGATTCGAACCCATGTCCTCCATGCCGTCAGTCCTTGACGCTAACCACTTCGCCATGGCGGCTGGTTGAATTTTGAAAGTCGGCATCAGCGTTGAAGACAGTCAAGACATGGTCTAAAATATGATATAAGTGCAGACTTAGAACCTATAAGTATGGCTTTTGTCTTGACGTTGTTAAGTCTAGGCTTGTTTATCAGCATCATCCACTCGTTCACATCAACGATGTCAATGTTTTTGCGGAGGATAGCAAAAGAACTTGGAGAAAAATAGTTTAGTGAGTTGAGTGTCATAAGGGAGCTTGGGAAAATCACATCAACAAGGATGTGTGTGTGCCCATCCTGAAGGTGCACTGTCATGGAAAACAGTATGAGTGGAAAGAAGAGCAATTTTCTTACTTTTGTGCCAAATTTTGAGTTAAACGACAAAGTATTTCCAGAGAAAATGACAATGTTAAAGTTTTACCACACACACACACACACACACACACACACGCACGCACGCACGCACGCACGCACGCACACACTTACACACACACACACACACACACACACACACACACACACACACACACACACACACACACACACCAAAATCGGGTTATAACGTAGACTCACTTCGTTTACACAAGTGAGTCAAAAAGGACAGCATAAAAACAAATACAACAAAAGTTTATTCATGTCTTCCTTTTGCTTTTCACTTTCTCCCTTTTTTACCAACACGTTTGTGAATAAACCTGAAAACTTCAACAAAAGGCAAAAAACATGTAAATCTATTATATTCATCCGCTTTCGTAAGCGTTCAAAAGAATGCGGTCAAGTACAACGTCAGTTTTTCTTTATACTTTTTTCATTCATCATTTCAAGAAAAGTCGAGTTCTAATTTCAGTTTGAATCGTGTCAACTGTTCACATCTCTCTCAGAATTTTTTTTTTTTTTCTATGCTCTTTGTGCGAGGCGTCGGAAAAATCACAAAACCATGACTAATCACACACAATGTCCATTTCCTTATTGGACTTATCACTGTTTATGATCCCCGTTTCCCTCAAAATACTGGTTTGACAAGAATCCTGTGTGAGGTCATTAACGATTCAAAATTTGTTTGTTTTTTAAATTTACTTAACAAGTTTTTCCCCATTTAGCCATCAATCCTAGCTGACATTTCCACTTTATAAATGAGCCGGTGGCATACATCAGTATTTATTTTTGAAAACATACGATAGAATACCCATGATCTTTTGCACCAGAAATTATTTGCAAACTAACCTTAAAACCCTTTATTACATCAGACGTCCTCAGTTTAAAAAAAACAAACAAAAAACGAAACGACATGAACAATTTCGGATATATGAAAAAAAAAAAAAAAAAAAAACACGCTTGATTTTCTAGCCATAGATAGTAAGGGGTTCCCTTCAACGGACTAGTGCTGTCCTATCCGCTCCGTGTGAACATATACATAATGAAACCATTGACAGCCATGACGCTAGACAAGGTGAGATCACAGCACCAAAAACATGGATGCTTACGGGCACCCGCATTTAACTCATGCAGCTGGATCAGTTATTCTTCTTTTGTGAGTGAGGGGTCTCTGAATCGCACATGCCAGCCTTTGAGTGCCGAATGCGCTGATTCCTCTAAAGACAATAAGGCGTCCAGTGTCTGTCTCAGTCAGCTTTCAAAGATGATTTCAAGCTGTCGTTGAGGTGCTTCACGTTAGTGCCAGCTCTGGGAACCTCGTTAGTCGTGTGTTGACCACAACATGCCCAGGCCATCTCACATATTTCTTCATCATGAGGGCTTCAATGACAGAGGCATGAGGTCGTGGATGCATTGGTTAAGCATCTTTTGCGCGGTGTCCATGTATTGCATCCCCCGCACAGCTGTAAGATCAGAAGCATTTACTATAAGGCCTTAACACAAGAGGCAGAGCCTTCAAGACTCACTTGTGCTTCGCGCTTTATACAGAAAAGGAATCATGAGGGGGAAAAAAAGAGATTTGAAAATCGTTGAAACATGCTCTGTATTAAATATGATACGTATAAAATAAGCTTGGGAGAAGGAAAAAAAGACATGCAACCGGGATCGAACCATCGGTGCCTGCTCAGTTCGAAGCAGGCAGACTGATCCCCAGTGCTGTGGCGCATCTGACGTCATTTGACTAAATTTCGTTTTCTTCTTCTTGCAATAAATAGATGTACTGTAGTGGACGTAGTAACGTCGTTCAAATCATGTTTTTTGTATGTTTTATCATATCTCGATTATTCTTTTATTTCGGCGGTAAAGGAGACGTTGCCATCGCTTCGAGCACACCGCAACACACGGTAGATCTGTAGATCTGCACGAACCAGTCTACAATGGGCTGAAAGAAACGATCGATTCAATTCGTTTTGTAGAATTTTCGGATTTCGGAACAAATCTCAACGAAATAAAGCGTTAATGGTTCGGATATGCGGTTTAATTCGGGAGACTTACAACCTGTTACTGCCATGACTATGAAGATTTTTACATAATATGTTTAAGCTAAATTTGATACTGGCAGACAAAGCATTTCCAGAGATAATGGTAATTTTAAGTTTACTACGGACTCACACACACACACACACACACACACACAACCGAACGCCAGGTTAAAACACAGACTCACTTTGTTTACACAAGTGAGTCAAAAACGAAAATGCCTCAGTGATATATAAATCAACACATGTTATATTCACTGCATTGTGTAGTGATTCCTATTGTTATGGACCAGAGTCCTGACGAATAAAACACTTTTGGCTTTGACTTTGACTCTCTCTTGCTCATGTTCAATTTTCACCCAAGTTTGCACTAAAACTAAAAAAGAACTCGATTCTATGAAGTACAAAAAAGGACTTGCGATACAAACCGGCACATACATAGACTGGTCAGTCACGCCAATTCTCGTTCATTCTGTTGCTGCCGCTGGATAGCTACTCTTTTTATTGATTCAGAAGTGATACGTGATAGGTCTAATTGCCTTTCCCAGACAGTGCGCCAGCGACTGTTCGGAATTCAGCGGACACGGGACACTTTTTTTTCTTTCAGAAGGAGGGTCTTACACACGCGCACACACGCGAACATACACACGACGGAAAGAAACACACATACACACACGCACGCGCGCGCGCGGGCACACACACACACACACACACACACACGCGGAGAAAACACACACACACACACACACACACACACACACACACACACACACGGAGAAAAACACACACACACACACACACACACACACATACTCACGCGCGCGCGCGCGCGCTACATAGGAAGAAGAACTCTCTCTCTCACACACACACGCACACACACACACACACACACACACACACACACACACACACACACACACACACACACACACACATTTCCATCCTCCCTCTCTCCCTCGCTCCATCCATCTACAGTGAATGTCAGTTATATCTTCGTCTCACATGACAATGCACTGTCAGGGCGGGAGGGCGTGGACCCCTAGACAAAACCTGACCCCCCGGACAGCGGAGACAACGGCGAAGCGGTGATAGTGGGAGATAGCACAGCGTCGGGAGAAAGGGAAGGCGGTAGAAAGGAGAAGGTACAGTGGTGCGGTGGTTTGTGGGTGTGGTTGGTTGGTTGGTCAAGTGAAGAAGTCTTTTGTTCGTGATCGCCGTTTCTGGTGTCTGTCGGGTACCCAGGAAAACTGAAACTAGCACCACCACACCCTGACCACACCCCCCCTCACACACACACACACAGCCCCCCCGGGCAGTGGAGGCAGCAACGAACTGGATACAGAACGAGCGGTCCAGCGAGGGTGTGGTTGTAGGCTTGGACAAAAGAGGTGGGTTCGAACTCCAAGTCCTTTTGTTCTGACCGCAGTCTTTCTGATTGTTTGGCTGCCGGGTGTGGCACGGGTCAGGTACTAAGTGTCAGTGTCACTTTCAACGGAGGAACGTCAGGGTTTCACAGGACTCGTCATATATACCACCTCAGGCACAGGGACAAAAGATGCCTGACCTTTGCACACAACACACACACACACACAGAGAGAGAGAGAGAGAGAGAGAGAGAGAGAGAGAGAGAGCAAAAAACAAACAAAAACAACACAACAAAAATCAAGACTTCAACGCGCTGGTTAGTGATTAAGCCTTGTGTGGCTGCGTGTCTGTGTGCGTTACTCCTGTCTGTCTGTCTGTCTGTCTGTCTATCTATCTACCTATCTATCTATCTATCTATGTACCCATCTATCTATCTGTCTGTCCATATATCCTGATTGGTGGCTGAATTATTTATCTGTTCGTTGTTTATTTATATTCTTTATATTCTTTTGTGATTTTCCCCCCAAAATGCAGTATCCTGTCCGAGATCCCATGAAAAAATTGTGCTTTTTGTTTTTAGATGCTATGTTGTTTTTCGATAACATCATCTTTTAGTTATCATTTTATTGTATTCTAGTTTGTCTCTCTTTTTTTTCTTTTTTTTTTTTTTTGTTTGTTTTGTTTTGTTTTGTTTTGTTTGTTTGTTTTAGTTTATTTCACGTTCTTTTATTTTCATTCAACATCTTTTTTTTCCCAAAGACGCGCTCCTTACAGATCGGATCTTTGTTTCAGCGAGGCAATGGGAGGACGTGTGTGTGTGTGTGTGTGTGTGTGTGTGTGTGTGTGTGTGTGTATGTGTGTGTGTGTGTGTGTGTATGTGTGTGTGTGTGTATATGTGTGTGTGTGTGTGTGTGTGTGTGTGTGTGTGTGCATTTTACATGAATTGTTTCAGCGAGACAATGGGAGGACGTGTGTGTGTGTGTGTGTGTGTGTGTGTGTGTGTGTGTGTGTGTGTGTGTGTGTGTGTGTGTGTGTGTGTGTGCATTTTACATGAATTGTTCCAGCGAGACAATGGGAGGACGTGTGGTGTGTGTGTGTGTGTGGGAGTGTGTGTGTGTGTGTGTGTTTGTGTGTATGTGTGTGTGTGTGTGTGTGTGTGTGTGTGTGTGTGTGTGTGTGTGTGTGTGTGTGCGTGCCTGTGTGTGTGTGAGAAAGAGAGAGTGTGTGTGTGTGTGTGTGTGTGCGCGCGTGCGCGCATGTGTGTGTGTGTGCATGCGTATGTGTGTGTGCGCGTGTGCGTGCGTGTGTGTGTATGTGTGTGTGTGTTTTGTGTGTGCGTGAGTGCGCGCGCGCGTGTGTGTGTGTGTATGTGTGCCTGTGTATGTGTGTGTGTGTGTGTGTGCCTGCGCGCGTGCGTGCGCGTGTGTGTGTGTGCGTGCATATGTGTGTGTGCGCGCGTGCGTGTGTGTGTGTATGTGTGTTTTGTGTGTGCGTGCGTGCGTGTGTGTGTGTGTGTGCATGTTTGTGTGTGTGTGTGTGTGCGTGTGTGTGTGTGTGTGTGTGTATGTGTGTGTGTGTGTGTGTGTGTGTGTGTGTGTACGGAGTGGGTGACGGTAGAGGAGGTTGGGTGTGACTGAACAGCCTGGAAGGAGATGGATACAATCTCAGACAAGTGGCTATATAAAGTACAGAAAGCTGTGCCCGTGGAACATCAACATTTTGTTGTCTACTTAGCAACAGAACAGAATGTTATGATGAACCTTGAGAGTCATATCCTATGTTACAGACATACAGATGGAATTCGGTAACTAAATGGTGATAAAGCTTTTAGTCTTTTTTTTTTTTTTGTCTTTTCTTTTCGATGTCTCTCTCCTAACGTTTTCCAGCCAGAGAATATGAATGCACAACGTTTTGCAGAGAATATGAAAGCACAACGTTTTGCAGAGAATATGAATGCACAACGTTTTGCACAGAATATGAATGCACAACGTTTTGCACATAATATGGTTGCACAACGTTTTGTAGCCAGACAATATGAATGCACAACGTTTTGCAGAGAATATGAATGCACAACGTTTTGCAGCCAGGGAATATGTATGCTCAACGTTTTGCAGCCAGGAAATATGTATGCACAACGTTTTGCAGAGAATATGAATGCTCAACGTTTTGCAGCCAGACAATATGAATGCACAACGTTTTGCAGAGAATATGAATGCTCAACGTTTTGCAGCCAGGGAATATGTATGCTCAACGTTTTGCAGCCAGGGAATATGAATGCTCAACGTTTTGCAGCCAGACAATATGAATGCACAACGTTTTGCAGAGAATATGAATGCTCAACGTTTTGCAGCCAGGGAATATGTATGCTCAACGTTTTGCAGCCAGGGAATATGTATGCTCAACGTTTTGCAGCCAGGGAATATGTATGCTCAACGTTTTGCAGCCAGGGAATATGAATGCACAACGTTTTGCAGCCAGGGAATATGTATGCACAACGTTTTGCAGAGAATATGAATGCTCAACGTTTTGCAGAGAATATGAATGCTCAAAGTTTTGCAGCCAGACAATATGAATGCACAACGTTTTGCAGAGAACATGAATGCTCAACGTTTTGCAGCCAGGGAATATGTATGCTCAACGTTTTGTAGCCAGGGAATATGTATGCTCAACGTTTTGCAGCCAGGGAATATGTATGCTCAACGTTTTGCAGCCAGGGAATATGAATGCACACTTTTATTTGTTAATCATATTGTCTCCTGCCTCATTATTTGTATAATTTCCAGTGGATAAACTACCGAGGCAACCATGTATTTGTTCTGTATTGTCCATGTGTTCTGTGTGGCTTATTCAGGATTAAAGAGGCTATGCCAGTCTTGAATTTAAAAAAAAAGCTAATTTGTGTTTGCATATTTCTTCTGTCTTTGCTGCTGTGTGCACATGTCAAATGATTGGTATAAGGACAGGCCCGGCGCTTCCTGTTTTTTTGAGGAAGTGTCTGGGTTTGTTCCAGTGTACCTTTTATTTACCTGTGTGCTAGCTGAATCGGTAGCGTAAGCATCACTGACTTGGAGCTGTGTACCTTGTGTAATTGAGAGAGTTACCGCTCTTTACTATTTGTTAATCATATCGTCTCCTGCCTCATTATTTGTATAATTTCCAGTGAATGCACAACGTTTTGAAGCCAGATAATATGAATGCACAACGTTTCGCAGCCAGATAATATGAATGCACAACGTTTTGCAGCCAGATAATATGAATGCACGACGTTCTGCAGCCAGATAATATGAATGCACAACGTTTTACAGCCAGATAATATGAATGCACAACGTTTTGCAGAGAATATGAATATGAATGCATAATGTTTTGTAGCCAGACAATATGAATGCATAATGTTTTGTAGCCAGAGAATATGAATGCATAATGTTCTGTAGCCAGACAATATGAATACACAACGTTTACTTCTGCTTCATTTCATTATTCACTAGACAGTCTGGTACGGTAAGTTTTGCACATCTTTATTCACTAGACGGTCTGGTACGGTAAGTTTTGCACATCGCTATTCACTAGACAGTCTGGTACGGTAAGTTTTGTATATCACTATCCACTAGACAGTCTGGTTTGGTAAGTTTTGTACATCACTATCCACTAGACAGTCTGGTACGGTAAGTTTTGCACATCGCTATTCATTAGACAGTCTGGTTTGGTAAGTTTTGCACAGCACTATTCACTGGACAGTCTGGTACGGTAAGTTTTGCACATCATTATTCACTAGACAGTCTGGTACGGTAAGATTTGCACATCATTATTCACTAGACAGTTTGGTTTGGTAGGTTTTGCACATCACTATTCACTAGAAAGTCTGGTACGGTACGTTTTGCACATCATTTTCACTGTACAGTCTGGTACGGTAAGTTTTGCACATCGCTATCCACTAGACAGTCTGGTTTGGTAAGTTTTGCACATCACTATTCACTAGACAGTCTGGTACGGTAAGTTTTGCACATCGCTATTCACTAGACAGTCTGGTACGGTAAGTTTTGCACATCACTATTCACTAGACAGTCTGGTACGGTAAGTTTTGCACATCGCTATTCAATAGACAGTCTGATACGGTAAGTTTTGCACATCGCTATCCACTAGACAGTCTGGTACGGTAAGTTTTGCACAGCACTATTCACTAGACAGTCTGGTTTGTAAGTTGTGCCTTCAGCATAACGAGTGTTTCATAATCATCATACTGTTGGTTGCAAGCATTCAAAGTGCCGGAACACTTCAGTCCCTCCCCATCCATTTGGCCACATGAGAAAATTGGGATGATATTGTTTGGTGTATTGTATATTACTGAGTAAAGGAGCACGCTGTGAGCAATATGAACAGAAGGTATTCTGTCGCCCCTCCTGGAGTTGGCCACCTTAGTCCTCTTGTTGTTGTTCTTGTTTATATATTTAGTTATTTTATTTTATTTTTGTAAGGAGGATTCAGATGATGCGTTCAAGTTCTGCAAATATGCAGGGCTGTCTCAGCATCCATGGAAGACTTTCGTTTCTTTTTTCTTTTCTTTTTTCTTCTCTTTGTTTTGTTGTTTTGTTTTGCTGTTGTTGCTGTTTGTTTGGGGTTGTTTTTTTTTCCTTTTTTTCTTCCATCATGATTTTTCTCCGTTCTTTCTTGTTATCTTTTGCCCTTTTTTCTTTCTTTTTTTTTCTTTTCCTTTTCTTTGTTTATTTCCTTGAAATATATCTTCTTCCCGTTGGCATTATTCAGCGTTTTCAAGGTCATGCAACACAAAAGAAGAAAAAAAACCACACAAAACACGCACACAATGACCCTGCACACAATGACAGTGAAAGACAAAACTAGGTCCTCTCTCTCTCTGTCTCTCTGTCTCTCTGTCTGTCTGTCTCTCTCTCTCTCTCTCTCTCTCTCTCTGGAGGCACTGTAATTATGCAAGTACAATATGTATGTGTATGTTTGATGTGAGCACCTGGTCACTCATTAAAAAAAATCATTCTATATTCCTTCCTGATTTCTAAAGTGTAGCTCTGTTCAAGATTCTTACATTTGCCGTATTCAAATTTGGAGATAGCCAGCCTTGCAACCAACAAGATAGTGTTTGCTTGTTTTCTTTTTTAATTTGATAATATATCAGTTTTAGTTGCACCAAATATATCCTCTCGATCATTGGGATCCAAGTGTTATACTTAGTGAGTATAAATTGTTTTACCTTTTTTCCAGAAAGTGGTGAGTTTGGGATATGCATAGAAGGCATGTTCAATGTGTCGATTTCTTGGCACCAATGGCATTTCTTAGTATTTGCGAGACCCCTTTTTTGCAGCATGATGTTCGTTGGGTAGATGTTATGTATGAATTTGAAATGTAATAACCTCAGTCGTGTCTTCTGCGTGCATTCATAGGCGAAGCTGAAATAATAATTTTCGTCTCCGAAATTGCACTGCGCAAATCTCGTGGGTTTTTTTGTTTTTGTTTTTTTGTTTGTTTTTTTGTTTTGGGGTTTTTTTTGTTTTTTTTTGTTGTTGTTTTGTTGTTGTTGTTGTTGTTGTTTTTTAAGGGCAAATATTTTCCTGATTTGTTTATTAGACAGGGTGGTTACGTTTCTCTCTTCAGTTGCAATATCATACGGAATGTCTTCCTTTAGATCATCATGTGCTAGCTGAAGGTTCCACACGCGTGGTAATACGTTGTACTCAAATAGTAGGTTGGCTGAGGACCAATTCTTTCTGAAACTTCCTGGTACGTAAAGAGGTTTCTATTTAGCCAAAGGCTTTGCACGACGGAAAAGCCCGCTTTACTCCACTGTATGAAAATGAGGTCTTTACTTTGTATTTTGTATGTTTATTGTTCAAAAGAGGTTCCGTTTTCATGTTGTCTGTCAGTCTATTCTTGTTGAAAGACGCTACTGTTTTTAGCACATCCCCCCAGAAGACTAATTGTACCTTTTCTAAGTGTTTTATTTCTTTTGGAGCGACAATGCAGTTAAACGCACAGTGTGCGTTCGCAAAAGGTGCAATATTTTGTTTTGCAAGGATGCTTCATTGTGCTTTTTCTTCTTTGAGGAGTTTTACTGCCCATTTTACCAAGTACATTTGTTGTTGATATTCAACATTTATCATATTTTGGCCTTCCCGTTTCACTTTCTCAAATGCTCTTTTATTGTTGTATTTTCTTCCACAGGAATCTAAACAACAGAGTATTTATATAGTTTATTGTCTTTTCTGGGATCGATGCTACTTGCAGCAGAAGAGTGAACTGTGACAGGAGGAGTGTTTTTGCAAATATAACCTTGCCAAAGAGTGATGCGTTCCTTCGTTCCTATCTTTTAATAGTTCTGATTACTGTATCTATTCTAGATTTCCAGTTCTCTTCGATTTCCGAAATTTCTCTGTCTGCTGAAAAATATATGCCCAGAATCTTTATTTTATCAGATTAGGTATGCTATTATAGGTTCCAACTTCTTTTTTCCTTGAACCCAACCATATTCCTCCTGACTTAACTTTATCAAGTTTTACTCCTGGAAAGCTTTCAAATTCGTCGATAATATTGATGGCTATCTGTATATCTTTTTCATTTCTAACTGTTAGCGTAGTGCCGTCTGCAAATTGCTTTTATTTTGGTAATATTGGGTTGACCGTTGTCGTTGATTCTTTGATGCGAGAGTTTGATTCCTTCAATTTCTTTGTTGTTTCGAATTCGGATGGTAAGGATTTCTACAGCTATAACAAAGAGGAGGGGACTCAGTGGACATCCTTGTCTTATTCCTCTTTCAGTTGGGAACCAGTCGGATAGCCAGCCACCATTGTGTATACAACTTTCCGTATTTCTCATTGCTGTTGCAATTAAACTTGCGAATTTTGGACCAAAACTAAAAATGCCAACTGCTTGTTTTATACAATTCTTTGATATCGTGTCGAAGGTTTTTGAGAAGTCTAATGTTATCAGTGCACCTGGCTAGTCAGTTCTAGCTAAATATTTTGTGAGATCATCAAAGAACCTCAAATGAAAAGCAATGTTTCTACCCTTTATAAATCCTATCTGATCTTTGTTGGTTGTTGTTTTGATTACGTTTTGCAGTCGTATAGCCAAGCTTTGGTAAATAGTTTGTAGTCTGTGTTGGTAAGAGTAATAGGTCGGTAGTTTGCTAGATTGTTTCTTTCAAGGTTCTTCCTTTATGTATTAGTGTTAGGTTTTCCTTTTCTCGTTGAAAAAGATAATTCGTCTTCCTCCAGGGCATCGATTATACAGGAGTTCCTCCACAGTAACTTATTTTGTCACAGTCTTCTTTTTGCTCTTGTGTCAGGACTGGAAAATCCTGGTCAGATAGGAAATGTTCCCGTATGTCTCCCCCAGTTAACGATTTGTCTTCTTTGTATAGATTATCAAAATATTCTTTTATTTCTCCAAGTATCTTTTCCGGACTGTGAGTTGTTGTTTCATCAATTTGGAGACAAGATATTGTGTTCGATGATTCTTCTTCTTCTTCTTCTTCTTCTTCTGCTCCTCCTCCATTAGCTCCGTGAAGAGTCATTGGGACACAGCACAGAAGAGGCCATCCTTCTCCAGATGTTATTTTCTTGTGTTTACTGCCCATATGTGGTGGCAAATAGTGCTGAGTTAACATGTTTACCGGAAGCAGAGGATAACTTCTGACCATCTTTGTACAGGGGAAAATAAATAATACACATGAATTCTGCTGTTGTACAATGTACGAAGCATCACGTTCCACAGGCGAAACTCATCGACACTGTTTGCTGGTTCAGCGTTGATGTGAACAACAACAACAAGAATTCGGTTTGCAGGGCTGTTGACCGTGTACAAAACCTTGATCGGTATTAGTCTGTCATGAGCGCTGATGTGACTAATTCACATTAGATTTTGCTTCTGTGTGCATTTTCAAAGTTTTCTTGTGGACAAAAAATACTCTCTTAATACTAGTCTAGTTTGCATTTACAAAACTTCACACACACACACACACCTGCTGGCCAGGAACGCTGTAAAGAAAGAATTATCCAGATCCTTTGTACCATACACAGACATGAAGCGGAAGGTGAACACTTATGTTAAGGATCTTTGGCAAGAGGAGTGGAACACCCAGACGGACAACAAGCTCTTCCAGATCCGTCCAGACCTAGAAGAGACCCTCCCTTCGGGAGTGAAGAACAGAAAGGAGGAGTCCGTGCTGTGCAGACTGCGTGCGGGGCACACGTTTTTTTACTCATTCTTACTTGTTGAAGGGGGAAGAGGCCCCTCGATGTATTCCCTGTGATGAGCCTCTCACCGTGAAACACGTGCTTCTTGACTGTTGGGATCTGCATGACGTTAGACACAGACATTACACGGCGGTTTCTTTGAAGACCTTGTTTCGTGATGTCCCTCCGTGGGCGCTGATGGACTTCTTAAAAGAAGTGAACATTTTTAACCAGATTTGAAGGTTTTAAACTATGGAAGTTTTTTTTTAAACTTTGGAGTGGAAAGTGTGAAGTGGTGACTCGTTTTAATTGTTTGTTTTTGTTTTGTTTTTGTTTTTTTATCCTTGTAGTAGTTATTAACGCGGCGATAGCCTTGCGATAGCCTTAGTGGTCGGCGAGGCTCTAAGCACCATAATTTCATTTCATTTCACACACACACACACACACACACACACACACACACACACACACACACACACACACACAAGAGAGAGAGAGAGAGAGAGAGAGAGAGAGAGAGAGAGAGATGATTGTTTTTCCATTACACTGCATGAGTTCGAGATTTATTTTAGAACTTATGACCGTTGTACCTTTGTGCGGAGATATATCTATGGTCCATTGCCGTCTTATTGAGTAGCTGAGCTTATGTAAAATGCTGAGCATCTTCAGCAGTCATTGACTGAAAACTTTTTTGGTTTGTTTATTTTTGAATGAAAACAGTACAGCCAGCCCTGATGGCTTGTCGCGATCCATTGCTGTGATGAACATTTTCACATAAACAATCTGTTCACATTTCACATAAACAGTCTAACAGTCCATCTGATTTTATTCTCTCTCTCTCTCTCTCTCTCTCTCTCTCTCTCTCTCTTTTAAACCATACTTTACTGACATCACATTCACTCAGAGCAGCCCGCGCAGACAGATGCAAACGTAACACCATGGATACGTTCATTGTCTCATGAGCTGAGCTCTGAGAGAGCACACAGTCACTCGTCACCTTATTCGTCGAGACAAGAGGCAAGAAGTTTCTTTCACGTGCCTCCCGGGGGCATTGCGACAGTACACACATAGCATCTTTTACATACATCATATAAATATAAAGTGATATCAAAAAGAAACAAACAACCTAGCTTTAGCAAACAAGCAAATACAAATTAACAAGTCAATCTTTCCTTAGTAATTGAAAAATAACGCAAACAACCATTAAACAAATCAAAGTTAGAACATGTAAAATTTCCATAGAACTTGAGTATTTCTCCCTATCAGTGACAAAGTTCAATCGAAAAAAGATAACCTACGTATGGAAGAGACAAAGGATTTCAATTTCAACAGTACTCTTTTGTGGGGTTTGTTTTTTGTGTGTATTTTTTTCAGAAAACAAGAAGCAGAATTTTATGGAAACAATATTATCATTATCAGGGAGAGAGGTCTGATCAGTGCTGGGTACTTGTTCTTCTTCTTCCTCGTTCATGGGCTGCAACTCCCACGTTCACTCGTATGTACACGTGTGGCCTTTTGCGTGTATGACCGTTTTTACCCCGCCATGTAGGCAGCCATACTCCGTTTTCGGGGGTGTGCATGCTGGGTAATATTCTTGTTTCCATAACCCACCGAACGCTGACATGGACTACAGGATCTTTAGCGTGCGTATTTGATCTTCTGCGTGCGTATACACACGAAGGTGGTTCAGGCACTAGCGGGTCTGCACATATGTTGACCTGAGAGATCGGAAAAATTTCCACCCTTTACCCACCAGGCACCGTTACCGAGATTCGAACTCAGGACCCTTAGATTGAAAGTCCAACGCTTTAACCACTCGGCCAT